>NW_006913051.1:1902713-2325671 GCF_000585515.1 Cladophialophora yegresii CBS 114405 | reverse complement strand
GAGAGAGAGAGAGAGAGAGAGAGAGAGAGAGAGAGAGAGAGAGAGAGGGAGGGAGAGAGAGAGAGAGAGAGGTGTTGAGTGGCAAGAAACTTACTGTCATTCTCTGCTGCCGCACCTGACTCTTCACCGTTCGTGAATGCTCCGTTCGCACGTTTGGCAACTTCCTCAGCGTTCTTGGTGATGCTGTTGACCTTGTCGCGATTGCTGCGGAGTAGACTGCCCAGCTCTTGGATCTGGTTGAAGAGGTAGTTCAGGTCTTGCTGGTGTCCGACTGGCAGTGGGGCCATGTATGCGGCAGCCGCAGCTGCGGAAGGACCGTTGACGCCATTGCCGCCGTTCATGGAGGTGTTGGTGGGGGACGCGCCTGCGGAGCGGTTGCCAGTGGGAGACATGGAGGTATCGAGAGCGGGGAACGCGTTCGAGGAGGCCATGGTCGGTGTAGAAGGGCCGGCTGTGTCTAAGGGTCGAGGTGTAGAGGATCTGCTCCGTGAGGCAGCGCGTGTGGCGCGTTGGCGGGCTCGTTCGAAAAACTCTTCAAGAATTCTGGCTTCTGAGCCGTCGACAGTCTGTCGCAAGAGCCCGATGTGCTCAGCGACACTACCGCTCTGGCCTAGGAGTTCCGGGTTGACAGAATCAGAGCGGCGGCGCGTGGGTCGGTTCTCATTCTCCGAGGCGCGACGGGCTTGACTGACTGACGAACGACGGCTTGGAGGAGTAGAGGTGGCACGAGAATGACGCTCGAAGAGTGTAGGAAGGTCAGGGAACACTGGTCCACGTGGGGAAGCAGTTGAGAAAGTGGTGTGGAGTGAGTCTGGATTCACCAAAAGGTCAGTTTGATCTGAGAGTTGAGAGAGGGGACATCGGAGGCCGGATTATCTCTGGCGCCGATGACGATCTTCACGGACCGGCCCGAACTAATGGGGACGCGCCGATTGGCTCGCTAGACTTACCGTCACGAACAGAGGAGGAGCGAGCACGGCGAGACATCTTGCTGTCGCTTTCTTGAAGTTGTGGTCGTGAAGAATGAAGTGGTCGTTCACAATAATGCAAAAGGTGTTGATGAGGACTTTGTGTGGACCCGCTTAATGCCTGCGCCAAGAGATGGGCGATTTGCCGCCTGCTTTACACCTTATTGTCTGCGAGGGACACCTCATGAGATGCGTCTTCTTGACAACCACTCCTGATGCAAAACCCGTGCTTTGATGGCGGGACTTCGAGGGACAACGTAAATACGTCGCGCACGCAGCTATGACCAATGATGTGGGCATTGTAAGTCTGTGAGCTGGATAGGGGTGACTGACACGAGAGCAATCCATGCAAACAATCACCGACAGTCTGCTCTAAGAGGGCGTCAAGAGGGTGTCCCACAGACGACCATCTCTATGAATTGGACAACGACTTACATCTTCTCGTCTCTCGTTGGCCCGGATGTCACGCTCTATTACGAGCCTGATTCGTTACAGATTACAGCTTCCTCAAGCGGAGGACGGAGCATACACTCTGGCACTCTTTTCATTGGAAGTGCCGAAGGATGGCAACATGGCCATCGCTCGTCCCTCCCTCTGTCGACATATTCATGTTCACATTGTTCGCTAGCTCTTAATCAGATATCATGTCTTGCCAGTCGGCACCAAATTGAACTCGTTGATGCACATTGATGGATGCTCAGTGCTGAGAGCTACAGAAGGTTGGTAGGTCAATGCCCGGTCCAGCGTTTCGAGGCTGCGGTGCTCGTCTGCCTGATTGTACAGACGGTTGCTCACCGGCTACTGTATGTGGAACAAGCCACTGCAGAAGCGGAGCGCGCTGGAGACGGAAAACTTCAACTGCGGCTGTGACTGTAGTCCAGAAAGAGGCTTACATAGCTTCAAGTTACACTATAATTTCCAAGCGACCGGCTCGGGCCCCGCTCCCATCGTACCTCCTGGTGAAAGGTCATAGCGTCATCCAAAAAATTCAGGGCGAAACAGAACGCTCAGAAGGTACTAAAGCCATAATCATCAGCCGCCAAACCATCCGAGTCCATACACTCCGAGTCCGGCTCTCCATGTAACATACCAATTGTTAACATCCCGGCTTGATCCCACAGATGGCAGCAACAATCATATATGTCCTTCCTGACTCATGGCCCCACCGCCTCGTCTCCATCCCGGGGTATCAGCCCAGCATTGATCTGGGCCGCCAATTGGCTCTCCCTGAACGCTTCAAACCCCTTGGGGTCTTGCTCCCTCAGCATAAGCAATTCCTGCGCATTGATACCCAGCTCGCGGACCACGTTGTCAGCTCCTTCTTTTTCAACCCTATAACGAATGTCCTCACCCTTTAGCTCTTCGAGTTTGGCCCGCAGGGCAGCAATGTGGGGTGGATCAGAATCACTCGCGTAGGTTCCGTGGAGGTGATCATCCATTTCTGCCGGCTTAAGGACTTCCCTGCGGATGGTCTGACCAAAGCGGTGCATACGGCCTTCTTCGTCCGTGAATGCTTTGGCCGCAAGCGACGTGTTCGACGAGGTCCGGGACAGCTTCAGTGCGTAATCGTCTTTGGGCGGGCTCTCGGATGGGAAGTATTCTTCTGCATCAGTCAACTTCATTATTCCAGTCGAATCGACCGAGGCAGATAGCATTGAGGCGTCCACTGATGGGTCAGGTGAAGGCATTCCATTTGGCATTGGTGGAGATCCCGCTCCGACTTTGGTCTCCGGGTATTCGTCTTCGAACCTTCTGATCATGCGCTGCAGGGTCTGATCAAGGAGAAAGAGGCGGCCTGACATACGAGGTTAGCGATTCCAAGCCGTGAGCTTTTATCAGGAGACTTACGATAATTGTCATGGTTCCCAGCCCGATCTTCTTTGACAAGAACGGGCTGTAACCTTCGCCTTATTTTCCTCGCACTTTCGCAAAGCTCCAGGCTGACATCTCGAGGTTTTGACACCGTTCCTTGCCGAAACGGTCCCCTTGGAGTCGAAGAACCACTGGCGGTGGGGCTAATGTTCCTAGATTGTGCTCGGCTGTTGCCATCTTTACGATCCAAGCAGACGCCTAGAGCCTTGACGATACCCGTGGAGGCAATCATATAGTCTTCATCAGGTGCTAGCTCATCCCGGTCAAGGTTCTCCGAATAGCCTTCCATGTCTCCGACCAACTGCAGGAGAACTTCTGGCGCCTTGCCGGCATGGTCATCAGGCTTGACGCCTACTTCGTCCAGAGTTGTGCGCTCCATATTCCTCAAAGTGTATGCCATGACCTGCGAGGCCAGAGCTTTGACGACTTCGCTGCTGTCTGCGGAAGGCACCTCAATTTCGACAGCGACAATGGTCTCTGAAACCCTGACCGCCGTCATCAAGGAAGCGAAAAATGCGCAAGCTTCTTCTTGCGAGCTTTCTTCTTTGGAATTCATGGCGTGGATCAGCGGAGCATTGTCAAGGATGCTGAGATGAGCCATTGATGGACAATCCGGCAGTATTTCAGCGATTGCAATCGCCTGTTCGGGAGTCATGCCAACGTCTGAAAGGTGCAGACGCTTCAAGGGCGCCAACTTGGGGAGTAGCTTCCGGAAGACAGGCACTGCGTTCGGCCTACTGTTGAACAACGCCACGTTGCGGGACAGGTCGATGAATTTGAGGTTCTTCAGCCGCGCGAAAGGTATTAGTATCGCGGTCAGATCTCCTGGCGTCAGATTGCAGTCCGACAAGCTGATAGCGAACAAGGGACAATCGCTGGTGGCTGCTTCTGCGAGGATGTGCGCAACGCCATGCAAGTCGTTGCTGCTGAGATCTAAGCCTTCGCAATGGCCCGACATCATGTACCGGACCAGATGGGCCAGACTCTCGTCACTAATATTGCTGGCTGCCAGTCCCAGTCTGCGGATTTTGCACTTGATGGCGCAATCTACGAGATCGCGTATGTTGGCAGTGGAAAGACCGCAACCGCTCAGAACGAGCTCCTCCAACCTATCGCCTAGTCGCTCGGACAATGCATGAATGATCAGAGAGCCCAGATCCAGTAGGGTCGAATTTCCGTTTGGCCCACTGCTGTTCGAGCTCGTCGTCGAAATCGTCCTCGAAAGGTCTGTCGACCTAGGAAATTGGATACCTGATAGATCGATGGCCCTAAGGGACCGCGACATATGCATGAACAGCGCAATATGCCTCCAGCCGAGGTTGGTAATGCCTGGATTGTCTTTCAAGGACAGCCTTTCTATCACGCCCATCTGCTCTATGCCGTGCTTTCCGCTGACTCTCTTCGGTAATCTTCTGTTTTGGCGGGCCTGTTCTGCAGATTTGCAGCCGGAAAGACCAGACAAGATGACACGCACACCTTCGTCCGTAAGACCACAATTGTCCAACACAAGCTTCCGGACAGGTACTACCGCGAGCCAGTCGCCCAGGGTGACGATATCCGGGAGCTGCATCTGGAAGCCCGAGAGATCCATTACTGCTACCGTGCCAGGTGCTTCCGCCAGAGTCGCCGTGGGTTTTGAAATCTGCTCTTTTACCCGGCTTAGGACGGTGGTTTCCCGAAGCTGGCAGCAGCGTTTGTATATACGGAGAGGATCTGTCGTGCGGCCGTCAGCTCCTTCTGGCGCTCGCCTGCTTGGTGTTGAGGCTCCTGGTGGTGTAGTGCTGTAAACCGAATCTGAGTCGTCATCGTCTCTAGTCAACTCTAGCGGCACCAACCCATTCGCCTCTGCGTGCCTTCTTTTGCGCTCCTTTCTTTCTTTCCGCTCGGCCTCTGAACGCTTCTTTTTCTCTTTCTTTCGGGTTCCGGGTGCTGCTGGAGGGTCCGGCCCTTGCAGCGAGGTTGAGGCCTCCGCAGCCTTCGCTTCCTCCTTCTTCGTCTTGTCAGGAACTGAAGGCTTTGGCTCGACCCGAGGTTGGTCTAACGATTCTTTCTCATCCGCAGGAGGTTTCGGGCTTTTGAGCGCAGCACCTTCACCCTTGTCCTTCACTCGGGCATCTTTTGAATCCTTTGTTGGTTCGTTGTCAGGTGACGCTGAGAGATTTTGCTTCAGTGCACTGGAAACCGGTGGTTTGTTCAAATGTTCTGGGTCTTCGTCTACCTGGGAAGAAAATCCAGCGATTTCGACGTCAACGCAGAATGCCACTCTCTTGAGCTTGTTCTGGTCAAATTCGCTGATCTTGATGCGCTCGCGGTTGTGGTCAATGTTCAATATCCTTCGCGGACAGACGGCCCCATTGGTAGCGGTTTTGCCCATGTTAGCATTCGAAGACGAGGAGAGCCTCCGCAATGCACTTGACAAGAACCCGGGATGTTCTAGCTTGGTTTCTTTGCCAGCAGCGACCAGTACCGACGGTCTCCGGGGTGTCAGAGGTGTAACGACAGGTTTGGGGTCTTCTTTCTTGGCTTCCTTCTGCCCATCCTTCGCTGATTTGTTTTTCTCAAACGGGTTGGGCACTTCCAACTTCGGACTTGGTTGAGGCGACGCCGTCAAGCCATTATTTGCTTGCTGGACATCGATGCTGGCGTTCCGGGACGGAGTGGGGGACGACGAGAACTTAGAACTGAAGCTCGAAATCCATGAACTCCTCCTTCCCTCCTTCTTTGGAGCGCCTGGTCTCAAACCCTTCTTGCTGTCGTCGGTGCTTTGACCTTTCAGTATGGTAGGCCGCGTCGGGTGATTCTGTGTGTGCTGGGCTGGCAGCGGGCTGGTCTTCTGTACAGTGGGCTGGACATTGTTCTCTTTGCCATTGACAGTGACGGTAGGCTTTGGCTGCTGTATGGTTGGTTGTGCTGTTCCATTTCGCGACTCCTTCAGCGGTGTCTGCTCGGTCGGAGGCTGGAGCTGGACCGGTTTAGGATCGGGCTGGTCCGCAGGAGGAGCAGCGGATCCTTGCGACTCTTTCTGTCGGTTGCTCCTCTCTGCGATCGAGTGCGCAAGGTCTGACAGGCTTGTTAGTGCTTCATTTCCTCCCAAGTCTCGGACCGAAGAGAGAGGCAGATGCGGCATGGAAGTCGACAAAATGGTATCGCACCTTTCTTAGAGCGTAGGAGCCAGTCGACATCGAGATTACTCTCCGTGGCTGCTGCCATGGTGCCGGAGGCTATAGTGTAAGTGCTCTCAGACTTACGAGGAGCAGTCTAATATTGTCGCATCGATATTGATTTGACCGAGGTCATTTGTCGGAGACGGCGACCTCGACTGGAGCTGATGGACTGGCGACGACTGTCTGCGTGGTATCAGCGGGGTTAAAGGCGAAAGAGGAATTGCGGACTTCGGAATGTTGGCTAGATATGACGATCGCGTTTGGTCTGGATCGTGAGTCGAGCAGCTACTTAGAACACGACGGCTCACTAAGATAGCCAGTGCTTAATGGGCCCGGCATGACTGTGTAGACGAGGACGCAGCCAACAGCTCACTTGGAAATCCATCCTTCCAATGACCGTGGTGCCCAAAGGTCGGTACTTCGTAATATCAGAGAAGAGCCCTGGGAGGGGAAGGTTAGCGATCTGGAGGGCCCTGGGGTGGGGGCCTTTCAGCTATGCGGTCATCTTAACCAAGGGAGAGCCAAAGACATTACCGAAGATGCCGTCGTAGTTCCTGTGTAGTGGTGTCTGTACGGGGACGCTCGGTGGCAACCCGCTGCGGCAGACATGAGATTTCGGGATTCGTCGCGGCATTGTGCTTGAGGTCATACATTCCTGTTTATGCTTCATGCTGTCCTTGCGAGTTTGCCCGCGGTTTCCCTCAGGAGGCGTAAATACTGTGTATATCTCGCATGATTTCTGGGTGCCACCACGCCCGCTGCAGGCCAGACTCATCATAATGGTGCCTGGCATGCGGCCTCCCGTCCCCTGGCGTGCCCCATTGCTTAATTACCATTGCCTAGGTAGTTGGCCTACCTCCCACGTCTGTAACCTCGTAAATCCACAGTACAGTAATGGTGGAGCCGCAAGTGGCTGGTACAGGTCAGCATCTTACTGTATGTCAGAAGACGCCCAGGAGACATCCGTTTCGAGGCTTATATTGAGCAAATCAAGAGACCTCGGAGCGTAGGCTAGAAATTCACAAAATGGTATCCGTTAACTAAGTATCGAATTCTCACATCTCATGTGCAAAGATCCCGAAAGTTCGTGCGAATTCCGGAGGATTAGAACGAATCTAAGCTCAACTGTTGCGGACTAAAGGTCTCGACTACATTTGGCTCATGAAGACATAAACTTCATTTCTGACATCTGCCATTGACTCGTCAAGCGGCGCTTGGGTGGTGAGAGCCTCAATACGACCGCCATCAGGGCAAATGCTTGCCCGTCGGGACGTTTGCCCTGATCTGAACGAGCGTGCCATGCGCAAGGGCTCCTGCAGCACGATGCCTTTAGGACCATGGATCGCAGGAAGACGCAATGGCTACTCGGAGCCGCATCTCCATCGTCTATGGCGGCCATGGTCGTACTCAGCCTGGTCGAGATTGCGAAGTCATCTGGCTGACTCCTGCTGGTGAACGCAAACAGGTTTTCTAAGAAGCAAGAGCCGCGATCTTCTCCTTGATCTTGCGGTCCTTCTCCTCCTTAGGAGTCTTATGCACCTTGTACTTCTTGCCTTCCTCCTTCCATTCGTCCTTGCTCTTCTTGTCTCCTTCGTCATCATCCTTCTTGAAGGGATCCTCACGGATGGCAGCATGAGCCTCGGTGTACATCTCCTCCAGTCCGTCAGCCTCAACATCGGCTTCAATGTACTTGGTGAACTGGGACTTGTAGCGTTCCTCATCGTCGTCGGCGAGTGTTTCCATGTACTCAGCGACGTGGCCGCCGAAGATGTACTTGCGCAGAGTGTCGGCATCCAACTCCTTTGACTCCTGGTCATAGCCAGGGAACCGCTTCTCGTTGTGGGGAATGTAGAGACCGCCGTCAGAGGCACCTTTGAGCGCACCGAAGACCCGGGCACCGGTGGAGGTACGATGCAAGCCGACATCAAGGAATGCCTTAAAAGGACGACGTTCCTCTCCGTCCTCACCCTCGGCAGCTTCGGTAAGAGCATACTCGCCAGTCGCCTCTTCGACGCCCTTGAACTGCTCGTCCAGGTCCAGCTTCTTGAGCGCGCGGCGAGCGAGGAGAAGACCGGTGGCGTACGCGGCGGACCAGTTGGTCAGACCGTTGTTGATGCCATATCTCTTGAGCTCGTGGGAGTAGGCGGCAACGAAGACTTTGTCGCCGGTGAGCTCGGCGGTCACCAGCTGGGTAATGATGTCGCGGTTGGTGAAGCGGACGACAAGGCGGTACTTGGGAGCGTTGTACTTGTTCTTGGCTTGGGCAATCAATCGCTTGCGGGCATAGTAATCGGTCTGGTGCAGGTGTCAGTGGTTGTCTACGCTCTGTTCGAGTCATGGCGTACCTTGCCGGCCTGTCTGCGCTTGTACTTCGTCTGGTAGCGGGAGTAGTAGGGGGAGTTTTTGACGCTGTGGTAGGCACGAGTTAGAGACAGTTCAACCTTATCATTTCCTTTTTGACATCTCGTCCGCTTACAGCTTGGTGAAAGGCATCTTGATGGCTTTGTCGGATCAAGATTCAATTCGGTACACTATTAACACCCTCGAATCAGCATTTTGCGCTGCAGACCCAATTCCGCAGCAACATGCAAGGATTCGCTCATACATCTTGTCGAATTTGAGGAGGAGACTATCTGAGTCCCAAGAAGTGATCGAGCGTCGAAAGAAGATTGAGTGCAAAGGCGGAGACGAGTGGTGGTTGATCAACTCCGCAAAAAAGTTTGTGTGATGCCAAGAGTTCGCCGAGTTCACTCAAGCGGGTGTTGCAGCGAAGGTGGGCGCCAGGCTCGAAGGATATGTCACTGACAACACTATCTTCATCAATCGTGTATTCATTACTGGCGTTATCTAGTATGTTGTCATGCCGAGCTTTTGTTGTCATCATCATCTCATCATAATGGCCCTCATATATGCATCCCTTGCACATGCTGCTGGCGTAGAAATCAACAATCATAGAGGGTTGCTTCGCTGGATGGAAGCCTCTTTCGCAGCCCACCTCGACGGGCTTGTAATCTTGTCGGTCGTCGTTCGCAGAAGCGTCGACAATGCATTCCGACTATCCCAATTGCGGATTGTCCACACCTCGACCTCTTTCCCATCCACCATCTTCCTGCTCGCCTTCAGCGGCTCACCCACTGCGGCTTCCTCGGCTTCGTTCAGCCAATCTGCCCAGGCAGGCGTCTTCGGTGCCCAACCTGCTTCTTTGACCCAGTTGCTTGTGCCCGTAACGGCAATGGCTTTCCACAATGCTTCGGTGTATGTGGGCGAGTAGTTGTCCACCTTTGCGGTCCGCGGCGGCGTACCACCGTGGACCTCGATATGCTCAACTTGCAGTCTGCTCAGGTCCCAGTGTTGAGCTGGAGGCAAGGCTGCGCCGACCCAGTAAAAGATATTGATGAGCATGTAGGATCCCGCAAACGCCGTTTGTGTCTCGATTCTGGCATTGGCCAAGGAAATGACCCCGCCCATGAGCAACAATGTCGAAATCAACGAAAGTCCTCTATAAATCGCCGTGCTCCTGATGGAATAAATGCAACGCTCGCTTGGATTGAAATACAGATATCGCGCCGTTCGTTCTTCACACGTGACGACGATGAACGCTCCTTGAGGATACTTGATAACCACGTCGCCAGGTGGTGAATGCGGGTCGGGCTTCGGATCATTAGGCGTCGGTGACCACTTGTTAGCAATGCCCGTCACCGTGCTCAATGTCGACAGAAGTACGGTTGCCAGCAAGGACATGCCGTCCTCGTAATATATAGACAGCCCGAGCAAAGCAGCACTCATTGCAGCTCCTAAAAAGGCAAGCATCGCCAATGGACCAAACCTCTTGATGGATGGACGCGGCTTGTCGTTTTCCGTCACGCGGACACAGGTGACGGTGTTCGGGGGCAGCTTGTCGCCACGATGAAGAGCATGAGCCACGTGATGGATATCCTCGCCGGTATTACCAGAATGTACTCCTATCACTTTCGCATTTGCGGTGGTCTCCAGCTTCTCTGGTCGCGAGGGCCTGATGAATATCTGCGGCGCTGGTATGAGGCGAGGGACGTATATGAGGTAGCTCAGGGTCGCCACCTGGGCGATCGTCTCGACGGAACCTTCTCCAAGGATAGCGAGGAAACCTAGTTGAGGACTTGTATCAGTGGTCTGCCCTGCTACTCTGTGCTGCACTACCGAAACACAAACTCACCGACGATGTCAAGCTGAAAACCCTGGTTATTGCTGACATATTGATCGATGAACCGCATCCTCGCTCGGCCGACAGATGCTCGGTATTACGCAAGGACATCGAGTGTACAGCGGCGCCAACGAACACAGCCGTGGGTCGTAAGGTGAGACTGAGCCAGGTACAGTATATCGATCACAACCCAGGGGCCAGCGGCAGTAACATTGTGCGAGGAGACCTGACGAGGGTCGACACTGGACCGGATTACAGAGTACACTGGTCAGCCTTGTGCTGGGGGAAGAAAAGGTCCTGGCTGGGGAGGCATCGAGGTAGGGACGACGCTCTGATCTTCGGCGCCGTGCTGCAGCCAAGCTTGCTCAGCCTCGCCGGGCCCCTCCATTAAATATGAAATGACATGAAGATGAATGACGGGAGAAAGCCACTAAAGCTGAGTCAGCAATGAGCTGGACACGGTCAGACACAAACTCTTTGTCCGCTGCCCACCGAATGTGGACAACTCATCGATGGCTAAGGCAGGAAAAGGCGGCCAGACCATTTGACCATCCCCCCGCGTGAGCATTTTTCATTCGCAGAGAGACTCGGTCCTTAAGCACAAGATCACGATGACCTTATGCGACCAAGCAGATCTCATGGCACATTACCAGACATAGGCGCATTTCGCGGCCAGGTGATTACTCGGCAGTCTCTTTGATGAAAAGGCTGCGCTTTGCCTAGGAGTGTGGTGCCCGTCACGCAGGACCTCGATGAGGCATCTGCCGTCTATACAGGATTGAGCAAAAGCAACTCCTGGCGGAGCGCTTGGTACACGACATTGAGTGTTGTGTCGAAACCGGACGAAGTCATCCACGAGGCAATGATACATGACGAGCACAAGGGCTGGTCCAGGTTGATATTCTATATATTGGTACATAGACGTATACGGTTCATACTCAAACAAAAAGCCTCCCCAACGATTGCCAGTTGTACTGTAGCACAAGCAGAAATGTCCGTTGCCAGACGAGCAATGAGTCTATTTTTCGTGGTCATCAGGTCGTATATGCTTTTTGGGTATCTTGTGAAATCAAAACCCCACGCCATGTCGTCGATCGTTGGTACACTATGCTTGCGATGCATCACCCGGAACCTTCATTTTCTGGTCACTCTCTCTTCGATCTCGCGATTTAGCCTGGCTTGGGCAGCACGCACGTCCTCACCACTGGACAATCGCTCTCTGCCGCGATCACTCGATAGGCCACGTGAAAGAATGCCTCGAAGCACACTAGGTCTGGACGTCCGTCCTGTGACGTCCTGAAGTGACCATGGCATCAACTTCGGCTCCTGCTTCACAATCTTGCAGAACAGCGTGGAGAAAATGAATTCCTCCCCGTGTCCATTAAACAAGGGAATGTGTCGGTATCCCTTCTGGAGGCTGTCGAGTTTTGCTGTGAAAGCCGCAAGCTGTCGGATTCCTTTGCCTGTGCGTCTGCCATCGTCGGAGTTCAGCACTATGAAACGAACAAAGACAAGTTCGGGGTATTTCGTCTCCAGGGACAGTTCGATGTTTTCACCAAACTGAGGATTATAACCATTGCCAAAACGGATCTGCGTTTGGCGGCGGTAGGGCGACCCGATGCCATGATAGCCATTGGAGTAGGTCTCTGTGCCACCAGTACCATTCGCTATCCCCCGGGCACGGTCCTCTGCGCTGAACATCTGGACTTCAATGAATGGATTCAAAGGGGTATCTCTGCCCATATTGGCGGCCCGAGGTAATTGCTGGGCGGAGATGACTTGGACCGAGAAGCTGATTCTGTAGCGAGGGAGCTTCACGCGATGCTCAAACTCACCCTGCTTGGTCCGAGGCTTGCGCAAGTAAGCCGGCTTCAAGACATAACCATATGCATCAGTGCCGGCGGCAAACATTGCCTGATTCATCTGCATATGGGCGTCGAAGGTCTGCCAGTTCAACGCAACCATCTGCACCCCTCTTCTCCAGAATGTGTTGGGGTCAAAGTTGGATGATTGGAAACGCAGCGTCTTGGGATATACTCGGCACAGATGATGGAGATTGTGGTCTTCGAACATGGCCTTGTCCTCGGGCGAGCGACAGAGTTCAATAGCTCGGTTCTCGTTGAGGGAGAAGATGTGATTGTATTGCTGGAAAGAAAGATCTTTGGCGTCACGCAGGCTGTAACCCTTAAGGTATACGCCCAGAGCAGACAACTGAGGACCAACTTTACTTGGCTTCGGTGGCCGGCACTGGCTATCAGCAGTAGATGGCGAGATTGCCGGAGCGTCGCTTTCCTCATCGGCACTACTGGCGCTTGTTGCCGTGACTGAGCGATCAGTTGGAGAATAGATGGTTTCTGGCGGTGTGATGAGTAAGGAACTTGTGACTGAAGGTGCGTTGAGGAGTGTCCAGCTTACTGGGGAGGCTATTCCCCTATTCGGCGAACTCGCACTTCGATCGCGGGATTTAGTAATAGGAAGACGGGAAGCCGCAAGGTCAGCATGGAGCTCTGTGGATTTGACCTTGATGAGTATTTTGTGCTTGAGATCCTCGGGGGAAGGCAGTTGGCCATCGAAGCCGGGCAATGGGTAAAGGAGGAGCCGATCCCCAAACACATGTTTCATACTCTTCACCATCTTGGCCTGCTGCTCAGGGTCGCAATGCACTTCGAGGGATATGATCAATGGATAAGGGGTAACGTCAAATGCACATCTCTGGATGGCATTGATGCAGTCCGAGAAAGGCACAGAACTGGTCCGGGTATGACCATGGGTCACCCTCGGGTTCCCATCCGGACCGTTCCAACAGTCAATTTCAACACAGCGGCAGCCGTGACGCAAGGCCGTGATGTATGTTTCGGCAGAGGCGGTGCCCCCGACCTGCCACCCAGTCAGGTAGGTATTGTGTGAACTTGAGATGAAGTATTCGCTCAGTGGCCGGTCGAAGACCGGAACAGGTTCCTCGGGGCTGGAGTAGACGTGACAGTCTTTTGAGACGAGAAAGGACGCAAACACGTTGGCGTCAATGAGCTCCAATGCTCGCATGGCCGGGTCATCAGGGAAGGACATAGATATAAGGTCGTTAATCTTCTCCTCCCAGTGAAGCGGATCTGCAAGCGCATGCATATCGAATCCCTGATCACGCTTGAGAAATTCGATGAACTGCGATCGTGGGATGCCCTTGGAGTTGGCGCCTTTCAAACTATCGAAGATCTTCTTGACGTCGCTCCTTTCTCGAAGGCGTCTGAGGAACTCTCTGAAGAGATTGTAATCCAGAAGGTTTGACGTGTTGACATCGACCGACTTGAAATGCTCCTCTATCTCCTTGTCAGGGATATGGATATGTAGCTTTCGGCAAAGGGTCTGGATTGCATGGAAGTCCAAGCCGTCAGGTTTGATACTGTCCTGCCTAGCAGTTCGCTTTGCCATTTCATTCTCCCAGTGGGCTCGTATGACTGACTCACGCTCTGTTGAGCCAATCATGCTCGTCATTAACTCCTCTCGATGCTTGGCCAGACTCTCCAGGGTATCGACCCAGAGTCGAAGGTCATGATAATCGTGAGCGACAAGATGCAGAGTTTTGACCTGCTTCGAAGAATCTGAGGTTGCGTAGTTGACTGTGAAGCAGAGGCCAGGGTCGACGGCTTCCCCTCGAAGCTCATGCTGGTAGCTCGCAGCTACCTCACCACTGCGGATGCTCTTGATGTTGTCAATGTGAAACGTTTTGGTTGTTACTGCACCCTTCCACGATACACGCGAGCCTTCCACGTCCATGAAGAACATCTTCTCCTGCATTTTATTCTTGGTGATTTTCGTTAATAAGCATCCTGCCACCAGTCTCTCCGGCACACAGGGAGCTTGGCCCTCAGGACTCGCGTCTGCCAAGGTCGTCGGCTCGCTGGATATGCTCATTGCATCACCGTACAGGCCCAGGCCTGTGTGCAATTCAAGAGGTAGGACGTCCACAGCCGGAGCATCGGCGAGATGACCGGTTGCCATTGCCGTCCTGCTGTCGCTGCGGCGTCTGGTGATGGGACCGGTACTTTCGTCGCGGCGAGATTGTGCTGATGAGGAGGCTTTTCTGCGCAGCGTCTGCCGAGCAGAGGAAACGCCATCTTTGGCGCTTTGCGAGAGCTTGCGCATAATCCCGACAGACTTGGAGCCCGTGGAGGGTTCTCGTGGAGAAGGAAATGCATGGGTAGAAACAAGACTCTCACCCAAGTCGAATGGGGCTGGATTTCCGAGCTGGGGCAGCTGGTAGATTGGATGGGACACCAGGGGAGAAGACTGGATAGAGCTGATATATGGGCTTTGAGTCATAGATGATGTGCTGTTGGCCGACGCCGGCGTGGCGGAGAAGGATTGAGAGAGGGCCGTGTTCACCCGTTGGCTGGAAGACAAACCAGCAAAAGAACGCGGGTGAGGTGAGGGTGAATTGTCGCGGCTCTGCAGAGCCCTGACGGCGGGCGATGAGGTTGCGGATATCATGTCCGCAGATATTGTGGTCGGTCAGGCGTACCTCTAACCAGATCAAATTCGAGATCGAAAGTGTAAGGGAGTCCAGCTCTGTCTATAGCGTTTTGACGACTTCATAGTGCTCTTGTGCTGGAGAAGACCCGGTCAATGCCAGCGGAGCTTGTATTGAGCGTGCTGTAGCATTCAGCAGCCTTAAGCAGCAGCCATGATAAAGCGCGCCTGATGGAAATGTAGCGCCTGGCTCGATCGGTGTTGGTGCAGCAGCAATATGCAGGACCGGGATCCAGATGGAAGTACAGCGCGTGCAGTGGTGGGCAGCGGCCGATCGAGGTGCGCAGGGCGCGGAGGGCTGGCGTGGCCTCGCAGACTCGGGCTTGTAGGGTAGGTGCAGATTCGCGGCGCAGCACGCAGCGCAAATAATAGGATGTGAGCGCCCTAAGCGAGGTGGTCGCAGTATGCAGTCAGATACCGGTCAGGCGAGTGGACAGCAAGCCTCTGGACGTGCAGGACACAAATAACCCTGCGGTCTTCTGGCTGGGGAGTGGTGTGGTGTCTGTCTTCGTCGTTCGCAAAGGGGAGTTGGCTTGGTATGTACGGAGTACGTAGAGAAAGTCGGATGCGAACAAAGGAAGGGACGAGCAGAGGAGCACTGAGCGTCTACTCTTATTCAAAGGTGATTGAAATACCCGTGTACCACAAGCAATTAGTTAGTAGTTTGGGCAGTGAGTCAAGGTTGAAGGAGCGGATGAAGGAGAGGACTGCATCCCAATTAGGTACTGTGGTAGGAGGTTCGGACGGAGAAGAAAAATGCACGAATGCATTATTGGTGGAGTGCGTGGGGATGCCAACTTCGTCGTCAATGGAGCCAGGGAGCCAGGGCAGGGGCAGGCACGAGTCACGACAACCAAGGAAGGGGGGAACTGGGGCGACCTGAATGCTGGGCTCCCGGTACGAACTTGTAATGCGTTTCTGGCGACAGGCATGCCCCGTTCTCGGTTTGCTGCTCTTCCCACCGAGTCTTCGCCCAACTTTTGCCCTTGAATTTCCCATAATGTTGCCTACGTAGCGACTTGGCGCCCGCGCTCAGGCCGGAGGGGCAATACCTGACCTCGTCACCTTTCGCCCGGGTCCTGCTCCTCAACCCCATGCTCACGCTGCGAGTGGACATTTTTAATCGTCCTCCTTGATCGCAGAGGGGCGCCCTCGCCATTGTCGCTGCTTCTGCACGTTCGCCTTCACGATCCTCTTTTTGCACCATTAATGTGAGGATCTCGAGACTATCTTCCACTCATCGCCCTTAGTTCGGGACGCGGTACCATTGGTGATAATTCCGTCCAGTCGCGGAAACCGTACGACTACGATTACAGATGCCGTCGCTGATCAACGGTAATTCTCTTTCCTGCTCACCTTGCAAACCCCTTTTTGGCGCTCGTTACAGCTCTCGTCCCGCTCGCCTAATTGGGTAAAATGCGTCTTCACGCAGTTCTGCCCGGGTCTGTCCGTGATATCGCACGTGGCAACATAACAAACGTATTGTGGTCATATGGGACAGTTGCTGCAGAAGATGTTGGGTGAGTTTAGCCAGGACGTCGGAACGAGTCCGTTGCACTATTGCCCGCGCAAATTCCATATGGGAAGCCTCACGAAGATTCAGCTGACGGCATGATGGTCGCTGCAACAGCTCATTCTGGGTCAAATTCTCATTTGGACTGCAGCCAGAGGAATATCGAGCTTCGCCTCAGGATGCCGCGCTGACTCGGTGCGCTGCTGCAGAGGATCAAATGTGGCTGATTGTGTCCTGCTGACAGTTTGGCGCAGTGGATTGAAGCTCACTGACGCCTTGAGGAAGGCCGCATCTGCAAGCCGCCTCCCTCGCATCGTGCCGACCAGCTGCGGCTCACGTCGGTCGCCGCTCAGCTCTTAGACCGAACTTGAGCAGACACGAGTTCAGATGCAGAGAATAGCGGCTCATGCGCTGCGCAGCATACGTGGCAGATGTTATCTCCAATCTTTCTCTGATCCGCCGCTGCAAGCTGCAAGTCAACGACCGCCAACCCCCACACCAATGACAGCTGCTTAGACCAGATGACAATCTGGTGTTCGACGTGCCTTCGGCCATGTAGAATGTCTTGTGGTGGTCTGTGTAATTGTTGTTCGTACACAGACCCTGCATCCAGCAAAGGCTCAACTTGCATTCAGCTCCTTACGTGCTCGAGGGATGGAAAATAGAGATGCCAGCCTGCTTCCTAAGCTTCGCAACCTCGACTGATGTAAGACACGGCCGCTTTTGCATCGCACAAGGCCCCCAGGTATCAACAGGATTGAAATGACACGTACGGAGTAACAGGGAGAGGTTGCCCGGAAGCTGGGAGCCTAGCGTTCCCAGCGTTGTGGTCTCAAAGTCCGGATTTCGGTCGACAGAATTTGAGCCTTTTGAAGGCCTTAGCCCACCTGGACACGAAACCTACACGGCGAATTATGATTAGCTTGGTATCTACACAGTACACATAATTATGTACATGAAAAGAGCGAAGGGGCCCTGGACGAGTCCCGACTACTTTGCGCTCCCCTCGGAGGTGCTTCATTTCTGACCTGTATCATCGAGCGCTGCTGAACTACGTCCAATGGGCGGACGAATATTTTCGTTTCTCTCACCCAGTTACCGATCTATGAATGCACGGCAGGATGTGATTATTGAACCATACTCGACCTATCCTCATCTTTAAGATCGTTACTAGCTAGTCACCTCCTTCGCAAAACAAGCAGCAAACGAGGGGCCTGTGCCTGTTTCAGAATCGCCCCAACCGCCCGCCAGGTCGAGAACCGGATCGCGGCACCTATGCGGGCACTGTGCAAATTGCTGACGTCGTTCTCCCTCGCTTGTCGCCCTGCCCGCCATTCGTCACTGGGCGATAAGAAAGGGCAAACCAAGACTGACGCACCCCGGATTTTAGCCATGCATCCATCACATCATTTTTGTGCACCAACGATAAGCCTCGGCACTTGCGGGCGTGGGCGCGTTCGTGGGAGGGAGGGCACAGAGCTGACTGCACCTGGCCCATTGGCTGTACCGCAGTAAATGCAATCGAGAAGCTCGCTGCAGCAAATAGTGATTAGATGTGACTTTACCCAACGCAGCTGTTTGTGCAACTTCGCATCGCATCTTCGATTGCCGTGACTCGTTTCCACCACTGTCCGACGGTTAGTGTTCAGGGCGCTCTGCACCGGAGTGGATGTCCACAAAGTGGGCGTTCTCGGGAAGAATACGACATCATGAGTCCAGAGCATTCTTCACCTGAAATCGCCGGGTTTCGCATGTTAAAGCCGCCCGTGCCGTCACACCGCCTACTGCGCGTTCTCACTTGTTCGATTACATGTTGCCTGCTCTTCGCTGCGACCTCCCACGAATCCGCTCGTTAGCATGGAGGAACGCTCGAAGTTCAATGTCACGAGGGCCATGTAAGTGCCTGGGATTGACGGTCCAAATTCCAAGGAATTCTTTACGATCATGGGCCAATCGCGAAAAGGACAGCTTGAAGAATTGAATTTACTGTCAAAGGCCCTGGTTCGTGAGCTACCTGTCACACGCGGGTTTCCCATGGTGCGTTGGCAAAGCCAACCGACCTCATTGTAAGCGCCGTGGGATGTACATGCCCGAAGGCTTCATTCACGGGGCATGTTCTATTTCGAACAGCCCCAGCAATCAGGGTATTGGTCGCGACTGCCAATCGCAGCTGCACCAGCTGCATGCACGGAAGTGGCATCATCTTACCCTTTGATTGGCACGGATTAGCTGGGGGACGGGTCTTCTTTCCAACGAAGAGGCCGTCGCCGAATTGAAGGTTATCGGGAGTTGAAGTTACGTACTGCGGTAGTGTCTTCGCTCGGTGATGAACACGCCTTCACATTAACATTATTCCGACTCCTGAGGATCAGGTCAGTGTTGGCAAGGAGCGGGCATACAAGCACCGCCGTCGTGGCATCCCTCTTTCCGACACCGACACGACACATGCCGGATCGCCGGACAAGGCGGGGTTGCGAGCACGAGTACTCAGTACGAGTCCACCTCGGAGGGTTTCTCCCTCCGGAAATCAAAAATTAATGACATATTCCTACATACCTATGGAAAAGGAAAGCCGGCCGGCGTGACGCGGCCTGCGTGGTCAACTCCTGCTGACCAATATCGTACTCGCACGAGCGACTGTCACCGTTATGAACCAGGACCTTGCCGTACTGTACTCGTACAGATACCTTCGCCAGTTCTGGAGTCCTAGGCGTGCCGCACGATGACAACACACACGCATATTATGCACGTCTTACTCAAAAGAGCCAATCTACTGCTCACCAGTTCGGCCTCGAACAGTACGCAATAATAGTACGAGCTATGTGTGACCGTCAATCTCCTTGAAACGAAATTCATCTGAGATCATCACATGATGCGGGCTTGCGCAAGTTGTACCTCGTACGAGGTAACAACAGAGAATGGAGTTGGATATTGCACAGACTCAGCGTGAAACGTCGGTCATCGAGACGAGCGGCCTCAGAACCGCTAAGAATAGCAGCTGGCAGGCATCGTCAGGGTCCATTGCCATGAGATCATCAGGGGATGAGCCTCAGGCCAAGTCGGCACGTGTGGGACGCCCGACTTTCAATTTCAGCATCTAATCGATAAGGAACTGGTAGCGCGGTGTTTCCTGCTTGAAACAATCAGAAATCTGGAGACAAGGAAATCCAGGCCTGAAGCACGTCGGGCATTTTCCGTCTCTTGCGCTGGGGTTTTCTAGAAGAACAGAAACGAGACCCTGCCGTCGGACCCTTGAGCATTCCCAAACGAGGAGCAATCTCAATTCACAGGTACGGTTATCCTCCATTAGAGATCTCCTCATCGCAGCACAAACTCTTCTCATCCTCCCAGCAGCAATTTCCGATCTTGATTGAAGGTCAAAGGCAGCCATCTCGTACTTCGTACAATCCTCACCTTAAGGACAGATGGCTTGTTTGAGCTCATTGGCAGGGAGTCTCGGCCCCGAACGCGTCAAAAGTCAGTGTGGAGGTGAACCAAAGTTCGATTGCCTGAAGAGTGACAAGATGCATGACAGCGAGTTCAAGATTGCCTATTACTGTCAGGGCTGGGCATAATGCGACTCTCAGTACTCAACAAGGCAGATCGCAAGGTTAGTTCTGGAGTTTGAAAGGACCACATATCCCAAAATGAGCTGATTCTCAAAAGTAGGTTAGCTGTCAAAAAGTACTCCGTACGGTAGTACATCCAACAGAGTTGCCCTGACTCTGAAAGTCCGGAGTGACAATGTTGTGCAAAGCTAGCAAAGTCCAACTCTCCTGCAGGGCAATTTGAGTTGCAGTCCCAGAGTGGAGCGGTTTTCATTTCGCTCGGGTGCCAATAATGCTGTCAATAACTTGCCGGCTTTAAAGCAATGAGTTGCCAATCTGTTGCTTTCACTTCAATGCAGATCGGCTGAGCGGCCGGCAGATCCGGCTTTCTAGGCCCAGGTTATATTGGTATTGTCGTGTGCTTTATCTTGTCCTTTGAGGAGGTGAGTGGTTAGCTCTAGTATTTATAGAAGCTCATTTGCGCCTTCGAGCGATTCATAGCTCGCTCGAGCACCGACTGGGGGACAGTGTGGGGTGCTTGTTGGTGCGCTCGAAGAGTAGCCTTGCTTTGATCTCTAGCGTCCGCACAGTTGACAGCGGCCACTAAGCAAATGCGGTTTGAGGCTCTGGATTACGCCTATCTGAGGGCCAGCCTTCTGCTAGGCCATGCACGCCATGACTACTAGCAAGGATCAGTCTGATACCGGCCGACCGCCATTCAGCCTTCTCCGTAGATGAGGATCGACTGAACCTGTCCGGACGCATGGGATCCTCATACTGGGTCATGTGATAGCTTGGTCGTCGATGGGGGAGCACTCGTACACTCTGTCTGTCTGCGCGCAGAGTATCTCTTTCAAGCTCTACCTTTTCAACAATGATCGTTGTCACTTCCTTGGTTAGAGCTTAGGATGCAAGGACCCCTGAGAATCTGCTGTATGAAGCATGATTCTCTTGCGCAGAGAGGTTGAACAGCCTGCCTCCCGGAGCATGAGAGAAGTGACCTCGAGCAAGGAAATCGGTGAGATGACGGCAGACCTGATCAACCGGCCTAGGACGGTTCCCAGAAGGTGACTGGACAATCCGTTTGTGACTGCCTCAAAACTATCTGAGCGACTATGTAGCTATGGAATAGTGGTGGCCAAACCAGCGCAATACAGCACCTTGCAGCATCCTCCCAAGTTGTGGTTCACCGTAAAACGAGCACACGGAGATAGAGTGTCTACACTTTATTCCATCATCTGATACCTCGAACATCAGGCTGGGTTGTCTGCCTGCCGATTGTCAGGACAGCACAAGTGTTGTAGAGTCGCTCGGCCGCGATCGAAGCAGCCTCGTCGATAGTAAAAGCGATAGTACGCAGGCTGTGGTGATTGTGGTGGTTGTGATGGCACCTCGATGGCAATGGCAGGGGGACTTGCTCCAGACCGTGTAAGGTAATAAACCCGCCAAGAACCCTTGTCTCTGTGGTCGAGGCCAATCAGTAGCAATAACGGCTGATATTAGTCAGCCACGTTTCCTCTTACTCAACCGTGATCCAACGTCACCCAGTAAGCCCCAGAGATGCCGGAACTTGAGAATAATGATCGAAGACAGGATTTCTTGTCTCCTTGGCAATACTCGTCAACGACACCTTCGCAAAGAGGCATCTAATTTCGAATAGAATGAAGCAGAAAACGTCAATATTCCATTGTGCATGTGCACAGGAGTGATTGTCGGCGAATTTGCTGAAGGGACTTGTTGCTTCCTGACCATAGAACCTCGGACGTCTGGGTCTGGGTCCCTGCGCAGTGTTTCTTGAAGCAAAACGAACCTTGAACCAGAAGAAAGACGTCGGCCTCGAGCGTAACCACTCAGTATGCCGTAAGCTGGACCTTCACTCACAACATGCATACCCTGCTCATTCCGAGGACGTGCCCATACCCTTCCCATAAGCTGCTTGTATTATCTGGGTGTACCAGTACCAATTCTAATGTCGTCATAGCCTCACAGTCCTCACGGACGCGGATGTCCAGGAGATATTGCATTCTCTGACGAAGGAGGATGTCGACGAACTGCAGTCTAATCTCGCCGAAGCGCTGCATTCATACTCAACTGGCGATACGAACTCTCCCTGTTGCGCATCGTTTCAGCCTCACCGGACCGTGATCAAGAAGAATGGAATCACTACCCTTTTTATGCCTGCTTCTACAGGAACTTCGGTCGGGATGAAGATCGTGTCATTAGAGCAGCCGGCGTCTTCGAGCAAGAAGTCTTCCGTGTCTTCTAGCGTATCAGAAGGCCTGTCAGGTACGCCGGCTGGGAGTATGTCCGGGGCCTCCATAAGGTCCGCTACCAATGATTTGGGCTCAATGACCCTGTCGCCTGCATCTACCATGTCGTCTGGCCGGGACTCAATCGATGGCTCCTCCTTCCAACCACCAGGATCCGTGGCCAGTTCTCAGAGCACCACCCCCAAAGGATCTGTCACCCTCCTCGACAGAACCGGCAATCCTCTGGGCATTGTAAATGCTGAGGAGCTCACCGCATTTCGAACAGCACTAGCTTCCACTGTGATGCTGAAAAGGCGACAGAATGTCCATACGGTGACTGTTTTCGGAGCGGGAAAGCAAGCGTACTGGCACGTAAGACTGGCACTGATACTGAGAGGAGACGAGATCCACCACGTCAATATCATCAATCGAAGCTTTGAGAGATCCATCAAGTTGATGAAGGCGTTCCAGATGACGCAAGAAGACCGGGTTCAGTGGCGGAAGGACATCAAATTCTCCGCCATGAGCCCGGAGTTCGGAGAATACGGACGTCTGCTGAAGGAGGAGGTGCGGAAGGCCGACGTCATTTTCTGCTGCACGCCATCAACGGAACCGCTGTTCCCGGCGGAATTCCTCACATCGCGTGAAGGACGAAGGAAGGGGAGGTATATCGCGGCCATCGGGTCCTACGCTCCACACATGGTCGAAATCCACCCGGATATCCTCAAAGTGGCTGTCGAGCCAGACCATGGCGGACACCACCACCATAAACATGCCAGGCAAGGTGGAGTGATCATTGTTGACAGCCTCGAATCTTGCCTGAAGGAGGCAGGCGAGGTGATCAAGGCCAAATTAAAACCTGAGCACCTTGTCGAGGTTGGAGAGCTTATGATGATCAAGAAGGCTGCAACAAAGGAAATCGAGCTTGGAGGGCCCGGAGAGCAAGGACTTCTTGACTGGCTTACCAAGGGCAACGTTATCTACAAGAGCGTGGGAATGGGCCTCATGGATCTGGTTGTCGCTGGAGACCTGATCAGATTAGCGAAAAGCAGAGACGTAGGTGTCACGATTGAAGACTTCTGATGATACATAATATGACAAGGCTGCAGCTGGTTGACAGGGCAGCTGATGTGCTGTCAGCAGGATCGAGATTCTCCGTGTGTTTTTCCGCCTGCTCTCCTTCCAACGGACTGGTGGCTGGAGGCACCCAGCCAAGTCGCGACACATGTGAATGTGAAACAGGGCTGTAGATAGCCACTCAGGCATTGTCAAATTGTGGTGGCCCTGAGACGGGCCGAATAGACATTTAACTATTCGTGAGGATCGTGCAAAGTACTCGAAGTCGGGAGGTGCGTTCACATGTCAGGGCAACATCCTCTGAACTACAGCACCAGTCCTTGCGTCTTCGCTCCGCCCATGTCAACGACATGAGGGAAGCTCGATAGTCGCTGGCAATCAGGCTGTGGCGATGGAGTTCGCATGCTCTTGTGCAGTACTCTGTCCTGTACGTACCACGGCTCTGGCTCACCAGGCATCCCTACGGAGTGGAGTGTTCGCCCCCGAGCTGCCAACGTCGCCTAATTTCTCCCCCTCTCGTGGAACGTCCCTATCCCAATCATCATCAGCACCAGACAACCGAGGTGGGGCAGAGCCAGCCTTGGGCCACTGTCCCTGGTTTGCCCACGTTATTTTATCTTGCAAACAACAAACTGCGTCTTCGAGAGAATTGTCGCACAACGCAAGCTGTACTTCATGACAGGACAGGAAACGTGAGAATATTCCAGTCTGGCGTCACTTAGCCAGCAGGCTGGTCTCTTTTCTTGAGGGTGACTCGGACATCTTGTTCATTCTCTCGTACTTGCTTTTCCACTCGTTTGATGCTTCGAATCCCCGAGGTTTTGTTCCGAGACGAGACGGGCTGCACCACCTGGCTCGCTATATGAACGGAGTCCCTACATATTCCAAGACTCACACCAACCCGTTTGCTTCAAGTAAAAGTCTCCCACTTTGTGCCGCTGAGCATCGCTATGCTCTGAACAATCCGAACATGGTTCAGCAAGTCTACCTGCCCAATGGGTAAGTCGTCCTTTGTACGGGACCGGCATTCCGTACAGCGTCGAACCGATATGCTTCATAATCCGCGATACAAGCTCACCGTGACATTACAGGCAGATATATACTGTTACGCCTGTCTTTGGCGGCTTCACTTTCAAGTCCACGAACCTCGACCTGCACCACTCGGCAATGCCTCCGGGATGGACTGTCATCCTGCAGACAGAAGACAAAGTGGAAGACGACCAAGAGCGTAGGAGAAGCCGAGCAGAGGGAGATTCTCACCGAGAGTTGGAAGAAACAGGACACAAGCATACGGTCACACATCGATTTACGAAGCCGACCGTCCAGAGTGATTCCATGTTCATATCCTCGATATCCATGCCATCGAGCACGGATTTCAAGAATACCGCTTCTCCTACGAGACACATCGCCATGATGCTGTGGGCGACGTTATGCTGGTATTTTCACAAAGAGGCTCCTAGCCTCCACGCCCTCACCGATGCATCTGCGCTGACGCCAGAGTCTGGAAGACCCAAGCTGGACTGGCGCATCAAGATCAAGAGGGAAGGCATTTTCAAGGGAAAGAACACGCTGCAGAAGCTGGAGCGCATGGGACTGATTTCATCTGAGGACTCTTCCGTGGGCACAGATACCGATACCCGCTTACCGAGCGGCTGGACGGACACATTTGTGAGCAGGAGGTCGTTCTGGCAGCTTGATGCAAGAATCTTTCTCTTTACAATGGCACCTCAATCGCACTCGCCATTCCCTCAGGCGTCGCCGTATCCTTCTCGACCATCGTCGCCAGACCGGAATGCACCAGTGACTAGCACTGATCGCGGTTCTCCCCGGCCGGCAGACTATGTGACGACTTCAGGCATGGGCGACAGTTTCACGGCCGGCATCTCATCCCCGGGAGGACCATTCAACTCTGGAAGCCATTTACCTACGTTTTACCCCCCACATCCCACCCAGTTCACCTTTACGAACCACATACGACATCCTATCCGTGCTAAACCACCGCGTCAGGGTGAAACGTTTTACAGCAGATACATCCCCAGCCTTGGCCAGTGGTTGTCCTTCAGGGTACCGACACTCTCCCCAAAGCCATGCCCACATCCTCAGTTTGTACCCTCATCGGCCTCGATGCCGGCAGTCATGCCGAGTCATAGTGGGGGAGTGTCAATAGCCACACTACCCACCATGGACAACTTCTTGGACCGTCCGTCAGATCTTGACTTGCTACACAAGTGGATGAATGATCCCCGAGTGAACGCGGCATGGGGTGTCGCAGGACCACAGAGCACACAGCACAAATTCTTGGTCGACGGCCTCGAAAGCCGACACTCGTTCCCGGTCTATGGTTGCTGGGACGGCAAGCCGTTTGGATACTTCGAGATATACTGGGTCAAGGAAGACAAACTGGGACGCTTGCTGGGTGGCGAAGTAGGCAATTACACACGCGGACTGCACGTTTTGATCGGAGAAAACGAGTTCCGAGGCTCCCATCGAGTCAAAGTCTGGCTGTCTGCGTTGGTACATTATTGTTTCCTGGCAGACTCGAGAACTGAGACTGTGATGTTGGAGCCGCGGATCGACAACACGAAGTAAGTCTTAACAGGAGTGCCTGTGCGACCACGAAGCTGATCATTGCACAGATTCATCGGATACTTGAAAGATGCCGGATTTTATAAGCAAGGCGAGGTCACGTTTCCGCACAAGCAGTCAGCTGTGATGAAAATCGACCGAGAATCTTGGGAGGCGCCCGAACTATAGAACGATGGAAACAGGCAGGTGACGGTTTCGCTGAGAAGAGTCAAGATGATAGCGTCTTCAAGAGAAGTAAATCTAAAGTGCGATATAAAACGGGAACAATAATATGTCAGCCTTGCCCCGCACCACCACCAAGAAACTTGAACGAGGCTGCCACCTGCATTGTCGGAGTCACATTCTCCGTCAAAAAGGCGGGTATGAAACCGAATTTAAATCGCAAACTCTACACAACGTATCCCACACAATACCTCTCGATTCAGGTCTCGCAATCGGTAGCAGTCCCCCCTGCACTTTTGCGCGCCATTATGGCGACCCAAATCCCGGTCGACCCCACGGCGAGTGCGGCCAATACCCTCAAGCTCGAGAATGTGAGTCGTGTGCGCGCGAGCGGGACGAAGCAGCTCTAACAGCGATGTCCTTAGACTCACAATCGAGATGTCCTTATAGCGATTGAGAAAAAGTACCAGAAAGAATGGCAAAAGAACAAAGTCTTCGAGTCCGACGCGCCCTCGACGAGCGAGATTCCTTTCGACTCGGTCCCCGCCGCAGATATTCGAGAAAAACACCCCAAATATTTTGGCACCTTTGCCTATCCTTATATGAATGGCGCACTGCACGCTGGACACAGTTTCACGGCCAGCAAGGTCGAGTTTACCACTGGGTTTGCCCGCCTGACCGGAAAGCGAGCACTGTTCCCGTTGGGCTTTCACTGCACGGGCATGCCGATCAAGGCTTGCGCAGACAAACTCGTTGAGGATGTGAGAAAGTTCGGGCAGAACTTTGAGAACTACCATGAAGACGGGGACGAGGCGGAGCACAATGGAGTCCCCGTTGCGCCGACACAAGGAGTCAATGTCAAGGACGACATCACAAAGTTCAAGAGCAAGAAGAGCAAACAGACTGCAAAGACGGCCAAGGCCAACTACCAGTTCCAGACCATGTTAGCTATGGGCATCCCAAAGGAAGAGATCCACAAATTCGCAGACGCAAACTACTGGCTGGAGTATTTCCCGCCTCTGTGTGAGCAAGATCTGAACGACTTCGGTGCGAGGATAGACTGGCGGAGGAAATTCGTCACCACCGACGCAAATCCGTACTACGACGCCTTCGTGCGATGGCAGATGAATCGTCTGAAAGAGATGAACAAGATCCTCTATGGCAAGAGATACACCATCTACAGTCCTAAGGACGGGCAGCCTTGTATGGACCACGACCGGACCAAGGGTGAAGGTGTCGGCCCTACAGAGTATACCGCGCTGAAGCTAAAGGTCAAAGAATGGTCAGCGGAAGCGGCCAAGGTTGTTGAGTCGAAGATTCCTGCAGACGCCAACGTTTATTTTGTGCCAGCGACTTTAAGACCCGAGACCATGTATGGCCAAGTCTGCTGTTTCGTTGGACCCAAGATAGACTACGGCGTTTTCAAGGTCTCGGAAAAGGAGTATTACGTGATCACCAAGAGGGCAGCCTGGAACATGGCGTTCCAAGGCACGTTTTTCAACCAAGAGAACTTCCCACGGGATCAGAAGGAGTTGCAACCCGTGGTGGAGTTGCCTGGATCTGCCTTCATCGGCACATTGGTCGACGCGCCTCTATCGGTCCACAAAGAAGGCGTTCGGATACTGCCCATGGAAACAGTCTCGGCGACCAAGGGTACAGGCGTTGTCACCTCGGTACCTTCGGACAGTCCAGATGACTATGCAACAATGAGAGAGCTGGCCAAGAAAGCAGAGTTCTACGGTATCAGGAAGGAGTGGGCCGAACTTGAAATCATCCCGATCATCGATACTCCAGCCTACGGAAATCTAGCAGCCAAGCATTTGGTCGAGACGAAGAAGATCCAGTCTCCAAAGGACACCGCACTGTTAGCGGAGGCAAAGGATCTCGCCTACAAGGAAGGCTTCTACAATGGAACCATGCTGATTGGCGAGTTCAAGGGCGAGAAAGTCCAAGACGCGAAGGACAAGGTGCGCAGCGCTCTGATCAAGTCTGGCCATGCTCTTCCTTTCGCCGATCCTTCGGCCGAAGTCATCAGTCGGAGTGCAGATGAGTGCGTGGTCGCGTATGTGCCTCAATGGTTCTTGAACTATGGCGAGAACGACAAGGAATGGCAACAGACAGTTGTGGACTACGTCAAGGACAAGAACGGCCTCGAGACATACATACAGGAGGCCGAGAACCAGTTCGTTGCAAACCTGGAATGGCTGAATCAATGGGCGTGCGCAAGAACATACGGTCTTGGATCGAAGCTGCCTTGGGACGAGTCGTTTTTGGTGGAAAGTCTGAGCGACAGCACCGTCTACATGTCCTACTACACCATCGCACACTACCTGCACGGCGACAAGTTTGGCAAGACGCCTGGCTTGCTCGACATCAAGCACGAGCAAATGACGGACGATGTGTGGGATTATGTCTTCACACGAACAAACGATGTGGAGAAAGTGTCGAAGTCGACGAAGATCCCGGTTGAAGCACTGCACACTCTACGGCGGTCTTTTGAGTACTGGTATCCTCTCGACATGAGATCCTCGGGCAAAGACTTGATCCCCAACCATCTCACCTTCTTCCTCTACTGCCACCTCGCCCTCTTCCCCCGAGAATACTGGCCAAAATCTGTACGATCCAACGGTCACTTGCTGCTCAACGGCGACAAGATGAGCAAGTCGACGGGCAATTTCCTGACGCTAAGCCAGGCGGTCAAGAAATTTGGGGCAGATGCGACGCGGATAGCGCTCGCCGACGCAGGCGACGGCATGGAGGACGCCAACTTTGAAGAGAAAGGGGCCAACGCCGCGATCATGCGAATGTACACCCTCAAGGAGTGGATCGAGGATACGCTCAAGGACGACGGGCTACGCAAGACCCAAGGCGACGTCATCTGGGACAAAATGTTTGAAGACGAGATGAACCTGTTGGTCCATGAAGCGTACCAGCATTACTCGGAGTAAGTCTTGAAAGTCTCGTCTCACAGCACCAAACTAACCGCAGTCGTGCAGAACGAACTACAAGGTCGCCCTCAAATCGGCCCTCTACGACTTTCAATCCGCGCGAGACTTCTACCGCGAAGCCTGCCTCTCTTCTGGAAACGCCCTCTCCCGACCTCTCGTCCTCCGCTACGTCGAGCTACAAGCCCTGCTCATCTGCACCATTGCCCCCCACTGGGCCGAGTACATGTGGCTCGAAGTTTTGGGCAAGCCGTCCTCGATCCAAAAAGCCACCTGGCCAACGGGCATCCCGCAAGGAGACCCCTCGCTCACGGCCGCGCGAGAATACGTCAAGACGACATCCTCGAACATCACCTCGGCCGAGGCGCAGGCCGCGAAGAAGATGGCAAAAGGCCGCTCCGCTGCCTTTGACCCGCGCAAACCCAAACGCATCACCATCTTCGTGGCCAAGAATTTCCCAGCCTGGCAGGACAAGTACGTCGAGCTCGTCCGGCAGGCGTTTGAGAGTAGCACGTTGAATGACGACAAGGCCATCAATGGCCAAGTCGCCAAGCTGGGTGGCAAGAGCGGCGAGATGAAGAAAGCAATGCCCTTTGTGCAGGGGCTCAAAAAGAGACTCCTCGTCCAGGGGGAGGCCCGGGAGGCCGTCTTTGAGCGGAAACTCCCGTTCAACGAGGTCGAGATCCTGCAGGAGATGAGGAAGGGGTTGATGAAGACGACGGGCTGTAGGGAGGTGATTGTCGTGGAAGTGGGTGAGGATAATCGCGAGGGGCTGCCTTCGGTCGTCGAGCACGCCGTGCCTGGGCAGCCGAGCTTTTTGTTCGAGAACGTCGAGGGTCAGTAGTGCCTAGGGGAAGGAAAGACACGCCGCCGACCCTAGACAGCCGAGCTTTTCGTTCGAGAATGTCGAAGGCTAGCGCAAAGGGGAGGGAAAGAAAGGAAAGATTTCTAAGAGCTACGATAGAGCGGAGTTACGACCCAGATCGGGATTGAAGTCCAGCAAGACAAACTAGCCGGTCCGTGCGAGATGGTATGGTAGAGGACCTTGGTATCCGACGTATGCATGCTATGCTATGCTATGCTATCCACGAGGTTCAGAGATCGATGAGTGCAATGAGAGCCAGAGCGAAACGCCACGAAAATCAGAAACTAAGCGCGACGGAATCGAACGTTCGATGATTGATGACTGCGCCGGTATCTGATTCCGCTTTTGATTTCGACTTCGATACTGACCATGATCTAGCTGTTATGAGTCGTGAGTCGTTCGTGGTGGGACCCATACTGGCAATATCTATCCCAACCTCAGCGCAAAGCCAGCCCCCTGCTCCTCCTCAGCCTGTCCCACGAAGAGTCCCTTCAGATCCTGTTCATCCAGTTTGGGCGCGTCCCCTCTGATTGGCGCCTGTGGCGTTTCTCTCCGTCGGCGCTTCTCCTGGTTCGCCGTGCTCGGAAACGTGGGGAACATCTCCTTTGCTTTCGGCCGTGGGTCTTCTTTGAAGTAAGCGTGGTTGAGGACTTCTGCTGCAGAAGGCCGTGACGTCGGGCTGAGGCTGAGCATGGCCGAGAGTAGCCGGAGCCCGGACGTGGAGAGATACGGGAACTTCGATGCGGTGAGGGTCGTTGTTGTGGCATTGGCTTTCGCGTTGGCGTTGGACAGCAGCGGATGCAGCGCCTTCGCGTTCGGCAGGGACTGGTATCCCGGCCAGGTGTGCTTGGTGGGCGGGCCCAACATGCCAAAAATCGAGGACAGCTGGCCGACCTCGTTATTGCCCCGAAATAAGGGTTCCTTGGTGACCAGCTCGGCAAAGATACAGCCAACGCTCCAGATGTCGATCTCGAAATGGTAGTCCTCGGCGCCGAGCAGCAGTTCGGGGGCACGGTACCACAACGTGACGACCAGCTGGGTCAGCTTCGGCGGCGGCGGGCGCGATGTGTATCTTGCCATACCGAAATCCGCAAGCTTGACCTCGCCGCGGTTGTTCAGCAGCAGGTTCGAGGTCTTCAGGTCGCGATGCAGGATCCAGTTCCGGTGCAGGTATTCCACGCCCGCCACGATCTGGAGGGTCAGCGTCTTGATCTCGGACGGCAGGAACGGCTCCGCCATGTCGCCCAGCAGGGTCGCGAGGTCGTGTTCGAGGAACTCCATAACGAGGTAGACATTGACACTGTAAATCAGACCGGGCAAGGGCCGACACATGGTTAAAAATCGTCGGGTAGATCCGTGCCTTTTCTAAGTGGTAGAAGGAAGGGTAGCGGACTTACTCTTTTAGCGACCCGTCGCCGTCGCCCATGACGACTTCCTGCAGCTCGACAATGTTGGCGTGTCGACACGCCCGGAGCGTTTGGATCTCGCGGAGCCCCGTCACGGGGAAGCCGTCGCTCGTGTGCTCCATCTTCAACTTCTTCAGGGCCACAAGGGTGCCGGTCGTCTTTCGCCGGGCTCGCGAGACCACGCCGTACGAACCTTCCTCGATGTTGTTGAGGAGTTCGAACTGGTCGACGTGGGCGCAGGGACCGAACTGTCGATGGGGAAACTGGAGGATGTTGGCGCCTTCTTCTACGCTGCTTTGGTCGTTCGCCGGGAGTGTTTCTCCTTGTTCGGGCGATGTTCGTTGGCGCTTGCTAGGCCGTCCATCGCTGCCGGCGGCGTCAGCGGAAGGGGCTAGCTGCTTTGTTGCATTCCTGGCTCTCTCTTCCTTGAGTCTTCTTCTCTCCTCCTTCTGTTTCTTCCGCTGCGCGAGGGCCGCTGCTGATTCTTGGTCGTCATCTGCAGATGTCCATTTCGAAGATCTCGAGGCCATCTCAGAAGAGTATCGTGCAGAACGCTACTAGGGAGAGGTCGAACATCACGAGCGCGAGACGTCCGGGGGGGAGTGCTTGGGACATGTACAAAGTATTTGCCGTGGTGGAAACTGCGCTCACAAGGAACGCATCGGCTGGTCCTATTGGCTACACAACAGGACATGGAGGCTCCCCAAGCAGCCTCCTGCCCATGCATTTCTACAGTATTACTCCGTACTGAACACTCACAACAGTCGCAAGATTGGTGAGCACTGGTGAAAATCCTACAGTATAGGCATTCATCGCAATTTCATCTCTGGTTGGGGATATCTATCTCGCCATTGTCAGGCGGTGTCAATGTACATCTGCACGTTGGCAGTCGTTCCTTCTTTCCGAGCGCAGTGCTCAAGATCATACTCGTAAGGAAACAACAATGAGAAAATGGTAGGAAGAATGTGAGCCCAGGCCACCGACCATCAGCGGACCCCTCACTTCATGGGCGACCAGAGGTCCTCGTCGCTCATGACCATGTCGTCCTCACTGAGCACCTTCAGGCCTCCCTTCTTCCTGTTCTTCTTCATCTCCTTCTTGGTCACGAGTGACCGCGGCGTAATGGGCGTCATGGGCGTCATGGGCATGTAAGGACTGTATGGCGTCTGAGGCACCCCGGTCTTGGGGTGAATGCCCATTATACTCTCGCGCACGCCGACGAAGGTCGTTTTGGTTGCGGGCGCACTCTTCAAAGTCTCGTTGTAGAACTGCCTGAATGGGAGGCTGTTCGAACTGCTGGACCCGCCGGAACCCATGGTGTTCGCAAGAGACAAAGCTCCCGGCGTCCGCCGCCCAATCTCGTCCTGCGTCACCGTCACCGCGGACTTCTGGCCCGGAGTCGGCGGCGGAGGGCCGGGGTTGTAAAATCTGGGCGAAGCTTGACCTTCGTCGATGTATGATACATCCGAGAGAGCGGCTGAGCCGAGAGGTTGCGAAATAGGTTGCCCACGGACTGAAATGTTGCTAGGTCTCCTCTTCTCACCAGAGATAAAGGACAGAGGCGAAACCTTCTTGCGAGAGCTGGTTTGCGACGCTGTCCGTGTCGACGGGTCTTCCGCAGGAGTTGGGGCCATAGGGTGAGCCAGCCTTGTCGGCGGGTCTTCAGCAGGAGTAGGAGCCAGAGGGTGAGCCAATCTTGGAGACCTTGGGGATCTCGGAGACTTCGGCTCAGTATAGACCTCGCGTTGTGCCTCCGACTCCTGTTGTCGTAGATGCTGGAATTCTGGCGGATATTGAGGAGATCTCGGCGACCTCGGCGCCAGAGTTCCCATGATATCTGGGCGATAGTAGGGCGACTTTGGGGTTGGCGGAAGGGCAATGGACCTCGGTGTGGGAGGCACACTGTACTGGGGCGGGATGTTGGGCGTCCTAGGTGATGTCTGCCCGCTGCTTCTGGCTTTTTGAGACTGTTCTTCGTCGTGTTGCATCACAGCAGCGTACAGCCGGGCCATCTCATCCATGTTCTTCGCCTTGTCTGCCTGAAGGATTTTCTCGTCGATGGTCGACGTGACGCTGATGTTGGACGGTTTATATGCATGCGACTTGCCGCTGGCCCACGACCTGAGGCTCGCCATTTTGCCGGGGCTCTTCAAAGGCGGCTCAACAGACCTGCCGGCCTGGGTGGCTATCGGGGCAGGTTTGCTCATGATCTCCATGCTCAAGGACTGGTTGGACGTCTGGACTCTTCGGCGAAGCTTCTTGCCCACGAAGAAAAGCAGTATAAACGTGACAATGAGCCAGACAACGTAAGCTCCAATAATGCCAATGACTTCGTATTTGAGCTTGGATCTATCCCGCAGGGCGCCCACGGAGATTGGTGGCCCTTGATCTGGTGGAGGGGCAGGATCGTTGTCGATGTTGACGTCCCAGATGGAATGTGGCCGGGCTCTGGCTGGGGCGATTGCCAATACAAAGATGAAGATGGACAGGACCAGATCCGAGGATGAGCACCTCATCTTTGTATATGGATCAGCTTCTCACCATGATCCAGTTCCGAGGCGCCTGAAACTGCTGACCCCCTGGCCTGAGAGACATGAAGCAGCTTGTTGCACGCGAAGAGCGATCACGGCGGTAGATGTACCTGAACATGGTTGCTGGGAGGAGACGGGCGCGGCGCCTCCGGGCATGATTGGTGCGAGGTGAGAAGCGGGAGAGTGTGAAGGGAAGGATGCGGTATGCAGGTGAAGCACAGCCAGAGACGAATGAGAAGTGCGAGCACGCGATTCCCATCGAAATGGTTCTTGGTTAGCGGCTCCGCAGCGCTGGCATCGCCGTTGGTTGCTCGCCGGTACCTGAAAGGCGGGGTCCCTGGCTAAACGGATCTAACCGCAACCGTCCAAGATCCGAGGGCAGACGGCCGGGACCTTCCACTCAGATGTTGTCCTTAAGCGCCCGGGACGAGGTGCATTCCAGGTCATAGAGCATTCTCGACCCAACCTCGCCCATTCGATATCACCCTGTAGAGGGAGAGCTAACATGCTCTATCGATCCTAACCCTCGGAACTGCATACTGGCACCTTCGATGTCCCTTGCATCTGACTGTGATGCGGACGGCTGCCCCCACCTGATTTGCTCGAGGCCATACTCAGGTCGTCACTGAGTTCTCCAATACCGTGCTCGATAAGCGTGACATCACATAAGAAACAATGAGATCTGAGAGATATGTTCTCTCGGCCGCCCGTACACCAACTCCAGCATCTCGATAACGGGAGCGCGCATTGGCCCGTGCCATGAGCCTTGCGTGTTCCTGGGTCGAGCCGGGAGCAAGTGGAGTCAAGCCGCCTTTACACCACTCTGGCGAGTGGCCATGGTCGCGCCCGCACGTGAACAGTATCTCTGATTGAACCTGTAGACGCCGTCTGGCCCAAAGTTTCCTGGTCTGTGCAGCACAAGCCCATTGCTTGACGCATCCCGCACATCGACATCTTGCTGAGGGCATCGAACAGCTTTTGCATGTCTGCTCACAAGGGATGCATGTCTGACTCGGTGTGAACGGTCGTTCTTGGTGGACGTTTTCCACAAGTTGCCGAAGTGCGGACTCAGAAGATGGCCTCGCACGAGGGACTCCGTTTGAATGCCAAGGCAAGCTCGCTCACCACCCCTGCTGTTTGCTTTCGAAAGAGAGGAATGTCTCCAACGATCTAGCAAAGCAGTTTCCGTATCAAAAAGACATATGGCCGGTCTTGTCATCTCCAGCTGCTTCCTGTGCCAGTAGACCAGCCGAGACCGGCAAACCCAGAACCTCGACCAAAGGAAGAAGACTCGCGCGCGTTGACAGCCTTTCTCTTTCCCTTGGTTCCCTCGCTGGTTCGGACACCGTCGACAATCTTCTCCAGGTTCGTCTCGACAACGACACCACCCACCACCATTTCGCTGAGTACGGCGTGCAATGTTTCAAATCCGAAGATCAAGTCAAGTTCGCAGACGTTTTCGAACAGCCTGTCGAGCGCCTCAACGAAGACTTGGATGAAATCAAGCAGAGCCAAGGGTGACTCGGTCGACGTGGATATCAGGATGAAGTAGAGCGTTGCATAATGACGATAGGTGATCTGGGTAGGTGCATCTGGTGAAGTAGTGTTGCCCGATGGAGCCAACAACGGAGGGAGGGGGAGGAAATTGCAGGCGGACGCTGGACGAGCCGACACCAGTGCGAAGATCTGCGAGAGAAGAGACTGCTGCGTAGCCGTGTCCTACAGAAGATAGAGTCAGCGACCGTTGAGCCGTTAATCACTGGGCTCATTCTCACAAGCTGGGAGTAGAACTTGGTCAGTCTAGGCTGCCCGTTGTTATTAAAGACCAGAATAGCGTTGATCATGGTGGTGCCTGGACACTGCAAGAGATAAAGACACAGCGAGTTCTGGCATAATTCATGAGCATTCTCTGGCGGAACAAGATGCGGCTTATAGGCGTCCCTCACTTCAAGGCCCCGGATTGGCGGAATCCATCTTTCCTGGACACGCGCCGCAGTCTTCCAAAATTTCTCGCGTCGATTCAAACCCAGTCCTCGCTCATTACCACTAACGCCTGCTGTTCCTCCCAGCTTCCATGCAGATGCAGACCTCGACCTGCCTGAATTGTCGCTTCCTGTCTCGATACCTCTTCCAACAGCGTCTGGCCGAGCTACAGAATGGCCGACGGAGATTATCCTCCTTGTCGCCGGCAGAGTCCGTAGGCCTATCCTGTTATTGGGATACACAACCCCCGACCAAGGAGAACCTAGCCGCCGCAGCACACTTTTTCAAGTACCACAAGCCTTCGCGACTATGGACAGGCGATCAGTGGAAGACATCCGAACTATGGCGCCGCTCCAAGAAATCCTCAGCCCAGAAAATCCTGGTCCCCGAAGTCGTCTTCCTGGGCCGGTCCAACGTTGGCAAATCCACGTTGATCAATGCTCTCACGTTGAACGACCTCAATCGAGTCAGCACCACACCGGGCATGACTGAGGTAATGGCTGCATGGGGGTTGGCAGCGAAAGAGCCGGATGGGGGAGCCGTAAAGGGATGGGATGGAGATGTGACACCAAAAGTCACACTCGTCGACATGCCCGGCTATGGGTTTGGAAGCAGATCCGAATGGGGCGACCAAATCGTCTCGTATCTGAACGCCCGAAGACACGTACGGAGGGCATTTCTACTGGTGGACAGCGTGCACGGGATCATGCATGCGGATCGCCACATGCTTGAGATCTTCCAGAAGCTCGGCATCCCCTTCCAGCTCGTCGCTACAAAATGTGACCGTCTGCGCAGCAGCCGTGGATCCGAAAGCGAGCTACGAGAGGTCCTCGAGAGGTTGAAAGATCAGGCAAACCGAGACAAGTCTGCCTTGATGTTAGGCGAGATCATTGCCGTGGGCTCTCTACAAGAAGCCGCGGGGACAAAACCCAAAGACGATGGTTTCGGCATCAGGAACCTCCAGTGGGCCATCCTCAAGGCCGCAAACCTGGAGTGGTACGCCATGGACAAGGCCGCCGTGCACAAAGTGATCGATAAGAGCGCCACACAGCGACCGCAGGAGAAAATCCAAGCCGAGATCTTACACTTTCTTCAGAAGCCGCGCGATGACACTACTACTTCCACCACCGAAGATCCAGCGTCATCGGAATCGGAATCGGCATCACCCCCAAACCTTGGTCTGCGAGAATTCATGCGTGAGATCCTGGGCACTGGTGGTCCAGAGGCCGGCTCTTCGGTCACATCCCAACCCAACCGCAACCCTCCTCGAGTGTTTCACCCCTTGACCTCGGACGCCCCCGGAACAGCCAGATGGAAGGCCCCTGCAAATATGCAGGATCAGCTCGACTCGGCCTACCAAGAACTGCAAAAGCACATGCATGCGCCCACCTCACCAGAAGCGAGAGACCTGACACCACCCCGTCCACCCATGCGTCCGTCCACCGAGCGAATCACCCAGAGGCCTACCCGAGCCCGACCCAGAGGCATGGCCCAAGGCAACCAAGGCATCGACGCCTTTGAAAGCCTGTACGCCGAGCTCTCTCCACAACGTGCACAGGAACAAAGCCCGCGTCAAATGCAGCAAAAGAACGCAGCACCAACGCCGCAATCCAGTCGCAATCCCGCCTCAGGAGGACCACAACCACACCAACCACAACAGCAACAACCACCTCTGACAGGCAAAGGCGTCTCCCTCGGCCTGGATGCCTTCGAAGCCATGTTCGCCGAACCCCCACCCAAGCAGAAACAGACCAAAGCCCAGTCGACGAAGCAATCTCAAAGCTCAGGTGGTGGTGGTGGTGGTGGTGGTCGACGACGCAGAAAGTCCGCCGGAACCAGTGATGATCAGATACCGGCTCACCCGCCAAAGCAACCGGCCATCGTGGGCAAAGGCGTGTCCCGAGGCATTGACGCATTTGAGTCTATGTTCGCGGAACCCGCGCAGGGGCAGAAAGCGAGGCGGAAGCGGTAGGGGACGTCAGGATACTGTAGGATAGGATAGTATAACGGAATGGAATGTAGGGTAGGATAAGGGTAGCGTACAACTGGGCGCAATACAGTAAGTATGCTAGGGAGTGCAGAAAAGTGTAACTCTCGTCCACCTACCTAGGTACTGTAGTAATGCAATATGTATACCCGTGTATCTATCACTGATTGCACACGATTACCACATACCAGATGTGGCATCCCGTATCAGGTGTTCGTGCGTGCTATATTCATTCCTCTCTGGTCGTAACCGCAAAGGTGTGGATGGTACATGGCGTACACATCTACGTACAGACACGCAGATGAGCAAGCATAACTAACAGTACCTGGTACCCATGTACCCTACTCCGTATTGTAGGCCCAATTCAGGACGGGTCTGAAGGTACAGTACGTAGTGTGGCGACCAGACCACCAAGGGAACAAGCATATGTAACGGGAGAACGAAGTAGCCACCCAGCAGACACCGAAGCAACAGTATACGTTGTCTCATACTTAGGTAGGTATCTTTGCACGTCGTAAGTATCATGTTCATCGAACAACGTAGGTATGTATGTGTCATGCGTGTATCGGACCCCAGTGCAAAAGATTCTCCCACTCGGGAGTAGGCAAGGATCTCATCCCAACATTGCTCGTCAAAAACAGCACAGTACCTGCGTTCCTAGATTGGCCCAACACGGTGCTGATGCTGAGCCAGAAGCAATGAACCGTCCTCTCGCGTTCGAGGAAACAGAAGGCCCGCAATGCATAATGTCCAATGCCCAACACCCAACGCCCAATGCCGGCATCGCCCAACAGGCCTCTATTGCAAGCCGAGTTGGGAGCAGGATGATTGGCAGAAATACTGTAAGCCGGATCGAGATGTAGTTCATCACAGAAGGCAACTTTCGTGGTCCTCCCAACATGCTAGCAGAAAACATGACCTCCAATTCGTGACTATCAACAAGAGGGTATCTCGCTCCCGAAACAGAGAGTCGTGGCATTTTCGATCGGGTTCATGCGTCGTTGCTGCTTTCAAGTTCTAGAAATTCGCCGTCGTCATTACGTTCTTCCTTGCCATTGGCGTCAACAAGTATTCGTCGGCCGAGATCACGCTCGGGCACACCATCACGGGCAGCGCCGTAATCGAGAATCTGCAATGAAAGCAATCAGTGAATGTGGTTCCCAAAGACTTGGTTGCGTAACTCACCTCGACGTATGTTAGTCCATCTCGCTGTACCGCTGCAACGCAGCGTCTCTCATCAAACCTCACTTGCCAGACACCGCTAAGGTCAGAAAGGAGATCCTTGATACACTCGCCAGTCTTGATGTTCCACAATTTGAGGTTCCTATCCGAGCCAGAGATGACTTTCTGGTGGTCATGCTTGAAGCATGTGATTGCGCCTGTGTGGGCGCTCAAGGTGGCTTTGCACTGTCCAGTTTCCGGATCCCAGATCCTGAGAGTCGAGTCTGCTGCCGCAGAGACAAGCCTGTCGCAATTTAAATCAAGCAAGCCGACAAGAGACGTGTGGCCTTCCAGCATGTACTTAAGCGAGCCAGTGTTGAGGTCCCAGATCCGAACCATGTTGTCCATCGAGCCGCTTATGCATCGATTTCGTTCGTGGTCCAGGACCACACTGTAGACTTTCTGTGCGTGGCCTATCAAGCGATGAGTGGTCTCGCCTGTCGAGATCTTCCACACTCGAACCATGCAATCGTAACTTCCGCTGACCAACGTATCACAATGGGCCGCAAGGGCACGGACAGAATGCTGATGACCGCTTAACGTCCGGACAAAATAGGGGCAATCATCGGCATCAGCCTCATTTTCGGTCTGGATGAAGGATGGATCGCCCGGCTTCGGAAGCTTCCACACTCTCAAGGTTGAATCACGAGAGCCGGTGATGATCAAGGGTTGCTTGGGCATCATAATCGGCTTGCCATCTGCAGTCTCGCCGACCTTCACGGGAAACACAATTTGTAGGCATCGCACTGTCGAGTTGTGGCCGCGAAAGACATGAGTCTCGCGAGCCTCTGCAATATCCCAGACACGGACTGACCGATCAGTGGATCCCGAAACAAGTGTGTTCCCTTCATACTGTAGAGCCCAAACGCCGCCTTCGTGTCCAGAGAGCACAGCTCGCAAGACACCAGTCTTGGTCTCGTAGACGTTAATGTTGTTGTCATCGCTTCCGGTCAAGATTTTGTCCGTGTCAAACTGCAGGCAAGTAACCACGTGCGTGTCGTGCGCGTGGGCCGCGATGTGCTGAGGCTTCGTATCTTCGAACATCCAGTTTTTCCTGATGAGATAGTGCCTACGATACAGAGATTTGTAGAGATGCAGACCCCGCAGGCTGGGGAAGGGGACGTTCGGGTGAGGTACTGCCAGAATTGCCGCATTAGCCGCATTATAAGGGCCTTCTGCCGAAGACACTTGGTTCATCCAGTCAGCAGATGTGACGTCGATCATGTCTTGTCGGGATTTGTTCCTCCGCTTGATCTGCTTATGGCGATTGGAGAGTATTGTGGAGGCCTTCCGCTTGGATCGTCGCAGGATCCCCTCGTATCGACTGCGAGGTTGTGACGCCGAAGGAGGAGATGCGATCGCCTCTGTCTCGGATTTATTTGTGTAGCTTAGGTCTTCCTCATATCCAAACGCGCCATAAGGGTCTTGCCAACCCCAGCCTTGCATGATGGCTTGGTGTAGTTCTCCTTCCGGTAAACTAAAGCCGTCAGCTTCGAACAGTTCCTTCCAGGTTCTCTCATCGCTGTTGATGATCTGTCGCCACTTCTTCGACACCTGTGCTGCCTTGCATAAACTTCTGAGGTCGAGAAATCGGACGATGTTGAGAGCTAGTTCGGGCGGCAGGATGGCAAGGAAATCGCATTTCAGGGCAGGGTTGACCGCATCTGCGATCACCTGCAGCGTGGGCTTAGGACAACGTCGCAGCAGCTGGTGCATCACATAACTTTTCATCTCGTCTGGGATGAGTTCGAAGTAGTCAATGAGCGCCGGGATTTCCGCAATCGAGCCGCTGCTGAAGCGCGAGAGGTGTCTATTATCGTGTAGTGGTGCGCGAGGTTTACCAGTTAGACCCAAGCTGAATGGATCGGGCGATCGCCGCTGTATCAACATAGCAGGTCTTTGCACATCCTCATATTGGGAGGCGATCTCAGAATTCGAATCCACATCTGCGAAATAACCAGCATGCTGTAGCGTTGCCGCAGCCGTAACGGGAGAGAGGCTCGGACTAGGAAGACTTCCGTCCTGCCCTGACGGACTTTCTGCAACATGTAGTCGAGCTGGCACCGAGGACAAAGCAGGTCTACCCAGAGGCCCTGCTGCAGACAACTCAGCCTCTTCGTCAATGGGCGGGGTCGGCACTGCAGTATCCTGCGAGGGATCTCGAGGGGCCCACCGATTGCGCTGAGCACGGTCGGCTACCGAGACTGCTCCATTGTCTACCGACAGTCCACTTTGCTGACTGGGCTTTGGCGACAAGGGTGGTGCATGCTGGAATGTAGGCTGCTGATCTATGCTCGGCGAAGGTAACAGAGTGGTGCTGCCTCTCAGATTAGGTATGTCTCGTGTCAACCGCCTACTGCTTCCACCACAAGGTTTCGGACCGCTGTCTGGGGTGACCGGGTTCGTGACGTGGAACCGAGAACTCGACCCAAGAGAAAAGCGATGATGACTCGTGGTCGAAACGGAACGGTGTGCTGCGAAAGATGCTGTCTGCGGTTGTACATGCTCTTCATTGTCCGTGATGGACTCGGGTGAAGCAGGCCTTCTCAGTGGTCTTCGTTGTAGAGCACCAACGATTGAGCCATTGTGGGGAGCATCTGTCCATGGTTGAAAGGTCTCCACAGTCTCAACCGTCCCGTGCACGTTCCGCAGCGTTCGCTGCTCCTCTTCAAACTGCTCCAATGCAAGCGTCGTGTCTTCTGCTTCGTGAAAAATCGTCTGCTTCCCACCTATTTCGAAGTGTATCTTTCTCAGACTCGGTGGTGTGGGGGTAGCTGCGAGGGGGTATTGCTTGAGGTCCAAATCCTGCATCCGACGCGGTTGCCGCATACGCAACGGAGGGAATTTTGTGGTTGTGGTTGTGGTTGTAGTCACGACGGTGGTTTGCGTAGCTGGTGCAAACGAGAACTGGCCCAGTAGGGCATTCGCGTCCGTAGTCATCGTGCCATGTATGTAGTTCTCTGTGCTTCGTGGACGTTTCCCCAATCTATGGCTTCTGGGCCGAGGACGATAATGGTCGTGCCGGCCCTCCTCCATCATTTCTTCGTCCTCCATTACAATTCCCACTGGCGCTGTCACCGTATCGCCTTTTGGTCGAAGATCATCTGGCAGGGTAATCGGAGAGACGCGTCGTGTATCCGAAAGAGCAAGATGGGTTTGAGTCTAGCGATAGGAAGTGAGTATGATAGAATGATCTCTTCTTCACCCGTGTCAATGGTTGTGGAGTTTTGGTAACGAGCGAAAGCGTTGATTTGTAGGTTCGGTTTGTTGAAGCCGGCTCGTATGTGCGGGCGTGCGTGCGTGCCCTCGGTTAGGCTCTTGCAAGTGGAGGACAAATGATTCGTGCGAATATTGAATGTACAAATCCGCAAAAGCTCGTGCTGGACCCTTCTTTGCCGCTTCACTGTGGTAGCGGGGACTCGAAGGAAGGGCGGACAAGTACAGTGAATCTGGGCCGTCAAACAATGTGGTGTTTGGTATGCCAGTGTGCCGGAGACTGAGGGTGGGAGCGTGGGCGGACCAACCCAATCCAGCCGTCGGCGAGAGCGGCTCCCTCTACTTGGTGTGATGGAGGCGGAGAAGACGCAACCGCGCTTCCCGGGAGCCTTGAGGCGTGGTTGGCTGCCACTCGCCGCGCCACTGGCATCAGGCAAGATGTGGCTTTCCGGACCGCCGCAACAAAAGGTTTTCCTTTACGCTTTGCCACCAGATGACCAAGCTGCCTCGAAGCCTTGTGTACTTACCACTAGGGGCGACGTCAGCGTTCTGCCTACCTAGGTACTTCGATGCGTCCAACGAGCAAGCAAAGCCGATCCTGCCACAGCAGGGCAGACTGCTCGTCCACGTATGGTGTATCGGATTCAGTCTACTATGTAACGAGTTCTGGGGAGCGAGTGTCCGCTTCGCCGTCGCAGATACTCTAATACTTCCTCTACCATTATTCGAAGTTGGAGTAATGGCGTAGGCGACAAGAACGAACACCGAGCGAAAGCTTAGGAAGGGGACTACTTGCCCCGAACGTCTGCGGTTGAGCCAGACGATGCGGGTCATGGCAAGTCTCATGAAATACTCCAGTCAACACGAGTGCTTGAGATGGCTAGGTCTTATTAAGCTGCTGAAGACTCGGCTTCAGACGGTGTTGCAGAGGTCATGGTGAGATTGTGGTTTCTTGTTATCATGCTCAGGTCGAGGAAACCGACACTCCACCGGTAGTTTTCCTTCACTTTGGCTTCACTTGCATTAGTCGTCTACAATTTATCTCAAGTGCAGATGCCATACAACTCCTTCTCATGATGGCACAGCGACTGCTTCTGGCTCAGCCGTCCGAGCGGCTGCTTTCCCAGGACCAAAGCCTTGCCTTGGTTCAGATATTCCTCAATGCTGCACTGGCGTGTATCGCTCATGCAAGAGAGCTCATCCCATGGACAGCACCGTGTTTCTGCACTCGACGTATTGACGAAATCGTATTTGACGATGAGCAGAATGCAAAAGCATTGTATTCGTCTTTTCAAGCTGTCACCCAGCAAGAGGCCGGCGAGGGTCAAGAAGTCAAAGTCCTCGTCCCTGGCGGTCATCGACGCGCTGACCAGCTACTTGAAATGCTTGTAGGTGTGGATATTCATACTCTCTTTTCTGTTGCTGACGAGCGTCTAGGAGCAAGGAGTCTTCGACGCTCTGGAACGTGGTTACCTGCAGGATCTCCAGGTCTTTGTGACACGGTCCTCACAGGGCCAACTTTCAGTCCTGGAGAACTATCATTTCGTCTTTGCTTATGAAAAGGGGCGCGTCAGCAGCGTTCAAGTGAACCCCACGAATCACACGTTCACCCTGGAAAACGTCCACAAGAGCTTCAAGGCGAGCATCCGAGCATTGCTCCGATCACTGCGCGACCTACCTCGTCTTCCAGGTTTGCATAGCGAGCCCTGCAGCTGGTTCACTTCGTTGACTGTTGACAGCCCGCCGCAGACTGGGAATGAGCCTTGCTTACAACAAGTCGTGCCCCACCCTGTATCAGCCGCCAGGATTCGTGGACAAGAACGACTTCCAAGAGGTGGATGCCGAAGTAGTATGCGGGTCGCTAGGGGGAGGCACAGAGGATGTCGTTGGCGTGCTGGAATCAGGTCACTACCAGATCCGTGTCACTGTCCGTACGGCTGAGTCGGAAGCTCAGGACTCGTCCGTCGACCTCCAGGATACCGAGATGAGCAAGCAACTTCAAGCGATGCAAAAGACTTCATCCAGTCACAGCAACAATCTGCTCTCGACGCTGAAAGAATCGACACCTGCGATTAAACGCCGCGCCGATGCCCCAATTCCCGACAGCAGGCGTGAGAAACGGAACGGCGTACAAAACTCTGAAGGGGGTATCATGGCAGGTGCAACCGGAGCAAGTGCGCTCAACAGTCCTCGAAGCCTAGGAAACATGAGCTTTCCTCAGCTGGATACGGCCGGCGCCAAGGACTCGCCACTTGAGTTCACAGCCATGACACGGAGCTCGCCGAAGGTGGTAGGAGCCCGTCTCGCCGTGACGAAGCTAGCGGAGCTTCTAGTACACTGCTACGCAGTCCAGAAAGAGATGGCAGGTGGTGGAGGAGCTATCTTTGACGGAGACTTACTCGCCGAAGGAAAGATCAAGAGGATCTGCCGATCGACTGATATCAGCTGTGAATGTGGAAGTCCGAAGCAAGACAAGGAAATGGTAAGGGAATCTCTGATCGGGTGCTATTCACTGGGCTGACTTGATTAGCTATATTGCGAAGTATGCGACGGATGGCAACATAGAGAATGCTATGGATATGACGGAACATCTCCCACAGCTATCGCTGCTGATGAGCGTTTCTGCTATACCTGCCTGTTGTCCGGAGGGAAGCCAGAAGATCGAGAATCTCCGCTGTCCATCGTCCTCTTGCGGCGGGCCGTCAACTACTTGACAACTCAGGTCAAATCCGGATCGCGAATTGGTGACGACTTCCTGCATATCCGGCTGAACCCCGTGCGATGGACCAAAGACGTCTTCACTCGCGTGATTAATCGCCTGGTAGAAGAGCACCTGCTTTTGCGTAGGCAGCGACGACTTTTCGAGGTTCAACCGCTGAAACAGCCAGAGCTGCACCAGCTCAAAGAGAAGTGTGCGAGTGCCTTGGCGTCGATAGATCATCTCTATGAAGTCTCTCCAGGCGGTGAAGATCCAATGAAACGCTCCACTGAGCTTATGCAGGCGCTTGAAGCATACGCTCATGGACGGGATTTCGCAAGAGCCGAAGGGTGTGAAGAAATGGTATCGTACGACGAGTTCGGTGACCCTACTGTGCGCTGGATATACCGCCCTGTCTCAAGCGACTTATCCACGGAGGCAGTTGACAATGCAGGAACAGCAACACCAATACGCCGACGAAAGATCAGCATCTCCCGCATGCTGATCAACGTTGACTACTCACCATCTGCAGCCAGCGTTATGAGCGTGGGCGAACAACCAAGCCTAGTCCGTGACCATATACCGTACAGCACCGATTCCAGCACCGCCGAATCCACCACGACTGCGGACTGAGGAGGTCGTTGCAAAAATATGGGCCAAATGGTGAATATTGTGCTCAAGGAGCAGGAGTAGAACCGCCTGTAACAACATGAGCGCTACCCACCTAAAGGAATACCCGGTCAGCTGCGCCTTGCGAGATGCGAAGCCGCCGTTGTGGTGCGACAAGCAATGGGCAGCCAGAAGGGAAACCACGTCGTGGCTAGCTGGGCTGACCCTGCTGTGTATCTGAATCGGAATGGGAACTGAGCCTGTTGATTCTGTAGAGAAGTCTCAAGGCTGATGGCAACAATGTTCCTGAAAGGCTGAGACATTCACACGTGTGAATTGCGCAAGCCATTTGTATTAGGATCCGAGTCATCGACTCCCACATGGTGGAGATTGATTCCATCGCGAACTCAGCAATCACCTTCCACACGGAGAATAACTATGCAACGCCTCCCCGCGTGTTCTTCCGTGGCTTCGGCGAGTCCTTGCCGTGGTGGCTGAACCGCATTGGCACTGGAACTTGCCATAGTGCTCGTACTCGTAGTCGTACTCCGTACTCCGTACTTACTGTAGCATTGAAACCTTGGCCTGCCCCTGAGCCGGCGCCACTCGCAGAGGATGAGGACGCAAGCAAAGACCCCAGTACGGAGTAATTACGCCAGCAATGTTCGTAGTAATTGGGAAGCTAGCTGACTCCGTACTTAGGCTAGTTCGAGCATGGAGCGGTCAAGCACCGAGTCGCCCACACTGACTATTTCTGCTGGCGTCTTTCAGGCACGCAATGCCCGCTAGATCCCAAGCGTCCCCATACACAGTAGTCCGCTGCTTTCTTTCCTGAAGAAGCCGTGATCAGCCTGCGTTGTTGGGGCCTGAAATCAACCGCCGTGCTTGAGTGTGCAGCAGTGTGCAACCTGACACATTCAAGGTGACGAATATGGCCCCATGTCTGGTCCGCTTTGACGTGAGAGTGCTGCATCCACAGTAGCAACCAGTCCCCGAGTCCACGGGCTCTAGCAGACGGCAGAGGCGTTCCAGAAATGCGAGAGAAGCCGAGAAGTTGCGCCAGAAGACGGTCATGTTACCTCAAACCCTCTCTCTTCAGGCGAATCACGACCTTCCTGTAACTTCCACCTGCTTTCATCTGCACGCGATTCCCGAGTGCGGGATGCTATGCGAGGCAGGACAACCCCTGGCCCCATGGCTAGGTTGGTGCCCACACGCTTTAGCATCCACACCGGGGCGTTTTGTGGGCAACGGTGACAGTCCATCAGCACGCCGAGCGCCTACTTGGTGGTGCCTGTCGAGCTATCTCCACCCCGTCATCCCGCCAGAAGGAGCCGGCTGGTCCACCACCCGCTGATGGGCTGCTCACCTGCAAAACCGATTCCCAGACGAGGAACCTAAGTGCTCATCATACATACTACACTTTGTTGCCCTCGCCGCCCATGTTGCTTCCTTCACCGGGCTGCTTTGTCCCGAGACGAGTTCTTCTTACACCACAACCGCACTCAGGTCGGCTTCTCCTACATGACTCAACCATGACTTCCCAGGCACGTTGACAGGAAAAGAACAGCCCTTCCCTCCGACTTCACGACGTAACGACCTGTCTACGAACGTCATATCCTTCATCTCCGCCGCCTGCGCTTACCTCAGACTGCCATATCGTTTCTTTCAGCCAAGAACGTCGTCCTGCGCAGTCTAAGTTCGGTGGCCAACCGTGGGGAAATTGGAGCACCGCCACTCGTCGGAGCACTGTACAGTATAGTTGTCGGCATGAACAGACATACAGCATCAGTCCCGAGGCAAAAGTGATATGGGTAGCGGCTCCAGGTTCCGCCTGCCATCTGCTCTAAAGCGTACAAAATCCAGTGCTCAGCAACAGGACTGGCAGCCAGAAGGGAAGGAGCATAAAGTCCATCACATACTTGGAATTTCTGAAACCGATCTGAATACTGCACGTAACCAAAGCATTAGCTCTTCCGTTACGGCTCGGTTACCCACGCTATCATTTTCCGATGCCACGACCGAGCTGGGCTCTTCAAACCCGCCAACAGAACAGTCCGATACATCTAGGGATCTGAATGGGAAGGCATCGTCAGTGTTGCTGCACGAGGAATACCTGCTCAAAGCGGATGTTCCGGGCTCTACACACCCCAAGCGACTGAAGGCGCAAGGCTCATCCTCAACACTTCACTCCTTTTATGATGCTCAAAAGACTCCTCTAGCAATTTCCCAACAGACATCGGATTCTTCCAGACGAGACTTTGCCCTTCGGAAAGGTGCTCCTGTGGTCGTCAAGCCCACAACAACGGACGCGGACCCGATTCGGCGATTGAAGTTCTTTCGTCTCTCTAGGCACGGAAGCAAGGCTGGAGAGAAGGCACCTACGCAAGCTGTGCCAGAATCACCAGAATCGGCCGGCAAGATGCGATTGAGTAATCAACGGTCTCTAAGGTCATCGGATCGAGGGGCAGATTCCGGCTCAGTGCACTCCAATCCCCCGTCCAAACTCAAGAAAGGCGTACGTTTCAATTCTGATCGACCAACAACCCTCATCAGTCCGGAGAAGCCGAAGTCCTCTGTTCGGCTCGCTTCCCAGCAAGAAGCACACCAATACAAAATAAATATCAGACGGCCGAAAGCAGGCGCAAAGCATTGGTTCGATGGGTTGGAAGGTGATAGCAGTGACGATGAAAGTGTCGACGAACCCGCACTCCAGCCTAGCTTCGTGGCAGGATTTGAGATGGCTTTCGAAGGTGGGAGGATAGGAATGGTCGCAGTGGACGAACCTTGTACAACCCCTCGTGCTTTGGATCACCCAGCTCGAAGCACAAGCTCCAGGACAGAGTCAAGCCACATATTACCCGTTTCAGTCATACCACCTCGGGTGTCGACACTCAACGCCAAGTCGTCTAGATCTACACTGTCTCCCAATGAGTCTCACTTGACCTCGCCAAAGGGAAAAGCAGGTTCGCTGGGCTCGACTGACCTGCATCAAACGAGCGTTCTGGACTTGTCCTCCTCTGACGAGGATGAACCACTGGCACCCACTATAAAATCTCCGAGTATGCCGCTCCCGGAAATACGAGACAGCATAGCCGTCGAATCCTTGGGTGAATCGGATATCGAGGTTGGCACGGCTAAAACTATCAGCACGAAACAGAATACTTCGGTCAAAGCTACGCCCAGTCTGAAACGTGTTCGCGCTCCTCAGCATGGGCGCGATGTTGGGGAATCAATGAAACCACCCAACAGGCGACGGGACCCCCGATCGACGTATTACTCGTGCCTGGACCTCTCATCGAATCCGATGCCGGAGGAAGACGATCTACTCACTTCATTTCCTCCCACACCCACCACGGACCAGTCATCTTTTCGTCGTGCATCTTTCCCCGACATCCCGCTTTCGGATACCGCGAGCATTGAGAGTAGAAGATTGATGAGCGTGACAAAGCAGGAAGAGTCTCTCTTGGCTGCTATAAGGAGCAAGAAGGCTGTTCAGGGCAAGTCGTACAGCGCCAGCACGGAATCACGAATACAGGCACTCATGAACACGGATCGAAAACCGTTGAAACGCAAGCAGCAGGGCCCAAGGAGCTCACCTGCGCTTGATATACAGTTCACGACGCAAGGTCGGATGCTCGAACGGGTACAATCCCCTTCTTCCGACACAAACTTTGATCAGGCTTCCTGCACAACCTTCCAGACCGGGCTCTCCAACGATCCCAGTGTGAGATACTCGATTACCAGTTTCCACACTGGCACACCTGTCGCTCCTGACACCGAAATTGCGTCCTCATTCGCCCCTTCGCCGTCAGGATTCCTTCAACCGCGCACCGATGGTCCCAACAGGATGAGCCGCTCGACCTTCTTTTCGACGTCGACGACTAGTTCGAGAGACGACTCCCGAAGTCGGAAGGAGAGACAGTACCTGGCTACTTTGGAAAGACTACAGGCACCGCCGAGGAGGGAAGAGGTCTCTTCGCAGGACTTCATCGACTGGCCTTACAACGGCTGGATGAAAGTTGCCACGGCGCACTGACTGCTCCTTTATGACAGTTGACGCTTGATTGCATTTGGTTGTCATGTACTCCCGGATTTCGACTAGGGCCGTTGGTGACGACTTTCTGATTAGCGGGGGCATATTTGTACATTAGGCATTTCCGTTGGGTCTGACTATGATCTATCCATGACGAAGGGCACTTATGAGCTGGGTAATTGTACAATAACGGACTCGGAAGCTCAGCGAAGGCCGAATATATCAAGGGCCAAGAAATCTGCTCTGGTAGAATACTGATACCCATTACCACTTTGACTGCCGCCTGTGCGTCTGTTTATGTGTCCGTCCGTGAACTGTCGGGCATCGCAGTGATGGGACGTTAGGTGCTGAGATTTGAGCCTCGAGGCTCTGGCTGGCGAGGCTGGAGGATGGAAGCGGCTCCCTGAGCCTCCCTGGCCTCCTCAGCCGAAACTTGGGGTTCTCAGTTTTGGCGCATAGGCGAGGTTGATGGGGCTCACCAAGCCCGTTTCGATGCTCCGGCGCTCCCGGACCCTCTGTTTGGACGCTCACCGCCCTAAACGGGCACGACAGCCACAGACAGGAACAAGCGAAAAGTTGGAAAGCCGGGACCGCATGACGCAGGGCCAAGCAGCGAATCTGGCGAGGTTCGCGACACGCCGGGCGAATCGACGCGGCATGAACAATTCCACCTTCGCCAACAGTTTCCCGTCCACCTCTACGGAGAGTATTGCCTGCCACACAAACTACTGACCAAGTCATTCATTTCTGCTGGCGTGTCTGGTGACCTTATGCTCATTCCACTTCATTCCCTGTATCGCTACTCCCCACGGGTTCAACGTGCGAGAAGGAGATCAACTACCTCTGGCAATCCCTAGACCCTGTCCGCTCCTTCTTCAACTTATTCGTTGCATCCTCTAGATGACGGATTGCCCTGCCTGGCGCAGAGCGTCTTCGGCGTTGTATTGTCGAATCTGCATACTTAGGCCTGTATTGCTACCGCCTTGAGCGCCATGGGTGGCGAAAGGCCGGGCAACCTGCCCAAGGTCATGGGTGTATCATTACGGAAGCTCTCCCTAAGCATTGTAAGAAGTTCCTCGAGGGCCATGCGGCTGCAAGCAGACTGACGCGCGAATAGCTGACAGTCCAATTTTCTACCTTTATATTGGTGCGTATCTGGAGCATCGTCCAGGATCGCGGACTAACCTGTGCGACAGCTCCTTCATTACTCTCGCGTGATGCCGACAGTTGACGGACAGCGTTATCTTCCTTCGACCGCCGTCTTCTTGGTCGAAGTCCTCAAATTGGCAGTATGCCTCACGATATCCCTATACGAAATCTCTCTATCAGCTCCTCGATCCACACCCGCAACGTCTCTTCTCGGCACTTTGGGCAGCGCAGTCTTCGCTGGCGACAGCTGGAAGATGGCCTTTCCGGCTGGGCTCTACACCCTCGCGAACAGCCTACAATACGTTGGCATCTCAAATCTCGACGCGGCGACGTTCCACGTCACATACCAGTTCAAGATCATTGCTACAGCTGTCTTCAGCGTCATGCTTCTGCGAAGAACAATCTCGGGACGACAATGGTTATCTCTGATACTACTCATGCTGGGAGTTGCAATCGTCTCTCTTCCTCATGACTCGTCGACATCCCTGGCTTCGAGCCACCATACCCACATCTACGTGCCGCGATCATTCAACCCCCTAAGCGAGCATTTTGGGCGGCGAGATCATGGTGCGCACCTCAAGAAGCGATCAGCCACGTATGAAGGCATCGAAGAAGATGAGCTCGCCCTCTACAACCCAGGCATGGACGCTTCTGTGGGTTTATTTGCCGTGCTTGGGGTTTGCATATGCTCAGGTCTTGCGGGAGTCTATTTTGAAAAGGTCATCAAAGAGTCCCCCAGGCCGACATCTCTCTGGATTCGGAACGTACAACTATCGACATACTCACTCTTTCCGGCGTTCTTCGTCGGCATTCTATTTCTCGATGGCGAGACAGTAGCCAAGTATGGCTTCTTTGCGGGCTACAATTGGGTGGTTGCGCTATCCATTGCGATTCAGTCTTTTGGTGGCATCGTGGCGGCGTTCTGCATCTTTTACGCCGACAACATCTCGAAGAACTTTGCTGTTAGCATCAGCATGGTTCTCAGCAGTCTGGCAAGCTTCATGTTTTTTGACTTCGCCATGACTGGTCATGTACGTGTATTCTTCTGAAGTCCATGGCTACAGTTACTAATGGCTTGCAGTTTTTGATTGGGGCATCGATAGTCCTCCTCGCGACTTGGGTTTACAATTCTGAGGAAGCCCGGCAGCTGCGAACCCCGGCGATCACTCTCAACGAAGACGATAAAGCAGCTCTCAATGGTTCGGCCGGGCTAAACGACATGTCAATCCAGATTCCAAAGACTCCTTTGCTTCAAGAGGAGACGGCTTTGGCCACTTCGAGGCCTGGTTCACCCAGCCACAAAAAGAGAAATAAGGAAGCTCTCGGCTATTTCACAAAGCATCACGACTGAGCCAAGCCCTTAGTCAGAACTAATGCTTACGACTGGACATGACATCAACATCGGGACATGATGATGGATTGATGCTACAAGCCTAGAGCGGCACGGAAACACCCTGAGCAGGAGGTGCAAGGGCTGCCAGGGAGCCCGAGATGAAAACACTCTTTGGACATAGCAGAGAACCGTAAGTGGTGGAAGGGCCCTTCTACCATGCGACGAGGGAGAGGTGAAAGTGAATTCAATGTCAAGGGGCAAAGCTGGCACGTGACGTCCTCGCCATTACAGTCCGGTCGTGGCTTCCCTCTACGACGCCCTCACCTGCACGTCGCCTTCATGCAACACTTTTTCCAGTTTGGTTGACAATCTCCCTTGCTCTGATGCCTTTGTCCTACTTCCACCCTCATTCTGTGTCCCGCTACATGCATGACCCTCTACCAATGCCATGGAGAACGCAAGACGCTTTCCGGCAAACTACCATCGGAATTCCCTTCTTGCTTCCACCCGTGAGGCACACGCCCTCTACAGTTCTCGCCCCTCCCAATTCGGCTCGAACACCCATGCGTCCTATTCTAGCGTCCTCCCGCAGTGTTCACCATTCTTTGCTGGATCTGGGTCAACTCAGAGTCCTCTGTTCGAGCCCCCGTCGCCTAAAAATGAGATGACTTTGGACGACTTTGGTGGGTCGAGTATAGCATCTTCCGAGCACTTGAGACTGACATGTCATCAGACAGACAGCTCCTCCGAGAAAGCCAAGGTGACCACAGGCATCCAGTACGAACGCGTCCCGCTCCAATCTCACTTCCTCGCCACCCTATCACTCCATTGATGACTGGCACGACGAGGAGATTCTTTCAAGGTGAATTGAGGAGCTCGAGAAAAAAAAGTCCGAAGCTCATCATGTCAGCAGATGATTTACTTGACAATACAATGCTTCCACCAACTAGCTCCTCACCAAGTGGACCTATCACCAGCCCCACGGTGTCAGCACTTCAGTATCGTCAAAGGGCCAAAGCCGCTCGACCTCTTAAAACCGTCGCCGACATGACGCCCGAGGACGCTCCACATGATGACTTCGATCCTCAAGCAAGAGTGACTTCTGTGGTGCCCAGAGATGCCGTTCAGAGGATATCTGAGGCCAGGCTGCCTGCTGGATCGCCGCCTGTTGTCCAAGGTATCACGCTGGTGCCAGCTACAGCACTTCCAGATCAGCTTCGAGCGGTCTTCAAATTTGACATCTTCAATGCGGTCCAGTCCAAATGCTTTGCTAGTGCCTTCGAGACTGACGACAATCTCGTGGTGTCGGCTCCAACGGGCAGCGGAAAGACAGTCATCATGGAGTTCGCCATCTGCAGACTGGTAGCTGAGTGCAAAGGTCAAGACTTCAAGGTTATCTATCAAGCTCCAACAAAGTCATTGTGCGCAGAAAGATACAACGACTGGCAGAAGAAGTTCGGCGTTTTGAATCTAGACTGTGCTGAGCTCACTGGTGACACAGACTTGGCCCATCTACGAGATGTTCAGAAAGCAAGCATTATCATCACTACTCCCGAAAAATGGGACAGCATCACTCGGAAATGGCAAGATCACGCCAGACTTATGCAACTTGTCAGGCTGTTTCTTGTCGATGAGGTTCATATTCTCAAGGACGAACGTGGTGCTACATTGGAAGCCGTTGTGTCCCGAATGAAATCGGTCGCCAGCTCCATCAGATTTGTCGCCTTGTCCGCCACGGTACCGAACTCTGAAGACATCGCAATATGGCTGGGCAAAAACTCGACGATGCAGCATCTTCCCGCACGTAGGGAAGTATTTGGCGAAAACTTTCGTCCTGTTCAGCTCCGGAAGCATGTCTATGGTTTTGAAACTAGAAGCAACGACTTTGCATTCGAGTCCATGCTGACTGAACAGTTGGTGCACGCTTGAATACCTGACTCCAAGGGGGAGGCTGACTCGGGACAGGATTCCCAAGATTATCGCAAACCACGGACGTGGAAAACCTGTCATGGTCTTCTGTTCCACTCGGAGAGCCTCAGTGAACACTGCCGAAAGTCTAGCAGACAAGTGGTCATCTTCGCATCCCATGCGTCGACTATGGAAGGGCCCAGACAGACAGCTCTCTTTAGCGAACGCAGAACTCAGAGGTATGCCACCAAGACAACTACTGTTCTTAAATTGACAATATCACAGCTACCGCTGAGGCCGGAGTTGCCTTCCATCACGGTGGCCTCAGCGTAGCAGATCGCCGCACAATTGAAGAAGCTTTTCTCAATGGACAAATCAATATCATCTGCAGCACCTCCACCTTGGCAGTGGGCGTGAATTTACCATGCTATCTTGTTATCCTGAAAGGAACTTGCGCCTGGACCGACAGTGGTCTGAAAGAGTATGCAGACCTTGAGGTCATGCAAATGCTGGGCAGAGCTGGAAGACCTCAATTTGAATCCTCGTCCTGTGCGGTTATTTTGTGCCGCCAAGAGAAAGTCTCTCGATATGAGAAGATGGTCTCTGGAGAGGAGCTCTTGGAGAGCTGCCTCCACCAGAATCTGATCGAGCATCTGAATGCAGAGATCGTCCTTGGGACTGTGCGCGACGTCGCTACAGCAAAGCAGTGGCTCGCAAGCACGTTCTTGTACGTCCGTCTGAGGAAGAATCCTTCTCATTACCAGTTCCGAGAAGGCGTGGACGACAGTACCGATGATGAGATCCTAGAGCAATTGTGTAAGAAGGACATAGATCTTCTGGTGGGCGCCGGAATTGTGGAAGAAAAGGAGCGACTGACTCCGACTATGTTCGGGGAAGCAATGGCACGGTATTGCGTCAACTTCGATACTATGAAGTCTTTCATCAAGCTGCCTCCAAAAGCGAAAACGTCCGAACTTGTATGTTCGATCTTGCAGATGCTGCTTTATCTCACTGACGATGGCAGCTCTTGCTCTTAGCTCAAGCACGAGAATTCCGAGGTCTACGAATGCAGGCTGGCGAGAAGTCCTTCTACAAGGAGATCAACAAGGCTCCGGAGATCAAATTTCCCATCAAGGTCGACGTCGCTCTACCTTCACATAAAATCTCGTTAGTCATGCAAGCTGAGATGGGCAGTGTCGCTCTGCCAGACGGAGAGAGCCACAAGAAACACCTTAGCCAATACCGGATTGACAGGTCAAATATCTTCGCGCATGCCAATAGGCTTATTCGATGCCTCATTGATTGCCAGATTCAGTTACAAGACGCCATATCAGCGCGAAATGCCCTTGAGCTCGGTCGCAGCCTTGCGGCGCACGTCTGGGACAACACGGCTAGTCAACTAAGACAAGTTGAAGGCCTTGGTGAGGTCGCGGTTCGAAAGTTGGCGGCATCGTCCATCTATAGTATGGACTCACTGCTGAACACAGAGCCAGCCCGTATCGAACTGGTGCTTGGCAAAAATCCGCCGTTTGGCCATCAGTTGTTGAAGAAGTTGGAGTCGTTTCCCAATCTAAGGGTGTCTGTGAAAGAGACTGGCAGAAATATTCGACACGGTCAGGGTGCAACGGTTAAAATTGTTGCCGAGATTGGCTTTCTGAACCCAGTGCCACCACAGATCTTCAACAAGAAGCCCTTTTCTGTGTGCTTCCTGGCTGAAGACTCAAATGGGACTCTCCTTGAATTCCGGAGATTTAGGCCAAAGAAATTGGAGCACGGGGAATTGGTCCAATTGAATTTACGGCTTACCAAACCGACCAACCATGTCAGTTGTTATGTGATGTGTGATAATGTCGCGGGGACTAGCAAATATGCCGAGTTGAATCTGTTGGACATTCCGGTCTCTGCATATCCGAAGCAACCACACCAAAACGATTCAACTGACGGCACGAACGATTCAACTGACGGCACGAACGATTCAACTGACGGCACGAAGACAGTCGTTCGCCAAGCTCCGGTGTCCAGTTGCTGCGTCGACGAGTTCGATGACGGGGGAATCGAAGACCAAGATCTCCTGGCCATTGACGCCACCGGCAGCAGGATTGAAGTCATTGAAGATATCGATGCCATCCTCGAAACAGACAATAGGAAAAGCAAGTCGACGGAGCACTATCATAACGAAGACGCCGATGCTTCAGTGTATCGAGAGCCTAGTCAACTGCCAAATGGACGGTGGACTTGCCAGCACGACTGCAATGAGCGGGACAAGAATTGTAAGCACAAATGTTGCAAAGAGGGTGTGGCCAAGCCGAAACGTCGATCAAAAGCAGAAACCAAGGTCAGAGAGGAGGAGAAAGGGCAGAAGAAGATAACATTTTTGGCGCCGATGCAACCAAAACTGCGGCCCGGCCAGAAACCCCAAAGCAAACCGAACAGCAAGGCCCCAGCTAAGCCTCGCGGTGATACTACCAGAGAAATGAAAGACAAAAATCAAAGAAAGAAGATCAAGAGCGCCGTAGAGGCGTATCACGAAAGACACAAAACTTCCAGCTCTGGAGACGCCACGTTCCAAAAGCAGTCCGATGAGCCTGCCGCTAAACGTGCGAAGCGGTCGCAAGACCACATAGAGGAATTCGGGGGAGCTGAGCCTGATTTGGACTTCGAATCTGAGCTCAAACTTGACTGCTCTAAAGACCACGCCAAACAGGTATCTCCAGAGAACCCAGAGAAACAAGCTGCAACAGTCGAGGAAGGTAAAGACGATCTGTTCCTTTCCTTCGACGAGGACGACCTTCTGGACTTTTCCTTTGTGGAATCGGGTCAGTCCCTCGATGTTCTTTCTGCCTCCGAAGCAGCGCCCATAGTTGTGGACAAGCTCAACACTGCCAATCCCGGCGTCTGCAAGGAGGTGACCATGCCAGACAACGATGATATTGATTTCCTGGCCTCAGATCTGGACTTTGGAGGACTCGATCCGCCACTTGAGCACGTCACCATGTCGGACGTTCTCAAGAATGACAGGACCGCTTCCCGAGGCCAGAGCAGCACTATGGTCCAGAGCATAGAATGCTTCAAAGACGGCATGGATTCTATTGAGGACTTCTCTGGCACGCAAGGGGAAGTTGCTGGGCTTTCAACGACTCCAGAGAAACAGCTCGATGATACCTTTGGTACATGTCCGCCAGATCCAAGCTTCACTCCTGGCGGCGATACTCCTGCTGAATCGTCGATCAAGACGCCTGGAGACATGGTAATGGCTTCAAAAGCCGAGGCGGAAATACTTGAGAAGGAGACGGACGCCGAGCGAGACAAGAGATTGTTTGATGAAGAGCAGAAGAAAAAGTGGGAAGGTATCGACCAGTGGCTGTACGATGAATTTCATGAGTACGTTGAACTCGTTTAGTGCATGTCATAAAGACGACCAAAGCTGAATGTGAACAGCCTTTTGAAATGACTTATATGTACGTTGACGTCCAAGGCGTTGAGGGAGTATCAGGACCGGCAAGGGACAAGGCTGGACACCCAATTATTGTACCAGATGGATCTACATAATTCAATCAGCGGGCCACCATAGCTCACGCCTCGTCGTCAATCCATCAGCAAAAATCATTCCGACGGCCATTACGCCAGCCAGGGATTTGTGCTTATGCATCCTCCTGCTTTACCAGCTCGACCTCTTCCTGCTTCACATCCTCTCCGGCTTCCCCTTCCATCTTCTTCTGCCTAAAGGCCTTTCTCAGCTCACACTTTCCCAGATTCTTCCCGCCAGCCTTACACTCGTCGCACTTCTTCCCGTGCGTAACCAACAAGATATGCAAGCCATACTTGTCCTCATCAGGGATCATGACATCCAAATGCGCATGCGTCTCGTCCCTCGTGGCGGTCTTCGGCCTCCACCCAAGCAACCCAGTGATCCGCCAGACATGGGTATCCACGGCAAAACTCTCCCGCTGCAGACAGAAGAGCAGCACACAGGAGGCCGTCTTCGGGCCCACGCCTTGGAAGCTCAGCATCTCAGCCATTGCATCCTCGCTGCTCGCTTCGTGTAAGTGATCGAGCGAATACAGGCCGTATTTCTCATGCACTTGATTCAAAATGCTGAGGATGACTTTACTCTTCACCGCACTCAGCCCGCCACATTTTATCGCGTCTTGGAGTTTGGCCTGGCCACCCGCGACAATAGCGTCCCATTTGTCGCTGCGGCCGTATATTTTGTCCATGCTTTTCTTGGCGCGGGTGGAGTTCACGTCGCCGGTGTTCTGGGAGAGGATCGTCCGGACAAGAGCATCGAGCACGGAGGGGGAGTCGCCGCAACCTGCTCGGTCGGCAGATGCGATCAACTGGGCAGGGCGGGTTCGGGGGCCGTGTAGAGTGGACAGGATGCGATGCGCGAGCTTACATTCTTCGGCTGTGGGATGGTGAAATTCCGGAAAGGGGGATGCATTTGCGAATTGAGCGTAGGACTTGAGCTTCTTGTCTTTTAGGGTGGATGGTGTGCTTCTCGTCGAGGAGGGAGATTTCTTGGAAGGCGAGACCGATTGCAAAGGTGGCGTGTCTTCTTCTTCCTTCTTGACCCTCTTCCTTTTTGGTGTGTCTTTCTCGATCGCTGAGAGAGCCCGCTTAGGCGGTGGTGCGCGCGAGGGTTTCTCGGGAGTATTCTGTTCTTGTTTGATCTCGGCTTCTTCGGGTTGCTGCTTCTTGACTCCTGCGTCTCCTGCTCTTGTGGCAGTACTGCTCCTTGTAGCTCTCCGCGTTGCCGACGACGCCACTCTCGTGGCTCGGGACATGATATCTAGTGGAAAAGGGGTTCGATGCTCCGTGGCCTGAGGGGTCTGGAGACAGGTAGCTTTATTACCCAAAGAAAGGACTGATTTGGCGTTGAAACGGCCGCTTGCTCCAACGCCGCGCACATCGTCTGTCGATGCACCGGAGTGTTGATGTCATCGACGGTACCTGCATGAGATCGGCAGTGTGGAGGATCTATCATGACGCCTTCCCTATTTGAGACATATACTCATAAGAAAACATGTCGTGCTTTTTCGCGAGAGATCTACTACATTCACACCCAGGCGGACGCCGTGTGATCTGATCATTGTCTCAGGAGGGTGAAGCGCATGGTATCGTGCCCCATCGCGCACATGGGCTAATACAATACGCGATGGCGGAGGGGTCGACCAACCGCATCCGCGCCCCGCTGTGCAAACATTCACTGCCTCGTGGACACTTCACTGGCCTTGCTGTGAATGTCCTCCCACCACCAGGCAGCGCTATAAGAATGACCCTCAAAATTGATTTCTCGTTCACGCAAAATTGTTTACCCGATTTTGCTGCCCGCCCGCGCTCCGCCCCGAGACAGCATGGCTACTTCTCTCACTACTGATGGCCAATCCAGTCTGATGCCAGGACTCGAATCAGCCCCAGCAACCTCTTCTCGACCAGTCAATGGGTCTTTCTACGATCTCCCGCTCGAGCTGCGGCTCAAGATCTACGAACTGCTCTTCTGCTTCGCCGAGCCCATTAAGCTCATCGAGGATGGAACCGGCGCGATCAAACAACAACGAGCCGATCCAGCCGCGGAAAAGATACCCATTCATCTGTTCCGATTGAACAAGAAGGTCTACTTGGAGGCATCCGCGGTTTTGCTCAAATGCAATGTCTTCGCCCTGGACCTGCCCACTCTGCGCACCGGACTGGCGCGGCCTGAGCCGATCTTCAAGCACATCGAGGCTCTGGAGGTTTGCTGGCCTGCACGCCCGTTCTGGGGCTACGTCCACACCGTCAAAGAAGCCGTCAGAGTGATGCCTGAACTGCAAAACCTCGAGTTGAAATTCGAGGACACCCTGCAACTCGCGGCTGCGTCGCTCGAGTTCGCCGGCGCTGTCATGGCCTGTACACCTCTCATTGGCAGTCCGGAACTTCGTCTCTCCGCTTGCATTCTGAAGCGTGCGGGCTGGCCGAGCTACGACGAGAATAATCAAGACGAGTTTGCAATCCGCAACGCCCTGGCCAAGGACGGATCTGCCCTGAGAGATATCCAACCGCAGCCGGATTACCACGTTAGCCCGCTCACCCGTTCCGTCCTGCCCGAATTGCACCTCATCCAGCTTACCGGCAAGCTCACGCGTCCCCTGCTCCGCAAGGTCAAGAAGCATGTATGCGAGATGGGCGAGTGTACTTGGATCAAGACCGGGGTGGGAAGCAACCAACAACTCGCCGACGGGACAAACACGGGCCGGCGCATCCATATGAGGTGGGGGAAACAAGACGGTGCTGTCGTTCGTCCAGATGTGCCAGAAGTCGACATGCTCCAATTTTGCCCGGAGCTCTCCGAGAAAGAGAAGAAAAAGATGCAAGAATTCTTCGCTTCGTATCAAGTGGATCGGGGCACTGGCACCTCTTCCGGGCGGGCCGAAGATACTACCAGCGGAGAAGCCACTACCACCGGCACAGACCAAGATGCGACCGAAGCAGAGGAGCCTCATGCCGACGCAGACACAGACGCACAGACTCATGTTGAGAATGGGAATCTCAATCAAGAGGACATCAATATGGCCACTGGTTCGCACGACCCCGATGCAACGCGCGCGGAATCTCCAGGGATCGCTTATGCATGGCCTGATTATGACAGTAGTCAAGAAGAGGGCGCGCAGGCCCGCGCAGCGTCCCCACTGGCGGACTACGAGGGCTACCACTCTGACCGCGAGGGCGATTTCGTGCGCCAGGACACCGAAGACGCCCCCGACGCAGCTTGGGCAGCCACGGTCGCCGAGATGGCAAGTTTCGGCTTCACTCCTATCGGTACTGGTAGCGGTATTGGAGCTGGTGGCGGTACTGGAACAGCTGCTGGTACTGGTGGCGATGCCTATGGCGATGCCTATGGCGATGCCTATGGCGGTACTGGTGGCAATGCCTATGGCGGTACTGGTGGCAATGCCTATGGTGATGCTGGTGGCGATGCTGATAGTGATGGCGATAGCGATGCCAGTACCGATACCGAAGTGGATGAGTGAATCCTCGGGACATTGTCAACCTGCGGTCCTACGTCCCGACTCCTTGTGCGGGATCGAGTGCATCGAGTTTGACTTGCAGCATTCCTCCACACCGGCGCATGTACGCTGAACCTGAACGCAAACTCCCTGCGCACTGAGTTGCAGGCATTGGACGGAGTGCGAGGGCGTGGCCGGCTCTTCTCACGTGGACTCATGGACTGTGGCGAGCGGTATTGTCTTGTCTTGTCTGGGCGATTTACATCCTGGATACGCATCGGGCGGGGATAGCGAAATGGATCATTCAGGATAAAAACGAACCCACCTTGGAAGGTGATTGATGTATGCTAGATGCTGGACACTGGACGCCGCCTCATTATCGCATCATGCTTAGTGCGCATGATGCTGGGTGGGTACCTATGAATCATGGCAGTGACAGCCCCAGTGCAGAGGAATGGAATGAAATGAAAACACCTTCAAAAAATGCTCACGCAATGAGGGTGCACTCGCATAATATGCTGTGGCAGTGATACTAACCCACACACACACACACACATGCGAACCATCTTCCTAGTCCGCAGTCATCCTGGAAATCTACATTTGCTTGACCACACAAAGAGTCCTCGAATGGGCTGGACAGGGCTGGGCACCTCTTCTGCGGCCACGAAAGGCTGCTTTGAGGTCTTCAAATCGGGGCGACCCTCCTACTACTGTACTGTAACCGAGCTGGCCAGTCAGTTCGCTTCACGATAATCCGTGTAATCGTCATTATATGTCATTATGCCTTTCCAGCTGGTGCCAGCATCGGGTTGATCATTACTCGTTCACTCTTCATCGACCTCTACAAAGGCTGCGGCCGCCTACTCATAAGCTCATGAACTGCATCCTTGGCAGACTCGCTCCATGGCAGCACTGCACATTCCCAATCTTCCGTCTCAGCCCGCGTCTGCCCTAGTGAACTAACCCTTTATTCAATGCAACGTTCCGATCTAATCCCGCTTGATCCTTTTCGCTGAACTCAATACCCAGCTCATCCAGGCCGTCGGTACTGCTCATGGCGCCGCCGAGGAAGGATCCCATTTTACGCATCATGCCGATACTCCGGCGGATGCTGCTTCTGTGTTGGCCTGCTGCTTCATCATCGTTTGTGCGGCTGCTGCCCACGACGGCGACTTCCCCACCCTGTTGCTTGTTGTCGGAATGCTCTTTCCGCCATTTGGCAAAGGTGGAGGATTTTCGTCCTCTCTTCACGTCCGCCGCAAGCGGAGCGCTGGGCTGAGGAGGCCAATTGCCTTCGGATTTCCAACCTTCCACGAGAGCGGGGATCATGTGGCTGAGTGGGATGGGGATATTGGGCGACAGTCCTTGCACCACTATCTTGCTGTAGATTGTCGGATACGCGGCGGGTTTGATCTTTTCGCTGATTATATCGTCTTTCGGCAGCATTGGCGGGTATATTGGAAGCCACGGGCCTGGCTCGGTAGTCGAGGAGGACGACGCCGTCGGTACCGTGGTGGAGACGGGAGTAAGTGGAGTGTTGGGTTCGACAGTTGTGTTTGTGGTGGTACCGGTGGTGATACCAGGAGTGACCGCTTCCAGACTGTTGATACTAGAAGATTCTGGAGTGGGAGAAACTGGTGAAGCTGGCCAGCTCGAGCCACCATCAGTGGAGAGTGACTGTGAATGGGCACGAGGGTTGTGGTCGGCTGCCTTGTCCCGGACAAATACTTGGGACAGCCGAGATTTGTAGGATGGTCGCTTTGTCGTCGGGGAAGGCCGTCTCTCCGTAGGTCTGTTATTGTAGGGCCTATGCTGTAACGCTCCGGTCCATGCATCGCGCCTTTCCTGCCAGATTCTTAATCCTTCGTTGTATGCCATCTCTTCTTCTGCTTGCTTCCTGCGTTTTCTCCTCCGCTCGGCTATAACATCACCAACCGTGTCAGGACTTTCGAATTTGTAGGGGTCGCTCTTTGATCGTCGTTTGTTGTGCGGGACCTCGGCTTCAATGTCGGATTGGGCCTCTTCGCGCAAGCGGAAGGAGATGGGTTCACGAGGTAGAATTCTCTTATTGTCGTCTGCTAGTGCTTCTGGTGGGAGATTCGGCCAGTCCCAGTCGTCTCTGACGAGAGATAATATCATTCGTCTCGCGGCCCGGGTAGCCTCTGTTTTGGACAGTGGGTCGACAGTCACTGGATTGGATGGAGCAGAATCCGTGTATTGCGAGCTTGCGCTGGAACCTTTGCGCAGGCGCTGGGTCAAAGTGTGAAGAAAAGGTGGTGCTACATGGCCGTGGCCATCGACCGACGGTCGAGGTGACGACTGAGACATGGAGACGGCGGTCGAAGGACACGGCGGAGAGCTCCGCTAAGGCTATTCAGAACGTGGAGTGAGAGAACGGTGAAGGAGCGTCCAATATCGGATCAATGTGGTAGCAGTAGTAGATGGGGACGTATTGCGGTGCAAATAAACTCATATGGCAGGTGATGCCGGGTTGTGCAACGGTAGAGGAAGAAGAAGGTCGAGGCGGTCACATTATGGAAGACGCACACGATCAACGAATATGGAGATGGAGGCAGTTGCCCTTTCCAGAAAGTCCAGAGCCCAAACGCCCGGAAAGCCAAAAGAGTGGCGGCGTTGCGAACCCCACGACCTTTGGGTTGGAGCCCGGGAGCACCGGATTGGCCTGACGCCTAGGCGATTACGCAAGCCCATTCGATCCGGCCTATTGGTTCCTTTGGTGCTTCTCCGCATATCGTTTAAGCTTCCAGAGCGCTGCCGTGCAAATCTGGGGTAGCCCAAGAAGGGGAGTGAATTCTGTTGCTGCTTGCAGGCCCAGACGCCTACGCCGGTCAGCCCAACTCTATCTCCGTATCACGCATTGCTATGCTTTCCCTCGACCATCCTGGTCTTGATTCCGCCCCATCTCTGGGTCCGTTATTCGAGATCTTTCCACCACCTGCCTCAGCTCTAATGATAGTCTGAATTGCCACGAGAGTGGCCGTCTTCCAGGTGACAAATCCATCCGTGCCAATGCGTCGAGCACGTCCCTACTGAACCGACTGGATAGCTGAAAAGACGGCAACGCTTCTTTCGAGCCAAGTCTGACACGCGCTGGTGCTGGCCGCGTGATGACTTGCTCTCCGGAGCGTTCGACAGAGATCGGCTGTTGCGAGGAGGGTCTGTGGTTCGCCGGCCGGTTTCGAAACCGGCACCACTGCTTTATTCGCAGAAACCAGAATGGAGATGCCATGTATGAGTATCGCAGAATCCACGCGATGCAGACGACGATACATATGGCGATTCCGACCCAAGCTCCAGGAGAAAGAGGGTTGCCTTGATCGTGAGGCTGCACGGATGAAATGTCCCTGGCTGAAAGCGAGGCTGCCGCGGCTAATGTCGACATTCTTTTGAGATCTGGCGGGTGGGAGTGGCTTGAGGCGCAACGGGGGCCGGTGGTCGTAGGTGCATATCTCGGAGCCCAGGTAGCTCGAAGATATGGCAGCCCTTGTCCCTTGGGCAGAGGGCGAAGGGAACCACCACTGCGCCATCACATTGTCACTACGGGGAGAAGGGTGGTCGAGAGCATCTGAGCCAAAGAGTGGTGAATATGAAAGGACCTAGACTTCTGCAACAAGGCTCCGTCGGGGCTTCTTTAACTGACTAGTCTCGCCATATACCATGGTGATGCTCAGGGATGTGAATGGTATGGTAGTGGACAAGCCCATGGACGATACGACGTGGACATGCTAACCAGCGCGAGTGACCATTTGTTGCAGTCTGAATGCGTGAAAATGGTCAGAATTCCCCCCAGTGACTGAGCGCAATGCAGGACAGTAATGCCATAGCGGGAAAAGAAGGGCGAGAATCAGACCCTCATCGACTGCGTCCATTGAATCCCTCAACTTCTTCTCTATGTACTAGTGGGATTGTGGCATTAACAGTGTGTGAAGCCATCTCCTGCTTCAAGTGCGGCGGAACAAGGATGAGCAAAGTTTAACCTCCAGGACAGATATGTCCCGGGACCAGCATTGTTAAAACAACCTCCATTATCAGGTCCGACGTGGTTAAATCGTGGTGTCTGCTCGGAGATGCAGAAGCTCCGACATTTACACGCTCAAGTGACGCCTCCTATCATACCGAGTCGTCCCTTTTGATGCTTTTGCCTGCTGGCGTCTATGGCTCTATCTCCGTTCCCTGTCACGAATGGCAGATTCCCATCTGCTCTTCCTCTCTAGGGGTGTATCCGTCTCTGGTATGCTGAAAAATGTAGCAACACCAACCAGAGCGCAATTATGTTTGCAATGTAATGCAACCTGTATGCGTATGTCATGCCGTACAACGCCGCATATACAGCCAGAACGAAAAACAACAGGTTCGTCGCCCATCTGAATGATCGCACAGATGGCACCATCATGCCACTCGACAACGTCTCCACCAAGAGAATAAAGGGCATTATCGACAACACGTTGTGATGTGACGAAAACGGTGTCAGCCAGTGCACCGCCAGATTATGAACCCACACCACGAGGACGGGTAAATTAATCGGTAACACCCATAGCATTAAAATGAGTATCGAATATGTGTAGTTGAAGAAGTTGTAGGCCGGTCCGGATCGGGAATCTTTTGCATGCCGCAGCGCCCGCGCGCAGGTGAAAAGCTGTACAATGCAGGCCACAACGTAGGCGAACGGGTAAGGGATTATGGTCGCAACCAGGAACAACAGGACAGCCGTGTTGATGACTCGTCGGCGAGGTGTGCTTGCCACGAAGGCAGAAGCGATGGCTTTCTCACCATCGTCGACCTTGATGTATCGATGGGAGACCAGGTTTGATACAATTACAATCGCGTGCAGGAATCCCAGGATGGCGTAATGCAACACCACACAAGCGCCAACACTGAGCAAGCCCGCCAAAGGAACGAGGAACCAGAAAAAGGTGTCCTGCGATCCGAGGAGAAGGTCATTTTGCGCAAAATCGATAGCTGTCCCGTTCTTTTGCGAGTAATGCGGTGGTACGAGGTGCGCTGAGCCTGCGGTCGTAAAGGCGGTGGCGAAAAATGTCATTGATAACATTAAAACTGGCAATGGGAGTCGCAGACTTTGGTCGAGGCTTTCCGAGAAAGACATGAACACCCCAGAGTTATCGTACACGCGGAACTGCTTTCGCAGGACCATGGCAACGACCAGGAGGGGGAACACTGCAAAGACAGTGCGATATCGGATCACAAGCTTGCCCAAGCTGCCAGTAAAGTCTGCTCGAAGCCGAATTTCCAACGACGAGTCGCAGGTCGGATCGGACCAGATTTGGAATGCGACTCCAGCCTTCATGTCACGGCCATCAATACTGGGGGGCAGAAATGGCGCTACACCGTGGAGGTTGACGTCGCCCTGTTTAAAGTTGACAAAATATTTCGACTCGAAGGGACTGTCGATATGTTGCCTCAGCAGGGGAGTGAACAGCTCCGTATCGGCAGTGCAGCCATGTTGCCGGATTTGCAGAGTATATGCTAGCAGGCTCGATTTGATAGAGGGCACACGAATTTCTGTCACCATCGGCCGATTAGGTGGAAGTTCCCGGTTTAGACCTCGAAGCAGAAGCATCGGCAAGCTCACATCAGAAGCAACGACGGAATCAGCGGCCGAGACTATTTCTGCCTGAGCCCAACCGTTGTTGATCTCCGTGGACTTGTCGATTATTGCCACGAACTGATGTTCTTGGAGATCTCGCAAGTCGTATTTCAAGTACGTGAACGGCGGTACTTGGTCGAAGGCATTCTGAGACAGCCTTGTGGATGCAGGCAGCTGTATGGCGTCTCCGATCGGTTTTTTGCAGGCGAGTCGTGTTGCACTGGGATCTCCAGGTGAAAGATCAAACTGAATGGGTAAGGGTGTGGACGTCAAACCCCCTGCCAGGGGGAATGCACTGCAGAACAAGACTTCCAATTTGTCAAAGCTGCCTTGCCTATCCATGTGCTGGTCTGTCAAAAAAGAGAATAATTTTGAGGTAGTGTTGTCCACCGAAGGAATTGGTAGTAGGACCGCAGACATGTCATCCTGCGCCCCAAGCTGACGGAGGGTGATGTTGTTCTCCTTGGTCACGGCCGATCTCGACCCATCTCCCAAGGTGAGGAGTACTTCATGGGGTGCGTCGCGTATTTTCTTTGGTGCATTGTCCTCCAGACCCGTCAAAAACCACTTTCTAAAAATTTCCATCCGTTCAGCTCGTGGTTTCGTCTGTGCCGCACGGCGAACATCAACCACGTCATACAGAGACCGGATAATGACCTTTCGCATTTGATCTGCCCAAGTTATGGCCAAGTGGTCCATCGAAGTCCAGACATTAGGGATGGTGGAACTGAAGACCGTGAAGCCATGGCTCTCCGGCACTAGCGAAGCAATATTTGTGTAGTCTGAAGGAACGGTCGTGTCTCGACCTCCTCCAGCGATAGATATCAAGGTTGTGTGCCAAAGGGGACTGTTGCTGGCCCAACGTTGCAGATACGAATCCCGCCAATAGTCATTCACCTGCGCGTACAAGGAAACGACGTCGGCGTCAAACGAGACCGGAGGTCGCGCATGAGGTGTCGACATGGTGATTATGGTATTGACCGAGTTGGCCTGATACTTCGGTGTTACAAGTACTGTTCGGGCAACAATTCCACCCATTGAATGTCCGACGAGGATGACCGAGCTTGGATCCGGTAGCTGAGGGTCGCGGTGTAGCCGGTTACCGTCGACGTAAAGCGACAGAATGTAGGCGATAGCTTCGTTGACATATTCGGCTTGGTCTAACAGTGTTTGGCCATGGAAAGCAGACAGGTCTTCGTTGAAATTGATAGTGAAGAAGTCGAGAGATCTTACGCCGGCTTTGACAGCCTCAGCATCGTGCCGCAAGACGTTGTGATAGTGGCGGGATGACTCGGATGAGAGAGATCGCACTTGTTTGTAGCTGCCCGCATTTCCCGGGATGAACAGCACGGGAGCCCCTCGTAGGCCAATATTGTCTTTTGTGTACTCGTCTACCCCCTCTTCCCGGTACAGATAAAGCGAGTATTTCGTGGCGAAGCGGGAGTGTTCCGTGTCAAAGCCGGAGAGCTTGATGTAAGTCGGTGCCATCATAGACATGACGCATCCTTGAGGGTCTTGTTGCAGTTGAAACGACGATCGGACAATGACAAGGAGCGACAATAAGGCCACGGCGGTCGTAATGAGCGTAAGAGGCTGCCATGTCCACGGGCTTGAAGCCTGAGCTCGGTTCTTGCGGAAGCCTCGTACATCGTTGTCGGCGTGGCTGCCGCCCACCTCCTCCTTGGGCTTCAGCAGCATCTTCGCCGCATGCACCTGGCGAAAGCCCGGACTCGACGAGGTGATGTGCGCGTCGTGGGTGAGCAAGGTTGAAAAGAAACTCGGGGTGGCAGGCTGGGTTGCAGCCATGCAGCCCGGAAAACCTTCCCATTGAACGCGCGTCGATGGCTCCACTGTTGGATGTTTATGTAAGTCACGATCCATGCTCCGCCACCTCCCTCAGCTCCCTCCAACAGCTCCTCCCACCCTTGCTTCTACGCGGTACACAGTACGAGTATGACCACCGGTCGTGGGTCGCATCGTGCACAGTACGGCTTACGCATGTGTGAAGATGTTCTGGATATGCAAAGCTGTGTCAAGGTAAATTCTTTGTAGAACTATCTCACGCTCCACGCTATGACACATTCCCGTTAAAAGCAGGTACTTGATCAACCACCAGCACCAGAGACGCAATTTATGCAACCAGGACGCCACGATATCTCATCCTGCCCTCATCCAGTGTCTGGAAAGCGTCCTTGATACCCTCCTCATTCATGGGGAATTTCTGAATGATTGGCTTGATGTCATGGATCGCGGCGAATTCCAGCATTTCTCGATGAATTTCTCTGGCCGCCACCAGACTTCCCTGGATCCTCAACCCACTCAGAAGGATACCCATGTACGGCATTTTCAGGTCTTCGTTGCTGACTGTGAGAGGATAAATCGTCCCCGAAGGTGCCATGATCGGCAGGTACAGATTCCAATCCGGCTGAGAGGCAGTAGTGACAAGTAAGTGGTCGATGGGTTTCGAGACCTTTAACTCCTTCTGCCCCTTGGTTGCGACGAATTCTCTGGCACCGAGCTTCATCGCCTCATCCTTCTTGCTGTCGGTACTGGAGAATACCACAACCTCACAACCCATCGCCGCCGCGAACTGGATCGCAAGGTGCCCAAGTCCACCGACACCAATAACGGCAACCCTGTCGGTTGATTTGACACCGTGAAATTGGAGGGCATTGAAAACGGTGGCGCCGCCGCACATCAAAGGCGCGGCGTTTTCCAAAGGAATTTGATCTGGGATCTTGAAGAGGAAATCTTCCTTCCACACAGCGTACGATCCCATGGATCCTTGGTCCAGATCAGCTGCCCCGTACATCTTGCGCTCGGGGCAGAATGTTTCGGCGCCACGAAGGCATTGTTTGCAATGACCACAAGCATCATGGAGATATCCCCATCCTACGCGGTCTCCTGGCTTGAGCAGGGTCACCTCTTTGCCAACATTTTCCACGGTACCTGCTCCCTCATGCCCAAGGCCCATGTCTTGCTCCTTGTAATGGATGTCCGTGCCGCAAAGACCACTGTGTGTGATCTTGACCAGGACCTCTCTAGGGCCAACCTCGCGGGTTGAGGTGGCTTTGACGATACCGTCTTTACCTCCCTTGAAGACACTGAAGTCGACCATTGTGAAGGCTTTGGTTGAGAATTGCTATTGGCTGTTTTGTAGCTGGTGTGATGAACGGAGGTTAGTGATCTTGCCGTGAAATGTCTGGCTAGAATTTGGATGGGCTTTCTCTCCTCTACTGCTTCTATTATATCATTGCGTTGAGCTGGACGCCGGACGTTCATTACTAACCAATCTCAAGTTTTCAGGTTCTACGAGGTTCGCGTTCCACATGTCGTTGACATCATACTGAAGTCAAGACAAGCGTCGCTATCAAAGCGATATGCGAGCTCAAATTTCTGTGGGTGATAGATCCGATCCAATTCGGAAATTTTCAGTCTAAAACAGCAAGGCCGACATTCCCATACCATGGAAAGGCAAATTGAGTTCAGACCCGCCCACGGACGCATGCAAGGGCCTTGCATCTTGCCCTTACTTAGTTATGTAGGCTACATCTTCAGACCTCGACGCGAGCGAGCGTCTCTGGACCCAAGCCAACATGCTTATGGCCGATTGGTGGATGGACAGAGATGACGAAGCACCGGATCATTACGGCCTTGGTCGGCTTATCAAGAGCATATCAATTTCTACCACTACGGCCCATCCTCGCCACCTCGTACTTGTAAGAGTATACTCGAAGTCTCCTGCCCAGAAAATGGGCCACGCTTTGTGGACTGAGCTTCGAAAATACATGGATCGCAGGTCTTATCGATCGAGAAAGCATGACAAAGGAACGGAGGAAGTGCTTAGAGTGTAAATTCGGGTACCCTCCCTCTTTCGGGATAAACCATCTCGAGGAGTTATTCCCGACCTCCTACGGAGTACACTTATCTCCTGCGGCTCTCATTACCAATTTTCAATTCTTTTGTGTATACCACACATACAGCGCCAATGGAGCTCTTGTGGGCGGAGATCGATCCACCAGTCCTCAGTGCGTAGGCTTCCGGAAAGATCTCGGTGCAGCACGTTTCGCCAAGCCGACGCTGTCTTCGAAGACGTAAGTACCGAGGTGCTCTCCTCGAGACGCCTTATTCACGTCACCGGAGTCGAAAATGACAAGTACCGCCCACTTCAGATTTTCGAGTTTGCCAAACTCCAATTGAGGTAGTATGCGTCACCAGTCGCTGGACTGTTCTGGTTTCGTATCCGAGCCTTCTCACCCACCGCAACGATGACTACTGCTACAATACGGACTGTCGCTCGAAGGCGGACCTTTACCCAAACTATCGTCGAATTATCGCCGTAAGGAAACATGAAATGACATGTCTTCTTTGCTATAGGGACCTCCTTCGATCATGCTATGCTTGCTTACCGAGACGGTTTATTAACACAGGTTGGTCCTAGGACGGGACGTATATGGAACGCGCGACTACAAAAGGGAGATACTGTTATACAAACAGGGGTAAGTTGCGAATTATTATATCACATTCGGGCTTGTAGGAAGCTGTTCGCAAGAGCTTTGATAAAAAAAACGAGGTACACTAGAGCATACAGTAGCAGGTCGGTCCGCTGCCTGGATGCGCGACAGCATTAAATGAGCTGATTTCAACAGCGCTAGCAAGGCGTTGTCTTTCGAGCGAACATCATGGATGGCGTCCATCCTCGAATCCTCGGAATCAACAAGCCCAGGGTTCCCGTGCCCGCCAGGCACGAAGCTCTACATCTTTGACCTGGGCGTCATGAGCGTGGATGAAGCATTAATCCTGCGAATGACAAGGGCAGTTCCGACAGCGATCCTCACCCAGAGCAACATCGGGGAGGCCTGGCTCACCTAGCGCTTCTGATCGCGAACACCCTCAGGCTGGCCTGGTCCATTGAGAAAACAGACGCCCCTGAAGAGATAGAAGAGCATTGGGGCTCTCAGCGTGTCGACCTGTGCGCCATGCAAGTCAATCGGCCACGTGATAGTACGTTTCTGCTCACCAGTGACCATCGACTCTCAAAGGGAATTATTAATTATAACAAACACCTGCAAGAGTGGTTGGCGAGGGAGCATGCCAGCCCAGGCGTAGAAGCCAAATGCTGAAGAGGATCCAGCGGGTCCCCCACGACGAGGGTGATTTTTGGACATGAAGTCGTTGTGGTGGAGGCATTGTAGTAAGTGAAGACATCAGGACAGTGAGCGTAGGTGATGGTGGACGAACGCGCCGTTGACAATATCTCTGAGCATCGAGGATCAGATACAGGCCAGATAACGTCGCAATGGGGGCATTGCGATGAAATCACAGGGTCAAAGTGTCCACAGGATATCAGTGATGAGTCTCACGCAAATCAGGTTGGGGCTCAAGCTACCTGCAGGTCGAGATGTACGTAAAAAAGGGATGCCTGTGGCTTTGGCAGTTTGCGGAGGAGGAGGAGGAGACGGAGGAGCAGGAGCAGCCTTGCATGAACGCCCCCGTGGTGGTCCCAAAGTAATTTGCTGATCTGCGGGTCGGTCGGAATTGATTTCCACAACATGGCTCCCAGCAACCGTTGGGACGGGTCTGGCTTTCCAGGCCGGCGCCGGTGAATCGGGGATCTTTGCAAGCATCGTCGAAGGTTAAGACCACCATGATGCGCAGTGCTAACGGATCAATCAGTGGGTTGTGTCGCGTGCGCTCCGGCCACGATCGTGGAGATGCTCAAGACCGAAACTGGCAGCAGATCACTTTCATCTCGAATTGCACTCTGCAATACGCCAATTAGATGCAGCGGTTTTCATACTCCTGTAGGACATGGTACCGGACCAAGCGAGCTTTGGGCGAGGGGAATAGAATCAGCAACGCGGTGAGGTCGCTCTCAAGTACTCCCTACGAGGTAAAGTGAGTGCTAAAGCGGCTCAGAAGAGTTAGTCAATGGCAGCTCTCCGATCGTCATTCCAGTTTAGGTCTATGCACATGCGCTATGAGCTCGCGTAAAAACAATAACTCGTCGCAATGGTCGTCTGGCTGAGACATAGCGAAGAGAGAGTCTCGTGTGACTGGGAAGTCTTGAGTGCGAAGAGCTACGACTACTCCTTGTGGCGAATGTAAGGAGTACTGTGTCGTCAACTTTGCCATGACATGCCATGCAGAAGCCTCGAGCCTTTGTTGCACAACAGAGGCTCATGTCTCGAGGAACGGGACATGGCGGCAAGCAGCAATGATTCAAGGGTCTTCCCGTGGCTCTGTGCGTCCGAACGCGGTGGAACAGTGGCAAGGAAGCAGCCTGTAAATCCCAGATTTCTCTGTCACAGGTCGGGCAGCTTTTGCATCAACGAGCGTGTCACCCTGCGACCCTGGCAGTTCGCCCATAGCGGGCTCGACTCCGTGCTATGTACTCGGTACTCACGCCATAGGAGATCTTGTGGCTGACGTCGAGTGGCACTGATCAGCGGCTCCTAGACTTGATGATCGTTCGACGAGGCCACGGGCCGCATGCCACAGGACCTCGAGGCTGGGAGTGTGGCGAAAGAACACGAACAGGTAATCAAAGACAGACTCGCAATGTCATTGAGCTGCCATTCAATCGTCGTTCGCCGACTCCAGAGACCCTGATCGCATTTCAGTCCCTGTTGCTTCAAGTTCATCTTGTCCACTCAAGCTGGGGTCAATCTTGACGACCATGGGCCTGCGCGACGTTGTTGGTCGGGAGTCGGATTGCGGCCAGAGAGCCCCTGAATCAGCCAAAGGGTGAAGCAGAGGCTGGAGCGACGTCCCTAGTGTGGGCTAGCCGTTCGGGGTGCAGCTGTGGCTTGGGCTTCCCTGGACATGGACAAATGAGAAGCGGTGGCCGCCTTTTGGCTCTCGGGTGGCTTTCGGGCAAAGTCGTAAAAATAACCAGGGAGATCCCTTCCGTTTCCCAGTGGCCTCTGTTTGGGCCGCCTTTGGTTGTGTTTCTCGCAGCCCGCTAGGAGTTGCTTGGGGTCTGCCGTCACTCATGATCTTCACCGGGATGAACGCCAATGCCAGTGCGTGCAGCCTAAAATCTGCTAGGTGGTGCGACTGCACCTGCACCATCGAATCGTCCCGCTTCTGCAGTGCGCAGTCCCCCATTCAATGTGTGGTGCGCCCATCTTTTTCGCCTGCATCTCGGGTTGTCGCTTTTCTCTCAGCTGTCACTCCCCATTGAACAAGGCACCACCACTCACTCCTACGCTCTCTCCCTTGCCACTTGCCGTTCATTTTATTCGTTTGGTATCATTAGACGATCGCATCGACTTGTTCCTGCTTGGCTACTGAGGTCGGTCCCGTCATCATATACTCTAGGGTCGACATTATCGTCCGCTTTCACACCTCATCAGCTGCGACTTCGCCAGCCCCGGACTCTTCCTGCAGGCTGTATTCGTCCAGCTCAGCCCCTTCCTGTCGTCCGGGATACCGTTCATTTCCAAGCCTTCTACAGAGTCCTAGTCAATGGTCTTCTTTCGCTATTCTCCCGACCTCGTTTGTACCCGAACCCCCCAACATACGGCCCCAGTGCCAACACTCTCTGCAACCATAACAACTCTCAACACCGAGTATCCCAATGAGCCGTCCTAATTACATCGAAATCCCCCCGGGGGATTCGCGCTCAGCCAGTGCGCTGTCAAGGGGCCAATTTTCACCTCGGATCCAGCATTTCGACGGAGATGTGCCGCCTGCGTTGTCACCCTTGGACGCAATCGCGGCGCGAAGCCGAAAGTTGGCCAAAGAGTTGGAAGAGACCAGGAAGGCTGGAGAACGACGGATGAGCAGGTTGTCGCCGCAGATTGTGACGGATTCCCTGACCGAGCACCAAAACAATCGTCCCCCGATCTTTCGAGCCTTGTCCGACGGGCTGGATACTGTTCCGCCTCTACCTGTGCTTGACAAAGATCGCGGCGGTAATTTTGCCCGTGTTGCTCATCCTTTGAACCGGCCAGCCTCGCAACGCATTCATATGGGCAGCATCGCCTTTAAAGCCGTGGACGAACAAGCCAGTAAACAGCTGTCACCAGTACAAGATTATTTCGGTGCCCCTCGAGTAGAATCCCCTCCGCCTCTTGAGCATTCACCGCCTCAAAATTCAGAGAGCCCGTCGCTACATCCGCAAGCCGGGAGCACTTCTCAATCAGAGCTGAGCGCGACTTTGGCGCCTCCCAGATCCCACTCAGATAGGCTAAGACCTTATCAGGATTCTGACGACGACTACACCAGCTCCAACGCCGGCTCGACTTTCTCTCAATCGAGAAAACTGTCCTCCAGCAGTGGTTTCTCTGCTCCTCATTCTCCGATCTCGCCATATCTACAGTCTCACGGCCGCACTCCGTCGAATGGCTCTCTTGATTCTCCGACGAAACCCACTTTGACGCGAAATTTTTCGCGCCCGATGAGCTCAGCGAGCTTGACAAACCTAAAAGCAGAGAAGAGTCCCTCGAAAGCGACATTCACAGACCGGATGAGCCAGCTTCGGCTCGCGAATTCTTTCGACAATTCTACCTCGGCGCCGAATGGATATCTTGCTGGGGAAGCGTCTTCGTACACTCATGCAACCTATAGCCTCCCGCGCGGCAAAGATCTCACTGGCCGTACCTCCCAGCTTTTCTCCGCCCTGTCGACGCCGCATTTTGAATGGCAGGAACCCATGTTCCCAGGCACCCCTCCACTAGAGGGCAAAAGTAGCACGGAGCTCCCTATTCCGTCACCAATAGCTTCAGCTCGGCCCAGCAGAGAGGACCAGAACCAGAGATCCAATTTGTCGTTCGAGCTGAATGCTGAAGATAGGCTTGTTGGACCGGACCGACCGTCGCCCGCAACGGCCTATTACACGCCAACAGGCTCTGTTCGGTCAAACGATTCTGCAGGCTCAAGGCCTTCCCTAGGCCAGCTACCACCTCCTCCTTCAGGATTTATGCTGCCTCCTACCCCTCTGTCACCTGTCGAGGAAATGTCGCACTCTTCAAGGTCCACTAGCACCGTCCGGCCTACGACTGCTCGAAACGGCAGTAACTATCAAGGACTTTCCACGGACGACCATGTCACAAAAGCAATCGAACTTCATGAGGACGGAAAACTCAATGAGTCGACATATCATCTGCGAATAGCCGCCAACAAAGGACACGCGACCGCGATGCTTTTGTATGCCCTTGCTTGCCGTCATGGTTGGGGTCTCCGGGCCAATCCGAAGGAAGGCGTACAATGGCTTCGCAAGGCTGTAGATTGCGCCATGCTCGATATCGCAGAGGATGAAGACCCGGAGTCTCGAAAGCCGGGTGTCGATTATCATGACAAGAGGGCACACCGGGCCCAGTTCGCTCTGAGCGTGTATGAACTCGGCGTCTCTCACCTTAACGGCTGGGGTGTGGAGCAGGACAAAACCTTGGCCTTGCGATGTTTCGAGATAGCGGGCAATTGGGGAGACACCGACGCACTGAGCGAAGCTGGTTTCTGTTATGCCGAAGGGATCGGCTGCAAGAAAGACATGAAGAAAGCAGCCAAGTTCTATCGCATGGCAGAGGCGAAAGGTGTCAGCATGGTCGGAAACAGTTGGTAAGTTTTGACGAAGTTCGGGTTTGATTGTGCGGTCATTAATCTATCTTGGCAGGATTTACAAGGCTAAATACAACGATTCCGATGACGAGGGCGATCGAGCTCGGTCTACAGGAAAGACGTCTCCCTCGAAGCCTCGCAACAAGTCCAAATCTCGCGGCATCTTTGGACGAAAGAAAGCAACACCGCAACCCTGACTGACGTGGGAGGCCTAGCAAGGCTGGACCTTGACTGTGTCTTGCCACTGTTCAAACATGGCTCAGAACGGGTTGGCGGTGATCGGGCCACCTAGTTCAGTTGACGAAGATCATGTATTATGAACCATGTATGGGCGAGGATATCTCTCTATGCTCCTCACGAAAGCCGATGTGATCTGTACCGGCTAATGAGGGAACATGTACGACCCTTGTGAAACATCTGGGCTTGTGTACTATGCTGCCCGTGGGGGGTTTCTATAATGAAGATAATGGCCGCTCAAAAGAATTGATCCCACTCGTCCAAATGAACTTATGATTGGTCGGCGAGGAATGCATTCAGGAGAGTCCGATGACCAAGTCAGCATTTCCTCAATGTAACGCAGCCTCGCATTGTGAACCATGCGTGGCATGCAGTGTTTGTCCTATACCGCCTGGTGCGTCTATCAGTACCTAAGCGTAGTTTTGATAGCCCAGAACGAGGATAGATAGCAAGCAAGAGTAGGAGGGGGAGAGTCCGATTTTCACCGGTACGGACGAAAAGTCGTCCGTAACCACACCGTGACGGGACGACAATTACACGAGCGACACCAAGGACACTGACACCATGAGGGACAATCCCGTCTTGAAACGGAGCTTGATCGCGAAATGGCACAGACACAGACACAGAACAAGAAGCAGACGCAGACACCTACATCCCCGTCTACACCCACATCCCACGTCTCCATCCAAAGCCGCGCCCTGAACGAACATCAAATTACCCTTCTCGTGCGAAAACTCGAATGCCACCTCCCGTGCTCGATCCCTCTACTACGACGGATTCAATCCCATCTACAGCGGGAATGTGCATCGACGACTGCGCGCATCTTCGTCGCTGCCGTGCGTGGCGATCACAACGCCAGCGCCAGCACGAGATCCGACCCTGAACCACCCGAGCACGAGCACGAGCACGAGCACGAGCACGAGCGTGTTCATCAATGGGACCTCGACCTCGGCGCTTGGTTGAATCTCGAACCCCAATCACAATCGCCCGACACCGACACCCCCGACCCCTGGATCGCCGCACACATTGACCTCGTCAACGCAGGCCAAACGCAGGTCTGGGTGTTCGGGAGCTGGGAGGCGGCGTCGTCGACCTCGGGCAATGAGGCCGCATCATCATCTTCTACGGACACGGATACGGATCCACACCCCCATCCCCATGCGTTGCTGCACAAAGGCCTCCTGAACGCCCTGTTCACATATATCTCGCGCCACCTGATCCCCTTACTCCCGACTAACCCGCCGGAAGAGTGGCTCTCCCTGGCCGCCACAGGGAAATACCTCAGCAGGCCGTACTCGAGGGATAAAGTCCTCTTCGGCGCCGTGAGCGACAAACTGTGGCACCTTTTTCCCGAGGGGGCCCGCACGAGGACCGACGCCGGGTATTGGAAGTATTTGTTCCGGAGGGACACAAGTTCCAGTCCCACCTCGAGTACGGCTCCGCTACCGCCCGGATACCGCTTCGGCGCCATGCAGGACGCGCACCTCCAACTCGTGCTGGATCGCACGCCCATCCCGCGCACGCTGGGCACGTTGCGCCAACTCGTTTCGATAGGTGTGTTCCACGAGGAAGGCACTGTGCCTGTGGGATGGGGCTTCCTGGGCAAGGACGCGAGTCTGTCGTCGTTGCACACGGAAGTCGAGCATCGCGGACGGGGGCTCGCCGTCAGTTTGGGGGCCGAGTTGTGGAGACGTCAGCAGGAGCAATTACAGAGCGGACAGGGTGGCAAGGCGGATAGGGCAGAGCGAGGGGGAGGCGCCGTGGACGAGGTGGCTCAAGAAGCAAACAAGACCTCAACTTCAACGCCTCCGCCGTGGTGGGGACACGCCGACGTGAGCCAGCACAACGGGGCAAGCCGGCGGGTCATGGAGAAACTGGGCGGCCGGCCGGCTTGGATGGTCATGTGGACGGAGATGGATATGCGGGTGTTGTTGGCCTTGGAGGAGTAGGGGGTGGTCGTGGTCATGACCATGACATGGTGGGCGGGGGGTGAACTGCACTGGGGGTGGTGTGGACGGACGGACGAGATGTCGACATGTCGTCGTAGTTGCTGAGCGCGGCAGAGGGGGAGAAGGTCGTGGAGGAGATAGGAGGTAAGGGGGGGACTCTACTATAGCACGCGCACCCAGCTACAATACGCTCAGTACAGACACCAGACGACCGTGTACTTGGCTCCATCTCAAGGGAGACAACCCGAATACTTTGGTCTTGAGACTGTACTCTCGCTGGCTTGATTTCTATTTCTGATACCACAAGGCGCAGACTCTAATTAGTGGTCGTAGTGCTCTCGCACTCAGATCCACGGGCAGATATACCGTACGATATGATACGCTCGATACTCGTATAACTTGATTGACAAGTCATGTTGTGGTTGTCCTTGTTTCGCACCTTGATCAACGGCAGGCGGCACACTCTACGATATGATATGGTGGGTATAAACTTCATTATCAGATCATATTGTGGTCATTCGTCGCATTAACAAGGCATATATAGGCTCTAGTGGTTCTTGCTCTTGCGCACGTTGATCAAGAGGCAGGCGGCAAAGTGTGTGGCACAATATGCTCGGTATAACTTCATTAACAAATCATATTGTGGCCATCCGCGGCGTTAACAAGGCATATTAGATAGAACATAGTGGTCATCTTTCTTTCTCACATTAGTCAACGAGCGGAAACACAGTACTACGTGCTGCTCGGTAAAACTTCATTAACAATCGTATTGTGGCCAATCGAGGCATTACTTGGGGAGGAAACCACTCCATGTATCATTCATCGTGTCCCGACCTCGGGCTGATTGGCAGCCGGTCATATAGACAACTGTGTCCCATTTCATTCATATACAGTCCTGACCACGCTCTCTCGTCCGTGATCACGCTGGGCGGGAGCAGCGAGAGTAGCCTCAACTCACTCTCTTCTTGCCCTGCCCAATACTGCGTACGTCATCATAACTTGTCGTCACTCCCCTCTGTCTGTCCGGCCTCGACGCGCCGCAGTTTCTCCTGGTGTTCCACGTTGGCAATGGCGCTCTGCAATGCGCTGGTCAAGTCGAGGTGGAAGAACGGCCTGTTCAAGCCGTGCACGACGGCCACCTTCTTCACCGACGCCGCCCTGGCATAAGCTTTGCTGTCTGTGATCTCCTTGGCCAGGTCATTGTCGTGGCTTGACGTCGACGAGTGCGAGTCATCCTGGTATCGATCTGCCTGGGTAATATCTTCACCCTTGGATCGACTCCGTGGACGGCCGTGTTCCTCGTCGTGGCCGTGGTGGGAGCGACGGCGGTTCGCTTCAGCTTCGGCGGCTTCGGCGGCGGACTCGGAGCCGCCGATCTCGGCGACGCTGAAGATGGGTTTCCAGCGGTGGATTTCCTGTTGCGGCACCGTGGGGAAGCCAAAGCCGGCGGAAGCGAGGGCGCGCTTGGTCCATCGGTTGTTGATGTTGGCGAGGTGCCATTGCACGGGTTCCGGGCTGGCGTAGCGATCCAGTTGGTTACGGATGTCGATCAGGTCCTGCACGCTCGTCACGTCGACGTTGTTGACCGCCTGGAAGTCCAAGATCACCGCTTTGAGAGTCGGCAGGTGCGAACGGTCTGCTTCGGTCTTGCCTCTCCTGGGGCCGGGGTTGTTCCAGGGGCGGTCACCGGGCCGTGGCCACGAGTCGGGGTTGGTTCGTCTTGTATGCTCGAAAACATATTCGACGAGGTAATCCGTGTAATGGCTGGCGTTAGGATAATTGAACCCTTCACTGAATCGATAGATGAAGATGCCTGGATAAGGAGATTCCACATGGATAGATGGGTTGGAGCCGTCGTTGTGGTCCAGTGGTAGAAAGATGTTTCGCTCGGCCGAGTCACTGGGTCTCGGCTGGTCGTGGAATTTGTCCTCGATCAGATGGTCGCCGATGACGGAGTGGACCTTGACCTTGCCAACAAAATGACCATGTGCCTTCACCACGCGGTAGAGGAGGACAGCGGCACTGACGCTAATCGTCGAGTAGATGCCGTTTTCGATCGAGGAGAAGATAGTGACAAAAACGCCGAGCAAGAAGATGATGACTTCTAGTGGAGAAACGCGCCAGAACTGGTAGAGGACATTGGGAGGCGTGGGCAAATCGAGGACCGCATGGATGATGACGGCTGCGAGTGCGGCATTCGGGATGTAGAAGAACATGGCAGGCAGGGCGTAGAGAGCCAGCAGCACTACAATTGCGGTAATGACACCGGCAAAGGGCGTTCGGACACCTGCCTTGGACTTGATCGCCGTCCTCGAGAAAGAACCAGTCGCAGGATAAGCTCCGAGGAAGGGTCCAAGCAAGTTCGTGACTCCAATGGCGACAAGTTCCTGTGATGGATTGATCGTGTAGTTGTTGATCCGGCCAAAGGACTTGGAAATGGCAATATGCTCGATAAGCAGGACAATGACAGATGCAGGCAGTTCGCTAGCAAAGTAGCCGATGATTTCGGTGTTGACGGTCGGAACGGCGGCGTGCTTGAAGCCACGGGGGACGTGTCGCAAAAGTTGGAACTTGGGCTTCTCGCGGTGATGTCGGTTGACCAACCAGGCGATCAGGATGTACAGGCAAAGCACAAACGCCGTCCGGAGAGTGCTGAGGAAGAAGAACAACTTGGCCCGATGAGGCATCTTCTTTGCGCACCGGTTCAGCGTAAACCGAATCAGATACAGCATGGCCAGCGCCGTCAGACCGATTGCGGCGTCGAGTTTGGTATGGCCAAGATATTTCAAGGTGTTGATGACAACTAGATAAGTAGAGGCGCGGGTATTGAAACCTTTGACCTTGATACCCATCAAAGTAGGTACCTGACCGACCGCAATGTTGATGGCGGAGCCCGTAATGAAGGCAGAAATGGCCGTCAAAGGGATGAAGTTGACGATCCAGCCGCACCTGATGAGCCCGATAAAAGAGATGATGGCTCCGGCAATGACAGCCAAAGCCGACGCAATGATGTGTCCGGGGACTTCGGGGTGCTCTTCCTGGACCTTGTTGACAACATTGCCCACGATGGTGGACATGACGGCGACGGGACCGATCGTGATATCCTTCGAGGTAGCAAAGAACCAGTAGATGAGTACTCCCATGAAGGAGGAGTAGAGTCCGTACTCGGGAGGCAGCTCAGCCAGTTTGGCGTAGGCCATACTTTGAGGAACCACCACGGCACCGACAGTAATACCGGCGACCAAATCTCCAATCAACCATTGGGTATTGTATCGCATAATCCAATGGGTAAACGGGAAGAGGCTGCGCCCGTATGCAATCCATTGATGTCGGGTAGGGAAGAGGTCTTTGATCCAGTCGATAGTCCGAGGCTCGTCCTCGACGTATGAATCAGCGGTACTGACGGAATATGTTGACTCGCCGCGGGTCACAGTAGTATCATTGCGATAGTCGACCTTGATGCCGAGTACTTTGGCCAAACCGTGACCGACTTTTGAGCGAGTGGACGCCATGGTCACGTCCAGCAGGCCTTACAGAGGCTGGTAGAACGTTTTTCCAACGGACGAACCTAATGGGGGCTCGAAATATGTAGTGAAGGCCAACAACCTTTTCTAAAAAGACGGCCGTGGGAGAGGTGGTCAATGCGTATATATGGCAGGGAGTGGCGTCAGAGTGGACTTTTCCTCAGAGTTTGAGCCCTAGGGTCGGTGCAGATTGGCTTTGGCACGCCCTATTCCTTAGGGAGATACAGATCTGATTTGGCCCCTGCACGCGCTGATTACGGGTCCAAGCAGTGGTTAGGTATGCCAAGCCCGATAGTGTGGGTGCGTGGCCACAGGCGGAGACTCGAGGGTCGCGACAAGTACCGGGGTGAAACGTAGCGGCTTCGTGGCTTGCGGGCTTCCAGGGCCTACCTCGGACCCTCGAGAAAACGGTCAGCCGGTCGACGTCGAGATCGAATGAGAATATATTGATGGTGCCAGCGTTTTAGAAAGTATGGTCTGCAGTGAGAAAATAAAGGAGCCGTAGGTGTCTGTCTAGACACCCTCGAGAAGACTAATCGAGCGCCTCAAGGTTAGAAGCTCATAGGTGATGCGCAGCTGCCGCCTCGAACGGCAGGGATCGTGGGGAGTTTGTCCGAGGAGTTATATATGAATAAGGAGATTGGACGAAGCGTGCAATGCAGTTTCCGCCCACGCAAACCGCCGAGGTAGCAACAAGCGACGGCCATGCGGGCGTCAGGGAACAGCTAATAAGCGAGATCTCGACCAGCATGACAACCTTCAAGAGGCATCAGAGGGGATCTGGACGATCCTCGACCGGGGCGTTGATGCAAACCCAGTAGAACTTTGCACCGCAGCTGCGGATGGGACATATGGAGTCAGCCGCGATGGTGCAATCGAAGGCGTGCTGCCGCTAGGGTCTCCGTTTTGAACGCTGAGGTCGTCCTCATCGTGAGTCGCCGCCAGTTTGCTCAATCGGCGCATTGGCAGCACGAATCGCAAGGGCCTTGCAAGGAGACAAGGTCTCATGGAGATGGAACAAGCACCCAGTCTTAGCAGGGTCAAGCATGGTGGCTGTTGTTCCCAAGAAGGCTTTGCTGCCCAAGCACCAGATGCATTCTCGCAGCTGCTGGTCAGTGGTTACGCACGATAGCCGAGACCGTTATACAGCGAAGAGCCAAGTCCCTATCATCTGCTGCAGATGGGCTGTACCCGGTAGCAAGTGCTCGTGGCGAGACCCGACACATTCCACGCTCGCCGTTTCGTTCTACTCGTAAGTCCGCAAATGGTCGGAGCATGTCGTCGGTGCTGAGGCGTGCTCGACGAGGGCAGCAAGATCCAGCTGGTCATGCGTGGATCATGATCGTCATGCCTTTTGCCGCTGCCGGCTGTTACTGTGGTAGAGCCTCCATCAGCCGGTAGACTTTGCAGCTCCGCAACTGAACCACGAGTTTTCTGCACATCTTCTCGATACCGGCTCAGTGGCGGGGTACTGAAACACCATTCTACCTTTTCGCATGCACTGCTATCTAACGTGGTTAGCTGTGATATTGCGGACAAAGTGTGTGCGTGGTACTCAAGAGATCTCTTACTCGAGCGAAATGGCGTGCTCGGTCTCCAGTTGCGACTGCAAGGCTTGACGTCTGTGCGGTCGAATCAGAATCGCTCAACGTGCATGATGCCAGGTTCCTGGCTTGTCCATTTGTGGGATAGATATGCAATCCAAAAAAGATCCAATGAACCATCCAATCATCCCAAGCCTCTCGGCCGGGTGGATGTCCGCTAAATGCTGATGCAATCTGCGCCATAATGATCCCATCCTCACCTCCTGGGCGTGCGAGCATATCAGAGCGCGCGCGCTCACCCTCGCTCGCTTCGATGACCTCTTTCTTCCGCGTAGAGAACGAGCGCCACATGGTTTTGAAAGAATTTCGATCGCCTTCCCCACTCGACAGAAACAAGATCGAGGGAAAAAGGAAGAGGCGAGGTGAAGTGAAGTCACAGTGAGTTTGAAGTGACAGAGACGTAAAAAAGATAACGAAGCCGAAATCCGGTAGATTTTCCGTTTCGGTTGACCGCTTTTTGGGCACATGTGCCAAGGAAAGCATGGTTGAAGTGTGTCTCCAAACATGCCACTCCGGGGTTCAGCCACCGGCGCCAGGCTCGCCATGCTCGTGTTGCCCTCTGCCTTTACGTAGTGGTAGATTCAACTATGGAGGATGCGAGTCACGTTTGCTCCTGCTTTCCAGCGTCGAGACCCTTTCACATGCCAATCTCGCCGTAAACATACCACAGTACTCCGTAGAGCTCCTTGTTTACACTCCGCGTGCCGCCTACTAAAAAACCCCTGGAAGGCCGGCCATAGGCTGTACCTCTGGGCTTGCTCCTTGAGCAGGGGAGGCACTTCCTAAGATCCGTACCAAACTCCGTTGTCGAACAGTATCCAGCACTGACGAGACGTGTGTCCGTCGTCGGATCTACTTTCGATCTCTTGTTTTAGCATGCTCCACGCACTCAGGTGCGCGAGCCTGGAGGGCTCGAAGCCATAAAAATACCTAGCCACACCAATAACAGACGGACTACAGTCATGTGCTACTCGTCACATTATGCTCTGTCATGGGTTGCGACTACGGATGTCTTTATCAGTAGGACACGGAACTTAGGTGAACGGCGGTAGTTCAATTGTGCGTATTCTTGTGGTAGACACTTGGGCGCATCAGTAGCGAGTGCCACTGCGCTCCTAGGTCTATACAGTATGTGATCTTCCGAGCGTTGGCAGGTGTTCTTCTTTCCCTGCTCACCACCCGTTCCATGTCCTGATTCTATCATGCAACTGCAAGTTCATCTAATCTGTAATGCACCTGCTGAGATCCAAGGCGAACACCTCGAGTCTGGTCGCGGTCGCAATCGAAGCATGGCTCCGCTCTGCCCCAGTGAGACTCCAGAGGTGGAAACCTTTCCACCCAAACGCCTGTGTTCACCGATTGTCCACCACTCCATGCGCCATACCATGCCCATTGGATTACACCGGTGATCCGATATCAAATGCAGGAATATCTCACGGTCGCTAATGCTTCGGAATCATCCACTTGTGGCATCGGTCATCTCATCACATCTTCGACGGCCGTGTATCCATTCGTCTCTGCGTGTCTCGTTGCCACGTCGCCTGAGTTGTCTCTTCACTGGGATGCGCATTGCACTCTCTCGGCACCAGCGGGAATGCCGTCTTCGTCGTCTTCGTCAGTGGCGCCATGAGCCCGTGCGTGCTGGCGCGGGTCCACTTCTTCCAGGTCAAAGTCTTCCACCATGCCATCAGCAGGTGGCAACTTCTGTTCCATGCGAGGCGGTAGCACTTGTTCGAGGAGCGGGAGATTTTGACTGTTGATTGTCGACTTGTCGGGGAATTTTACGTCGAATTGGATGTACAGGTTGCCGAAGTCATGGTGTCTTAGCGACGGCATTCCCTGACCTTTGATCACCTTGATGGACCCTGAAACAGGTTAGTCGAGTAAGTTCTGTGAATGCTGGACATTAAGTAAACTTACCAGGTGTGATAGGCTCGCCTGGGTAGATGTTGACAGTCAACCACCGGTCATCAAGATGCTCAATGTAGATCTGACCACCGGCCAGCGCGGTCAACAGATCGATCTCGGCATGGTAGAAAAGATCATCGTCCTTCCGTTGGAATCGTGGATGGGGTTTCTGTTCGATTTCGAACACGACATCTCCGGCGAGCACACCGGGCATCTGGTCACCTTCCCCACGGAATTCGATCTTGTGGCCGCTCTTGACACCACGATCGACGTGAACGTGGAGGACCTTGCGCTCCACGACAGTCTTCTTACCCATGCAGCGCTTACATCGGTCACGCTCGCGGATGGTCTCACCTTCTCCCTGGCAATCGGGGCAAATTGTCTGGAAGCGCTGGATCATGGGTCCCATCTGTCTCATCATAGTCTTCATACCCGCACCATTGCAACCGGCGCAGGTTTTGACGGCACCCTCCTTGCCTCCGCGGCCATCGCACTGCGGGCAGATGACAGACTTCTGAAGTGCCAATTTCGAGACTTTTCCTTTGTAGATGTCCTCCAACGACACTTTATGGACGTGGTGGATTGTTCTTGCTTTCTTTGGGCCAGTCTCACGCATGCCGCCTCCAAACATGCCCCCGAAGGATGAGCCGCCACCAAAGAATTGTGCGAAGAGGTCTTCTGCAGCCATGCCACCGCCGCCCATGCCTCCTTGCTCTAGGCCTTCCTCGCCATATTGGTCATAGAGGGATCGTTTTTGAGGGTCGGAAAGGACTTCATATGCTTTGGAGAGGTCTTTAAACTTTTCGGCCGCATCCGGGTTGTGTGCATTCTTGTCTGTATGTTGTCAGTCTTGCACCACAAGAACGGCTCACAAAGACGTGCTTACCAGGATGATGCTTCAGAGCGCCCTTCTTGTAGGCCGTTTTCAGTTGAGCCTCTGTAGCCGTGACTTCAACCTGGACAACTTAGTTGGCACTATCCCAGCCTCGCGGCGAGAAATCCTCAGACTTACCCCGAGGATGTCATAGAATTTCGTCTCCTTGACCATCTTGCTAGATTCCTTTGTTGAGCACGGGGATCGATATTCTGGACCGACTTTGGTTGTAGCAGAATAAGGCAAGGTGGAAAGCGTAAAAGATTTGTGTGTCAGCGCGGAGAGAAAGTTGAGAGGCGAGCTGCGCCGATCGCGGTGGAGAACAGGAAGTGAAGGTGAACTGTGAATGAGGTCGCAAGCGCTGGATGGATGTTGAGGCCGTAAGACTTGTGCTGGTACAGGCTCTGGGTCTTGCTTTATGAGTCTAGGTTCTCGCAAACACTGGCAATGGGTATTGTTTATCTGTCAGCGACCCTCCGCAGTCTATCGTGAGGCACGATAATCCCTGTGAAAAAGTGCATCACAGCCTTCTGCCAGGCGCTTCGATCAGATTCCGTAGGTTTCTCCGACTTTAGCGAAGAGATCTGACCAACGCCGATCCGTTCAAGTTGCGGAATCCATTGTTTTTCTATCCAATGATTCGCTGACGCAGCGCCTTCCTTCCCCACAAAAAAATTATGAGCAGAAAGTGCATTCTCAACCGATTACTTCGTATTACTGTGTACTTGAATACCGAATAAGTGAATACTGACTTTGTTATATGAGCCATTCAAAGAAACAAATATCAAATGAACTACCCGATGCACCTACGCATACGGGTTCCAACTCGACAGAACGTTATAACTGTTCAGCACCACGTTTTCCCGAACCTGACGCGTTATCAAGGAGAGCAACGCTGTCTTGAGCTGAAACACCATGAATCCACCTTGCAGCCGCGAGTCATTAGGCGGATATGCGGCTGAGCAGCAATCCGCGCAGCCATATAATCTCGATTTGTCTCGGCACCAAGTACTATGTACACTACCAGAGTTCAAATCACCCGAGAATGAGCATGTGTTTACTCGCAGCCGTACCGATTTTCCGAAATACACCAACATACTCCGTACGCGCTGCTCATTTGCTGAACGTGTTCACAGGCAACCGATAAACATCAATTGTCCAGTACGGCCGTCTCGTCCCCTCCCACGCCTTGCTGCCATGCAAATCTGCAGGAACATCAATATCCTCCCACGTAGTCTCAAACCCAGCTTCATGAAGATCGATCTCGGCGACCCTAGTGTACACGTCGTAACAGATCTGCCTATCCGCACCAAGCCCGTTGTACCAGCCGAACCTGCCTTCTGGAGTAAGTAGCTGGACCACGTACTCCGAAAAGAACTCCTTCAGCGCCGAATAATTTTCCGCAAAAGTATCATAGTAGATGGCATCCAGCTGCACGCCCTCGTCCACCAACTTTGGCAGCACATCCTGCCATCGGCCTTCGTGAATGACAACACCAGGCTTGTCGTACCATCCCTGCTCGCGCAACCGGGCTTGTACTTGCGGATGCGCCTCAACGATATGATGTTCAGCAGGGTCGTGGGTCTGGATCGCCGTGTCGACAAGGCCCATCCCATGCCCAACGTTCATCACCCTAAGTCTCTTCTTGGGTATCAAGGTCTCTGCGTGTCGTTGCATTATCGCCAGTTCCCACTGCATCATGACGGCGTTCGACGATGAATCTAGCAGAATGCCAGGTTTGTACCGCAGCTGGCTCTTCAGGTACGCGCGGTTGTCTAGCGAGACGTCGTCCAGAACCTCTGCCTCCACGACCTCTTCGACCGCTGTGGCGTCTTCCGACGAAAGTTTCTGTTTCTTGACGGCCGGCTGGTCGCCACTCGTCGCATCGTCTTCGTCATCTTCCTCCTCGTCCTCATCGTCCAAGCCAAGCGCTTCCATCTTCGCGAAGAGGAGTTCCGCCCGCACCCCGGCCTCGACCATCATCTCGTAGATCTTGCTCTGTCCCAGCCGGAGCGCCACGCACCCGGGCGTTTCGTCCTCTTTATTCAGATCGTTCCATATCGCGCCATTCTCCAGGAGTAATTCGACTGTCTTGATCGCGTCGTCATCTGCCTCCTTTCCATCCTCGGCTTTTCCGCACGACGCGACTGCGGCGTGCAACGGTGAGGTCGCAACTTGTGCAGTAGGGTCCTGAACGTTGGCAGATCCGTTCTTCAGAAGGATCTGAAGGGCAGGTACGTCGTGTCGCTCTGCGGCGGAAATGATGCGTTTTGCGAGGAGGATATCCTCTTCTGATGCTTGCTCGGCCATGCTTGCTTTACAATGATACTTTTTACCGCGAATACATCGTTGTTGTGCGGAAGTGGAACTTTTGTGCGGGGTTTTTATACGATAAGAAGATTAGATTAGATTAGATATGGTCAACGGTGTCTGCCCATCTGGTTATCCTCATGCGACGTGCGCGATGTCCAGGGCTTCATGCCGTCTTTGCTCTCTTTATACAGTACTGTGATACTTCTCAAGGACTTGATCTATGAACGAAATAGCGTTTGAGCCACTAAATGCCCGACCCACAGTAAGTTGCTTCTCACTAATCCACGAAGCATTCCCACGGCATCCACCTCATGGGATATCAGTATCTCCGGGTACGTTGAATCTCCCTCATTCTTGCCGGCAAACAGTATCGTGCATATGCTAGTCTTGAAACTGTCCGACCCCTACCCAATTGCCATATCTGACCGAAACCTCGCCGTCCCTTCTTCAACCCCTGGAACCATACCTCACTTCGCAGCACCCATCAAACATGCGTGAACCTCAAATCCAACCGGTTCCGCCTCGGCTTCGTCGTGTAAGCGTCCACCTCCTCGATGCCCTCGTCATCCACTATCTCGGTCCTCCAATTCGAGTAAACGCTCGCCACCAACAGTTTGATCTCCTGCGTGGCCAGGTGACTCCCAATGCACATGCGTCCGCCGCTCCCGAAAGCCCAGAACCAGCGATGCATCTCCCTAAGTTGCTCTTCGGAGGTGTGGCTTGGAAGCCAGCGCGTGGGGAGAAAGGTCTCTGGATTAGGGAAGACAACCGGGTTGCGGTGCAAAGTGTATGGCATGGCGGAGACACGGACGCCGCCGGGGATGTTGTTGTATTCACCCAGTGTGTTTCCGCCAGGGACTTGGGGGGAGATACGTGGTTCGATACCCGGGATTGGGGCGTGGAGACGGAGCGTTTCCATCACGATGGCGTGCAGGAGTGGGAGGGCATCTATCTGTTTGGGATCCGGGAGGTTGAAGTCCTTGGCTGGATCGGTGCCCGAGGGGAGTGGCCACTTGATGGGCGGAGTCAGGCCGAGCACTTCCTGCCGGAGTTGGTCTTGGAGAGAAGGGCTTTTGCTCATTTCCCAGGTCAGGTAGGTTAGAGCGATGGCCGAGGTTTCGTGCCCGGCGCCGATCTGGTCGAGCATCTCGCTGTAGATTTCGGCCGTGGTGGTGTCACTGTCGTTGGTGTGCAGGTTCTCGTGTCGAGTCGTAGGCAGAGTGACTTCGCCTACTGCTTTGCCGGCGTTGGGGTCTTTTTCGCGCAGTTTTGTGATGCCCGCCTTGAATTGCTTGTAGACGACCGGATCGTCACCAGGGTTTGCCAGGGCAATGTTTTCACTATCGGACAGATATTTGTCGGCCGCGCGACACATGCCGGCATTCCAATCTTCTAGCAGGACATTCGCCTGATCGACAAAATATGGCACGACCTGCAGCCCGAGCCTCCGAGTCAGCTTCTTCAGCCAGGGTGCTTCAGCTGAGAAGAACTCATAGTCCCTCCTACAATGGTACTGGTGGAGGATATGTCGTCTTTGGGCTAAATCTTGCGTGAAGTTCGTTCCAGCAGACAGGCCAAATTGGTAGGCAGACATAAAATCCATCGCGATGGCATTATGCAGGTCGTGCACGTCTGTCGGTTCGCCCGATTCCGACAGTTCCTGGAGCAGGGGGAGAACACGGGTAGAGAATAGAGCATGAGAATTAGCGGCGACCTGGGGTGATGAGGCAATGTAGGTTTTTGAATAGACATTGGCCATAGTGCGTTTCTTCTGCGAATGAGGTCCGTGGTGGATCGTTGAGAACATGTTCATGACACTGTTGCGTTCATTAATGGGTGCCCGACGTAAAGGCGTCCGGATCGACTCACCCATAGGAACCAAATCGCTGAGGATACCATGCATGTTTCTCCCACCCACCAGCGTAGATGGTCTTGATGCCATTCTCGACACAATTGACGCTCAACTCGTTGGCCCCCATCCGCACGACGGCGCCATGCTTCAAGTGTGCCGTATATGTAACAGCGTTGTTCCTTTCCATGTATCGCTGATAGGTGATCCATAGGTCGCCAAAAATTGGAATCGACCAGTGAGCAGAGGGGATATGTTTCAGAGGATGAAACAGCAAAGGGTGGATGATGAATCTGTACAGGCACAGTACAGCCAGTGAGCCAAAGGCGAGCAATGGGAATGTTGAGAAAGCCATTGTCGCCGGCAGCCGACAGTGAGAGCCGTAAAGTCGACTTCTATCTGACGATCTCTCGTGCAAAGCTTTCTGTCGCTGGGGTTGACGCCTTGCGACTCGATGAACTGAAGGAAGATAACAACAAGTTCTCGGTACGTCGGTTGTAGGCTGAAGACCCGGATCCGACTGTCCAGAGAGCTATATCCCCTTCGATACTTTTGTCACACGGAGATGTGAGCGGCATCAGTCATAAACAGACCAGTCCATACCCCTAATGTCAAGAGTAGACGAACAAGATAGCATCGGCCTTCCATTAGGGAGATTTCCCGCACCTTGCAGTCGGCTGTCGCACATGTCCGTATGCACGACATACTCGACCTTGGCAGGCTGTTGATTGGTCTGGCGGCAGCATGTACCTCGCCATGTTCGCAAGAGAAGCAAGGACACGGATCAAGATATAGGTTGAGAAACATGGGTATTGCGATGCCATGTGAACAGATAGACAGGGCGCTAACGTTCGCTCGAGACAAGGTGGCTGAAGCAACCGTCGACTGACTTTGCAGCAGTGTGATTATCTATCACGTCGTGGTATCGTCTTGTTTGCCCTCTCCCTTGCCCAATGCCGGCTCCTCGTCGCCGCTACTCGAGAAGTCGTCTTCGTCGTCAAAGCCCATAAAGCGTCGAACGAGTGGCTTGGGCTTTGGAAGCAAATGAGCGGGGATCTTTAGCCGATTCTCCAGGACCCAGATCGCATCGGAATCCCCAGCTTCTGCTTCGGCTTTGAGCAGGGACATCTCATCTGTCTCTAGCACCATCAAAGCCTCGTCCCCACTGTCGTCTTCGCTGGCAGCAGCAGACCCTCCACTGCCACTGCTCTCACCTTCTTGCTCTGGAGACAGCTTAGCTTTCCCCTTGTCTTCTTCAGCCATCATAGCCATTTTGACAGCGTTGCGTACATTCTCTCCAACTTCCTCCTTCGTCTCGACCCATTCGTCGCTAAGTCCCTTACGGCGACCATCTTGGCCCTTACCCGCGCGCATATCAGCTTCCCTCTGTTCTGCGAGTTCGATGACCTGTTCCCATCTTTTGCGTCTTTCTTCCTTCTCTTTCCGCTCCATTTCCGGCTTGGTCGCCAGGTACGTGGCCAGATTCTTTGCTTCGGTTATGGTCCGGAGCCGTCGGCCATCCAAGTTGCGAGCACTACCTGTGGCAAGTTCGGCATTCTGGCGCTTCTTACGTGAGGACATACGACCTCCAGCCGCCCGCAGTTGAGACCCGAACCCACCTTTTCCTCCCACCAGTAGTGCGGACATGCGGACGGGGAGGAAACAACTGCCTCCATCCTGTTGACAGGAGGAAATAGCACTCTGATCTCTGAGAGTGATCGTGGATGAGGAGCATATGGGTCGATTTGAGGTGGAGGTTAGGATCAGACGAGTAGAGTCCAGTAAACTGCGTGGCAGTAGCTCTGCGACACTGGCCAATAATTCCTCAGTAGTTGAGGAAGCAGACAAGGGCAGACAAATTGTAGGAGGGAGCGATAAGCCGGGTAAGGACCCAAGCAGGACGTTGACCACGGGTGCCATCATGTGCCGATAGATGCAGAACTAGCTTTCCGACGATGAGGGTGAAAACCGTCGAACTGACAGAGATACGAGTGCTGAAACTATGTTCGTAGAGACGTGGTGGTGGCTTGGTTTGAGGTGAGGCACATGCGACTGTTGGAGATTATTGCAAATCAGCGTGTCACGATGCTGCTTGACGACGGGATCTTGGGGGTTCCTTGCAGCCAAGGTTGAGGGCAAGCGCGGTCTTCTAGCTGCTTCAGGCGGTAGGCTCTTCACTAGAGGCGCCCAGCGAGGGAAGTTTAGGCGGCTAGGGGTCAAAATAGTTAGCGGCTAAAGCCGGGGAGACGCATCGTGGATCACAATCGGCTGAACGGCCGTCAACCTCTCAAACCTCCGGAAACTTCTTCTTCGAGTGGACGCGTCGCAAGAGGCAGTCAACGACTGATAATTGCTCCTTCTCACCGCATACGACACGGCCGGCACTGGATTAAACGACATGGTATCACCCACCAGCAAATCCCGATTGTAAGATGGCCATTGACATCGCCGGCTCATGAATATCCACGAGAACACGCACAACCGCGCACTGGCCCCTGGAGACACTCCACAGATCATCGCGAGGCCACGGGCACGGCCAGCGTGAGATCCGCCCCCGGACAACATTCTCACGATAGCCCTTCTCTCGACGCAAGGAGGAATCCAACTTCCTCATTAATATGCCCTGGCAGCCGCTGCCTCTGTCGTATGCGGTTGCCATCTACCCGTTCCAGCCCTCGGCGTCACCGTCAGAACTGCCTCTTCAGATTGGTGACCAGTTATATGTCATCGAACAAGGCGGCAAAAATGGCGCCTGGTGTCGAGGCTACCTTGTGGCACCGCCCACCATGTTATCTGCATTGACACCCAATGGCAGGACCGCCGGCGATGCCCGCGTCTTCTCTGGCATATTCCCAAGATGCTGCATAGATGTTCGAGAACAGCTGGGCCCTGATGTCGAGACCCTGGTTCAGCCAGGCCAACCCAAGCCATCTGCTCCGGTACCAATGTTGAAGATTGGCGATGAGTCCCCGACCTCAACGAGTGAGCCATTAGTGGACGAAATCACTTCCTGTCTACGAGAATGGTACATTCTTCACCTCCCGGACCTGGTTCTACGGCGACGATACCATCTTCTCAACCATATGTCAGAGACCACCACACGGCTTGACTACGCCAGACGAGAATTGCTCAACGACGTCCTAACCACCCAAGAGAGGATCCAGGTCCGCCATGATGCCGTATGGGACCTGGTTCGAGGGAATAAGATGCTTAGCGGCGAGGTCATTGTCCGCGATCCCGCTCGCCAGGGCAGATTGATGACTTCGCAGGACTCGGCCATAGAGCTAGCGAAGTTGCAGTCGGTCATGAGCGTGCTGAATGCCTCGCCCGTGGAAAAGCCCAAAGCAACCTCACTTCATCATTGTCTGCTCGAGGTTAGGTCAGTTGCCGGCTCCGGAACGGACGCGACATCAATAAATATCGCATTGTATCAAAGGGACATTGATGGGAATCTCAAACCGTTCTCGGAAACATATAGTGCTACTGCCAACGCCAACATGAAGACCCTCTTCTCAGATTTGAGCAATCATGATATTGGCACGAATGGTCGCTTGTATTTGGTCGTCAAGGTTGTGGTTTCTGAGCCTCCTAGGAAGCCCAAAAGAAGCGTTTCCACTAGGCCACCGTCACGGAATGGGACTCTACTCGGTCAACGGCAACTGTCTCTGAACAAGCGAAGGTCGAGTTTAATGTTCGGAAAGAAAAGGAATGCCGAAAGACCCCAGCCGGCTCAAAACGGACGAACAACACCCCAGTCGCAAGACAGATCATCGACCCCATCAATCATCGAAGAAGAGGAAGATGGTCAGAGCAAGCCAGCAGGTCCACCCGTTCCTCGAACTGTCGGGGTTGGCGTTCTAGACACCGCGAGTATTATGAGAGAGCGCCAGCCGCGCGAAGAGAGTGTTACAATCTGGTCCCTGTCACAGCGCGATGACGAGAAGGGTGCCGAGTCTCACCCGGTAGAGTCCCAGCTCCTGGACAGTGCCGGCAAAGGTCTAATTGTGTCGGGCCAAATCTCTACCGTGAATGTGACCGTGACACCTTACACCGCTCCAGATGCGGACACCCTGATCAAGAACACTCCGACCTCAATGCACATGGTCACCAAGACCCAAAAGATTGGATTCTCCGAAGCACCGACCAAGCCTCGTACGGACATTTACCTGACTTTGAGCAGGGCTGTGCTTGCCCCCGGCTCATTTCTGTCCCATCCCGAAGTGAACGTGGCGCCGATCAAAGCGCATTCGCCTCAGAATCTCCAACTTACCATGGAGGTTCGTGATAATGCTGGACGACGTGTCGAGCATTGCATCTTCCCATCCTCGAATGGCGCGGGAGTAACAGCCTTCCGGACAAATGCTGTGGAGCTGGACCACAGATGGGATCAGACACTTTGCCTGCGAGTACCTACCGAAAAAGTGCCCGAAAGTCACCTGGTCCTGAGCATCGCGGATGCACCTGAGTTCCCATTTGCGTTGGCTTGGCTGCCGTTATGGGACAAGCAAGCCTTCGTCAGTGACGGCAAACATTCACTTATTCTCCACGCGTACGACAAGATTACATCCAGCATTGTTCAAGGGCGTGGCGCCTACTTGTCCCTACCCTGGAACAACGCCAGTTATAAGACTATTCATGAGGGAGCCTTGGCCACGATCGCATCGCTGGAAGTTTTCACTCACCTTTGCAGCACGGAATATTCCCAGCATCGCAACCTGGTCAGCCTCACTAACTGGAAGCACCAGACATCGGTTCAGCTGTTGGATATACTCCAGAAGCTGACTTTTGTTCCAGAAATCGAGATTGTCAAGCAGCTCAAGGAGGTATTAGATGCTTTGTTCGGCGTCCTGGTGCACAAATCAGGCGAGTCAAAGTTCGAAGACTTGATCTTTAACGACATTGTGTGGGTGCTTGGAATTGTCCATGACAGAAGATTCAATTTGGGCCCTCTGATTGAACAGTATACCGAGAACCATTTCCGCTTCCCATACGCCGCATCTTGTCTCATCCGCAGCTTTACGCGGCTGTTACAGAGTGTATCAGATCCTCAGAGTGCTCGCGACATGAGAGCGCTTTTTAAAGTTGGCAAGAATTTTATGAGAATCCTCATCATCTCCTACCAGCAGCGACGTTTCGGTTCCCAGCAGAGAGATGGCGACGAGAAGCACTCCAATTTCAAGGAAGACATGCAAGCAATCCTGTTTGGACTGCAGATGATGATGCGAAGCGAGACACCGGCCCTTGTCGGCAGCAAGACCCTGCTTGTCCAGAAGTTCCATGATTGGCTTCCGGAACTGTTGCCAGCTTTTAGCAAGGAAGAGGTCCTAAATGTCGCGGTTGACTTCATGGACGCATGCGAGGAAGCCACCGGGAAGCTCCTCTTGTACAGGATCATCCTAATCTTGAACTACACCAAGCTAGACCAGATCTGGGTCGACGAAAGAGATCGGAGGTTATTGGTTAAGAGCTGTCTAAGGTGGCTGACGCCGTTCTGGACCCCTAACGACGGAACGGAGGACTGGCGGGAACAGGTGCGACTATGCTGCTCGGTTGTCGCCGAGCTCACGCGTTTTCCTACTCACCACCTCCACGATTTCATGCCGAGACTCATCTCTGCGTACAAAGCCATTGCAGAGCAAGGTACTGCCAGGCGGCGATCACTATCCCTCCTCTTCCCAGACTCCTACCCGTTCACGACGAAGCCATCCGAAGCCAATGATCAGTTCGATGAAACGCTGCTTGAGCTGTCGTCCCTCATATCTACTATCGCAAAGATCCGACCACCTTCAACCCTGAAACTTCAAGGACCAGAACTGTCGAACTACATTACCTCGACGCTCGCCGTGTTACGATCACTCCTGGGGAACGACGCCTTCCCCACAACATGGCTCAGTTTGCACATCTATCACCACTCCTCGGCCCTCACGATTTTGAACCATCTCTCCACACTCCTTGTCTCATCATACCTTCCAAAGCCAGAAGACGCTGACAGCTTTGACATGCAACTATGGAAGTCCTTCCTCGATACCCTCCTCCTTCTTGTCTCTTCACCAGCCCTCACGCTCGAACTCTTCCCGGAACAAAAACGCCGCGCTGTGTGGAAGATTGCGGGCGACGTTCGTCAATCTGGAGCGGACCTTCTCCGCCGAGCTTGGGAAAGTCTCGGCTGGGAAGCCACGGCGGACGACCAGCGGAGGTACAACATCCGCAAGCTGGGCGGGTATCAAGTGCAGTATGTGCCCAGCCTCGTGGCCCCCACCATCAGTCTCTGTCTGAGCATGCACGAAAGCCTTCGAAAGGTGGCCGTCGAAGTGCTCCAGACCATGATCGTCAGCGAGTGGGCGCTCAGCGAGGACCTGGAGCTGATCGAGACTGAAATCATCGGCGCCCTCAACTCGGTTCTCAAGGCCAAGCCGGCGACCGCGAACGAGGCGTTGAGCCGCAAAATCTTCATCACGGAGTTGCTCGAGCTGTTCTCCACGATAGCGAATCAGCCGGATGATGCCTTGTGGACGGCGCTCGAAGAATTGGTGGGCACGGTCGAAGAACTCGTTGACCTGCTCACCAGCACTGAGTCCGACGACGACCAGATTGCGAGGAATCCGGCAGACACGACGAACCATAAAGGCCATGACAGTGGCAACCACCAGCGGACCGCCAGCAAGGAGTCTCAAAACTCCGAGGCGAAGGAACTCGCCCGTGCCAGGAGAAGCATTGATGGTCTGTCGCCCTCATCTCAGCAGCAGAGGCAGCAGCATGGTCGCGAGAGGGAGTATGGAGTCCACGCACTGGAGTGCTACAAGCAGCTTGCCGAGGAGTACGAGAGGAGCGGCGACTACAAGAGGCTGGCAAAGACGCACAGGGCGATTGCGCGAATTCACGAGGCCCGAGCAGCGAGTCGACTTCGTGGGCGGGACGTCGTGAATGGATCTCGCCAAGTCGGGAGGGATACAGACGGAGAAGACGATGAAGGGTAGGTGCATCGCTGAACGGTCAGAGTACTTCAAGATCGCCGCGAGGAAACTCGCCCACTATGTAGCAAGACGCAGAAGCCGCCACAAGGCGATGGGAGAGGAGGATGTGGCTTTAGAAGATGCCCCACGGGCCGCCAGGCTGAGGAGGAACAACAACTGCATGGCGTGCGTGACGGGACGTGGCGATTTCTTCTCGGTTTCTCTCTGTGATTTTCTTGTACGGAGATCATACCTACCCACGAATCCATGATCGTAGGGAGGCTGGGCTGTACACAGCACATGGAAGTTTGTTCAGGTAGAGCTGGTTTCTTCTGGTGAACATACATGACCGCTGATGACGCTACTCAATACCATTCTAGGCCGGTGCGCGTGACTGGATTCATCTTGGTGGCAACCATTCAGATTTCACACGCGGCCTGGCTTATGCGTTACTCGAGTCTCCAGATGTGCCCAGGTAGGGTGAGTTTTACGGGGTACGAATAATTATACAGAGACACGGTCGTGGTGGTACAGTCGCGAAGTCACGTGCAGTCCGGCAGAACACTAGTGGTGCTGCTTTGAAGGGATCTTTGTCCCTACCGTGTACTATACATCATAAATGATGCTCTCACTGTTCCAACCAGAGAACATGGAGAGAGGGGGCGAGTGCAGGACTGCTTAATAGAACTTGGCTTGGCTTCACGTCGGACAGTGGTCTTGTTGTAGCTGAGTGGTAGGCAGTAATTAAGCAATTCGGAAGTGATGGAGTCACAAGGAGTCGCCAGCCACGTCTGTCAGTATAGTCCTTTCCTCTTTGTGTCTCGTGTCCTTGTTCCTTTGCCACGTCGCACATTCGCTCATGAACAGTCTGCACGAGCTTGGATTGGGTGCGTCATGCTTCATGGCATCTATCATGTTGCAGTTTAGTGTTGCGGTTGGGCAAGATGTGGGAAAGGAACTCCATAGACACCATGTCAGGTTCAGGAACTCACAGGACAAGACACAACTACTCGGCCTGGTCGCTGCAGGGATGGCTGCGAGAATGTGAACTGACTGCCTCTTGAAAACAGAGGAGGCGGCGCCAAATAGACGCAAAGACCAACAGGTCTGGGATGCACGATGGTAGAGAGACGATGAAATTCTCAACCTATAGTCTGCCAGTGATGAAGAGTCTCCTGTACTGTCGACCAGAATGAATTTGATCATCATGTCTTGAGCTAGGTGAGCCTGCATGAAGAAGCAAGATTCCATTAACCTCCAGGACCTCAGGAGCGCTGTATGCGGGAAGGAAAGAAAGGTCTCGATGAATCTTTTGTCCGAATAGCCATGCCAGCTCATGTCATCTTTCACTGATGGTCTCAAGGTGACTTCATCTCGTGGTAAGTCCCTCAGTCGACCGTGGGAGCCCAGAGGCCAAGGTCTGTCTTGCCGGTGTCGATGCCATGGTGTGTCTCGTAGTTAGTTGGTAACGGCGACCTGGGCGACAGAAGTCGTCACGAGTCTGCGTAGAACTGTTTCATGAGTTCATTGACGACGCCGTACGCTTTCTTGGCTTCCGTAAGGCTCTTGCCGATCATCTCCAGACACTTTTTCTCGTCCGGCTCGTCGTCCTCACCAGTCGCGTTCTTCTTGTGTCCGTAATGTTGGATTTTCTCGCATTCATCCTTGACCTTGGTAAAGCCCAGTGTGGCAGATGATCCTTTGAGGAAGTGACCTAAGCTTGACAGCTCTGGAAGGTTCTTCTCCTCCCTGTGGGACATTGTCAGTCAGCTGAGGTCAAGAGCACTAGGAAGGTATCGGCAGATATGCGTCCCTCGCACCAGCAGCGTGTAAACTCACATTGCTGTATCCATCTTGCCGAAGGTTTGTTCAGCCTGCTCCAAGAACCCAAAGACTATCGATTTGCTGAAGTCACGATCGTCCTCTTCGTCCATGTCGAGGATCTGTTCAAAGGTACCCTTGTCGACATTATCGCCAAAGTCGAAGTCTAGCTGTGATGCGTGCAAAATATTAGCTGGGTCCAGAGAAGCGCGGCGTGGTGGCTCGCGGCAGAAGCGGCGGTGTTGAAGACATCGCTGCGGCAACCATGAGTTGTGACACTTACCTCGTCGGCCATTGTCGTGACGGATACAGGTATTGGGACAGAAGTCGTTTTCAGTTCACAAGCACAAAGAGTGTTGAAAGTGTGAGTTGAAGCAGGTTGGTGATATGGATGAACGAAGCGCGCCTTGGTTTTTCGACGGTCCGGCAGTGACTGTTACAGATGTGCCCGGTATCCAGACCAGGCTTTAGTAGGGAGGTGGGCCGAATATGAGGACAGCAGGTAGAGGGAAGGGTCACAATCTGTCTGCAAGCAGATCGTCAGCACTCTGACCCAAGACTGACTTCCTTTGCTTCCAACATCCTGACTGTCTGATACGGCCCAGAAAGTGCAAGAAAGACAACACACCTCGACCTCAGACCCAGGAGAGAAGACAAGGAAGCCGCAAACGGTCGAGCAGAGGATACTTTGGGAATCAGCAAAGATCACTGCCCCAGGACAGTAGAACTGGCAACGATGTGAAGAAGGAGCAAGGCAGTCGACGAACGCCAGCAAGAGCGACCGCAATGAATCGGGTGAATTTTGAGGGTGTTCCACCAGTGAGAAGTGACGTACATCCGACGTCGTTGTCGACTGCTGATCCCCAAGCTTGACTCAAGGCTGGGGACTGGCCCCTCCCAGTCGACTCGCTCTTCGCTGGGAGGAACGGGTCGGACAGAGAACTGCTTACCTGATGTCGTTTAGCGATCCGCGACCAGTGGTTGAGGCTGAGGGATTCGACCTGCGGACGGTATCAGGAACAGATCTGGTTGTCTTGCTTCGCAGGGGCGGGGCCGGTGTTTCGAGAAAAAAATTCCCATGCCGCCCCCGAGTTGATGCAAGACGGGTGCTAATGTATCGCAGGCGCCGCTCTCTGCGCGAAACTCGGGTGAACCGGCTACTTCCAGCGATACTGACCTGGCGAGATGCGTCCTGTTTCGCGAGCAACCGAGCCCAAGATCTCCGTCCGGCAGCGCAGATCAACCACGAATTTGTCCACCGGCGAGGGTCAAGCGGGGGCCAAGCACAATCACACCTCGCTACTCGACGCGGTGAGAGACACGGATGGAAGAAAAAGGAAGAACACGGACCCTGAGGTCGGGATGCAGGCCAACCGCGTCGTATACTCGGATGCTTGTTGCAAGGAGACGATCAAACACTGACTTGACACCGAGCTGAAGAGATTGAGCTGGGGAAGACTTGGTTGCTTGGCGGCTTTGTGACCTCTGACACTCGAGGCTGAGGGGTGCTTCGATACTACTCGTCCGACTCTGCCAGAAAAGAATGCAATGATTATGATAATTGGGGACGCCACACCACTGATAGGGAGGCAGAGGCAAACCATACGAGCCGCCCTGTTTCAACCCACTTGCCCTGGAGGGAAACGAACGGGTTGGGGCCGCGACACTCGCTATTCGGATGGCTACAATCTACCTCTACACAGTCCCACGGACTACTGTGGACGGTGGACAGCTGCTATCTCGGTCTCGGTAAGCTTACGGGTGGCTCGTCGCGTGGGGAATGCCTGCGTGGCCATGAAGTTACTTCTCCCGTGGTTTCCCAATAGCAGCCAAGCACCGAACGCTTACCGGGCTTCGGAAGGGGGAATGTGGAATGCTGTCCACCACCTTCTGCCCGCTCCTGCAGGAGCATTTTAGACACAGCAGCCGCACCGCTAGATCCCCTTGATCCATTCCTGGCACTTGTCTTGCCAGCCAGGAATACGGCAGATCGACACCAGCGAAGCATGAATCGGGAAAGCTGACGGCATGCCTGTGCAACTGCAGTCCCAGTTGTCTGGCGATGCACAGTCCACTTCTGAGTCGTCTGCAATCGAGCTCCGATGGGGAACATCGCCCTTCAACTAGCCGCCAGCGTAGTGGGAGGAGTCTCTGGGAGGTGCCCCTCGTTTGGCAAGAGACCCGGCCTCTGCATTGTTGCTACGCTGCTCTGTCGACGTCAAATTTCCGCCTGAACTCCCCCTGCACAATGACGTCGACCAGCGTCAAGGGTCCGTCATCGTCGCAGAGGAACAAGCAGAGCGTGAGTCGCCAGTTCCAGCACAACAGAAGGGCGTCGCAGAATATATAGAGACTCCGAGAAAGCTGCACCTCCAGCTCTTGGGCTTAGCGCCGCTGCGGGCTTGGTGGCTTCCTTTATGCAGCCCACGCCGCCGCTCAAGCTGCAACAGCAGGAAGAGTTTACACCGTGCTGGGTACTTACCTATCAGATGAGTAGGCGCACAGCCGGGAGCCAATGATGTCAACCCGCAGATTGACGCCGACTCGGCTCCAGTGCACCAAGTCCTAGCTTTGCGCCACCCAACCCTCATGGGTGTTATGTCCAAGGGCCAAGGCTTGCGATATGGTCGGAAACCAGCGTCCAAATCCCCACCCGTACCTCGTACCAACGCACATGCCTCTGCTACGGCACTCCAATCACGCAGTCTGTCCGGAGCTGCAGCGGTCTGGAGATACGAGCAAACGATCAACTGATCAAGAACCCTGAGAATGATAGCGTCCTCCTCAGGGTGAGGGACCACCGGGCGATGGACCACAAACATCATGACCTTGGTGGGACCCCAGCACCTGGGCAGCTTGTCAACGGGTGGACTAACTGCAGCAGCAATGAGTAAATACTTGGACTAATAACGGTCTTCCCAAAGAAGAGCTGTATCAAGGGCCAGCACCCAACCAAGATACTCGGAGCAACGGCAGAGCGTGACCCTCCGTTATTCATGCATAGTCCACATGGCCGTCCAAACGCGAGAAGCGGAGAAGGGGCCGATCGCCTGTCCACACAAGCAATCCGAGTCCTGTCAGTACAAAGCACACAGTACTGTGTAAGTTACCTACGGCTACCGCAGTACAAGCACTTGACTGTTTACCACAATCACCCGAAGACGCTAAATGCAAGGCTGGCTCGGATGGTGGTGCTTCCAAAACCTCGATAGCCACCTTCGACTCATCGGATAATAGCCTTTTCAGACTCGAGGCGATCCAAGATGGCACAATCAGGCTGTCCGGTTATCTGTTCCGAGCCTTGTGCCAGCACAGATCGCAAAATGGGGTTCGACGAGTCAACAACCTGCGCATTACGTCTCCGGAAGCGGGGTCTCAAATCACCAGGATCGACTGTCATTGGCTGCTACATCTACCAATACTGCGATTTGCTCACATGGCATACCTCTCCGGACATTTTTGTGTGACAAATACCATTCGGCGACCTGTCTTTAGGACCTTCCATGATGTCTCTACACAGTACCATGCCCAGCCAGACAGAACCGCAGACGGAAAACATTCACGATCGATGGCGAGAATGCTTCGGCACCTTCCGCCACCTCTACACCAGTCTTGGGCTTCCGTCAAGATCGAGACATGAATAGTCTAGTCACAATCCCTCTTCAAGGCAGCAAGAGACTGCAAAACAGAATTGCCGTAATTAGATGATGACGGCTCAAAGCCTACGCGACCTTGCGATCTGTCCGTGACCAACCGAGGTGGAAGCGTGATCAATCGCGGGATCTTCAACTCATCCTCCTGTCCTCGAACACTTTCTTTATTGACTCCTGCTTGATCTAGTATTCGACGCGCATTCTGCCAGGGATAGACACGATACCAATGAGGGACGGCTCCAGACAGTCAGTCAGTCAGTCAGTCACCTTTTACTAGCTCCAGACTGTGCATCTCCCCGTTCTCCCCCACCGAGGCATGAAAAGTCGCCACGGTCAAGTCCCATGCAGGTACGGAGTAGGCACGTAGGTTATGGGACGAGGCTTGACTGCGATGTTCCTCGACGGCGATGAACAGATGAGCCCTATCGGGAGTGGCTGATGTCGCAAGAGCCACAGGGATACGAACGCCATAAGGCTTCGTGCTCTCAATCAACGATTAGCTCGACCCTCTATCCGATTCGACCAGTGTTTGCCTCAAACGAGCTTCCTGATCGACGTGGATGCGACATTGTGACGAGGAAATACAGCGAAAGGAGTTTGGAAAGAAACCGAACCGAACCATTCCGTCTATTTTGGATATCGTGTTGATACATAGTTTTTGTTGGCCGCAATCAAGAAAGAAGCCATGCAGACCTGAGACGGGAGAGTCGACAGATGGCACGTAAGAAGCAAACCCGCGTCTTTGCCACGATAGGTGCTATCGAGATGATTGAATTCTCCAGTCTCAAATTCTCTTCCCGTCATGGATGCCCCCTTCCGGGAGTCTATTGGCTGGTCACTCGACTGCCGTACCCCTCTGTACCCATCTCCCTCAGATCACGGGTGACTCCTGCCCCGGATCGCATCTCGCAACACGCACGACAACGTGGCCGCAGCTAGCCGGTCACCTTGTAGATGGCCTCGGCGAGTCTCTTGACGTTGTCCGTGGTGATGCCTGCCACGGAGATACGGCCGTCCTTGGTCGCGTAGACAGAGTGTTCCTTGGCGAGGGTGTCCATCTGTTCGGGCTTCAGACCGGTGTAGGCGAACATGCCGATCTAGAAACGTGCGTGAAGATACGTTAGCATGAGAACCTCTCTGTATCTCTCTCTCTCTTCCTTTCAGAGTAACGAGCTTGCGCAGCTCTCCTCTCTCTTCCATTCAAGTAACCATCTTGCAGCAAGCTCACTCGAGCCAGAGGATTTGAACGTACCTGATCCGTAATGTGATTCCAGTTATGCTTGCTGCCCAGATCCTCCAGGTTCTTCTTCAACAGGGCCCTCATCTCGATGATGCGGTCCGCCATACCCTTGACCTCGCCCAGCCACTGCTTGTTGAGGCCCTGGTCGTTCAAGATCTCGCTGGCGATGCGCGCACCGTGGATGGGCGGGTTCGAGTACAGCGGCCGGACGAGGATCTTGATCTGGCTGTCCACGCGCTTCTTCTCCTCGGCGCTGTCGCACACGATGCTGAACGCGCCGACCCGCTCGCCGTAGAGGCCCATGTTCTTGGCAAACGACTGCGCCAGCACCAGGCCGAACCCTTGCTCGATGAAGTGGCGCACCGCGTAGGCGTCCTTGTCCGTATCCCCCGATGCGAACCCTTGGTATGCCATGTCGAAGAACGGGTAGTGGTTCTTGTCCTTCATGACCCGGGCGATCTGCTGCCACTGTTCCTGCGTAGGGTCGATGCCCGTAGGGTTGTGGGCGCAGGCGTGCAGCAGGACGATGGACCCCTCGGGGAAGCTCTGCAGGTCAGAAATCATGCCGTCAAAGTCCAGCCCGATGGTGTCCTTGTTGTAGTACTTGTACTGCTTGACCTCGAGCCCGGAGTCGGAGAAGACAGCCTTGTGGTTCGCCCACGACGGCGTCGGGATGTAGATGGTCTTGCTGCCGGGGTACCATCTCTGCAGGAACGCGCCGCCTATCCTCAGCGCGCCCGTGCCGGAGATGGATTGCGTGATGGCCACGCGGTCCTCGGCGATGGGTTTGCTGTTCGGCCCGTACGCGAGGAGGGCGGCCGCCTTGGTGAACGACGGGACGCCCGTGATGCCGGCGTATTCCTTGTCCATAGTCGAATTGACGACTTTCTGCTCGGCCGTGCGCACGCTGGGGAGGACGTACGGCTTGCCCTTGTCGTCACCTAAGATGAGTGCGAGGTTAGAGATCCGTGTGCCCCGTATCCCTTTGAGGATAAAACATGTATGCAGGGACGACTTAAAAACTCACGGTATGCGCCAACACCCAGGTTGATCTTCTCTTTGAAGCTGTCCTTCTTGAACGCCTCCGTGATGCCCAGGATGGCGTCGGGAGGGCCTTCCTTGACGTGCGCCCATGTCGACGCCGCGGCGGCGAGACGGACCACTTGGGGGTTGACGGCCTGTTGCCGCAAGGTAGCACGCGTCGCCGCTGGTCGGAGGGTGGACAGCATTGTGATTGTGATCGGAGGTGTGTGAAACGATATGGAGTCTATGCTGGAAGTACGAAGAAGAAAGACGAAAGACAAGTCGAAGAAGACGCTCGCTGCTGTTGTTGTACAGGCAAGACTTAGGATCTCCTCGCAGGCTGAAACGGAGATGGAATGAAGCACAGTTCACTGTGAATACAGATTGACCTCGAAAGGGATGAGAATGATGGATGGAGAATGAAGAAAACTAGCTCCGTTGTCCGCAGGCAAAGCTACAGCAGAGTCACTTCGGATCTGTTCTCCAAGATTTTAATTTACCCTTTTGCTGCTCCCACGGCCTCATCTGCCTGCTCTGGTCCCTGGAATTGGGGTTGGCTGGGGCTCCAACCCGTTCCAGGCTCCGACATCGCGCGCGTGGGATGGGCACAAAGCGACACGGCATGGCACCAGAGCTACCAACTTAAGCGGCGTGTGGGCCAATAAGAGTGCTTACTCTGTGGCAGCTGTTTTTAAGCCGGCGCAAATGCCCCCGAGCCGCCAATGATCCGGCCTCATTGTTCAACGTTGTTCGTGAGACCTACTGTGTACCCAGGCACAGCGCACGGCACAACACAAAGCACACGCATTAAATGGTTACAGTACTGACTGTGCGCCTCGCGCTGCCCCTGACAGTTTCCACATGGCGTCGTGCGACACCAACGCCGCTGCATCGTCCTCAGCAGGACTACATACTCTGTACGACACTTTCGGAAGCACGAACCTCAATGGTCCTTCAGCCCCTGATACTATGTCCGGATCTTCAGCCCAACCTAATACCAGCCTGCTTGTTCTTCTTCCCGATCGTGCCCTGAGCGTTGTTCATACCCGTAGCCTCGCTGCTATCCAGGATACTCGTCGCCTCTCTCTTCTTCTCCTCGGCAATCTTCTTCATATGTTTCTCGGTCTTCAGCTTCCCACTACCTTTGCCATGGAACTGATGGCTCAGATGCTTGAATGCCTCTTTCTGGTTCATGAGCCGACCATCATCGTCCACGTACTTGATCTGCACATCGGGCTTGTACTCCTTGTTGAAAGTGGCGGCCGCTTGAATTGATGACTGATGCTCTCGTTGGGTGTTCTGCCATCGAGCGTGTTCCTCTCGTTCCTTGACAGACAGACCCGTCAATTTGCCGGACTGGCGATCCCGCTCACGTTGCATGCGGGCCTTCTGCTCATTCTCGTGCTCGCGCAGACGAGCTTCGACGATAAACTTCTGGCGATCCTTGTACAGCTTGTTCTTGTCGCCAGCGTCCGTCTCTTTCAAGATCCCACGCTGGCGGAGCAGACTGAGCGCCGACCCCAGACCCTGGTCGAGTGACTTCTCTTCGTCGAGGCCTGTGGCTGACACGTCTGGGGTGACAGTTGAGCGCTCGCGCTTGACCCGGTTGACGAGTTCCTGTTCATCCTCAACACCGGCATACGCTTCGCCCATGGCATGGTCTTCGTCTTCCTGTTTGACTTGAGGGGCCGGCGGGCTTTCCGCATCGTTCTGCTCGATCGACTTCTTGACCCCTCGCTCCGGCTCCTCGTCCCTGGGACGAGACGACAAATTGTCCAGAAACACCGTGGTATCGTCGAGGACGAGACCGCCTTCTCCATCCGCGACAGGTTGCTCGTCCTCTTCTTGTTTGAGCTGCGCGATGATGTCTTCGGGTCTCCTCCTCTGTTTCCTCAACACCGCCTGCCGAGTCCTAGCAAGCGCACTGGCCAGGTCGTCATCATCGTTTAAGTTGTCTTCTGCGGTTCGCGATCTCGCCCGCGGCAGAGCCACAGCGACTGTAGAATCCACATCCATTGCGTCGCCATTGGTCCCACTCTGTGCTGGAGGGAAAACATCCTCATCCTCATCAACAGGCCTTTGGCGCTTAGACTTCTTTTTTTCCTTCTTTGGCTTTTTGATCTTGAGCTCCAGATAATCCGACACAGGCTCGTCCTTTAGGATGTCCAGGCTGATCGTATTCTTGAGCTTTTCGCCGATCTGCTGCCTCTTGGCCTCGCGTTCCTCGACGGTCGAGCCTTGCGCGTCGAGAGTAAACGCCTTGCGCTTCTTGTCATCATACTGCGAGAGGAGCCCCTTCTCGGCATCCTCATGCACATTGTAGGCCGTCTTCTTCTTTTTCAGATCGAGCTTCTCCTTCAGCTTGTCCCGTGACACGATGTCCGCGTTCTCCAGGACATCGTCGTCCTCGCTCTCATCCCCCTTTCCGATCTCCGTATCCTTCAACGTGAGAATCTGCTCGCCAAATCCTTCGTCGAAGTCCCCAATCTCATGCGCGACCTGCACGCCCGCAAGGTCCTTGGACGTATACTCGACCGCAGCCTCTCGTTCCCGCTCCGCCAGTTCTCGGGCCAACCTCTCCGCGCGCTCCTTCTCGATTTTCGACTGCCTCTTCTTCTGGCCCCTCAACCAAGCCTTGGTATCGATCTCGTGTTCATCGCCACCAGCATCACCTAACCCCCTGCCATCGAGCTTTCGATTCCGCGCCTCAAGATCTCTCTGTCGTTGTATCTCTTTCTTGCGACGTTCTCTCAATGCTTTTTTCTTCTCCTCCTCACGGAGTTGGTTCCAGTTCTCGAACCCCGCTGCCTCGCGGGTTTCTAGGGTCGATGCGGGCTCGGCGTCTCCACCTTGGTCGCCATCGTCGTCGGCGGCAGTGGCAGCTCTTGATTCTTTGAATGTAGGTCCTTCAGACGACGGTGGAGGCTGTCCACTTACGTTTAAGAGTGGCAGGCCCAGGCTCTTTCTGAGCTTGTTCATCTGCTCGATATCTGCCGCGGAAGCCATGATGATGACGGACGAGTGTCTTTGCAGAGAGCGACAGAGGGGAGGATAGATAAAAGACCGTACACAGGAAGGTGTCGAGCAGCGAGAGATGCCTGGTGAGAGTGCGGTTTCCAGTAGCAAGAGGTGCCTAATGACACGAAGGCGACATGCGCAGTCGAGGCAGTCTAAGGTTGCAGAGGCCCGCGCAGCCCGCGCTAATTACCTAGATGAGTGAGGAGCCCAAATGACATAAAAACTGGCGCACTTTCGTGGTCAGACCAGACCAACCATGAGGTACAGCATACTCCGTATATATTAGCGCTATCTTTCAACTAATCTTCTAGCGACGACACTCGATAATATTGGTTTCAATAAGTAGCGCATAAAGCCTAGAGTGAGCTTATCCAATTCCATATATTATGACCACCGCAAATTCCGTGTGAGCGCGAAGAGTATTCTGGGTCTTCACTTGTCATGCTTTACGCATGCCACCCTTTTTTGTCAGCACCTGCAGGCTCGGGTGACTTTACTTCGGCCAAACTTCCTCGTAGCCCAAAACTCTTGGCATCCATTTTCTTCCCCCAAGCCTTTCTTTTCACCTCTCTCTTGCCTTTTCTCCTTCTTCTTTTTCCTTTCTCAACCACAGTTCTGCGTCACGAACGATCCCTCCCTGCTTCTCCAAGAAGCAGTGCGAGGTCCGAACGTCCGTGACGATCTCGACCCTCTGCGCGGAGCACATTTTAGCCCCCCCATAATGTTTATCTTCCCGGTCGACAGAACTGAGAGCAACCCCTTCTCGAACCTTTCGCCCTGCACATGCCGTGCGGGCGCAGTCGCGCTCGAGCTCGGTCCTTGAGACGTCGCCTTTGCTTTGAGGTCGTTCGCGCGATCTTGGCGGGGCTTCCGAACGGGGTACTTTGATTAGCTCGGCGGGCTGATGGTCGGGGAGGGGAGACGTCTTATTCCCAAGCTTGGTGTACAAGCCCCGTCGGGGCATGATCATTGGGCAAAACCAAGACTGTTGTCTACAGATATACCTCTCAAACTCTTTTTCTTTGAAACCTCTATAAAAGAAACTCGCATCGCTGACAACACGTAGCCACCATAAGAGATAGATCAGGTCAGGTCGGCCCACGCCGTCGTACGGGACACAGCCACGATGAGAGACAAAGAGATCAGGGCGACCCACGCCATCATTATGTTGTTTTCCATAGTCGCGTTATCATTGCTTGTGCCAATTGCTGACTGTGGCGATCTTTCTATGCCGTGTATGCATCCAACTACCAACTCGCCATTCCCTTCTCGCGGTCGAAACCTCCTCTGAGCTGGCTCTTCGGTTTGACGACCTTCCCCTGCAGGATAGTGTACCTCACGATATTCTCACAATCCTCTGGCCGCACCCTAGCCAGCCAAATCAACTGGACCGCCTCGTCTTCCAACCTCTGTGCGCCAACATCCTCGCCAGGCCGCTTCTGACCCTGCCTTCGATAAATCATCACATTGGCCGAATATTTATGTCCACCAACATGGCTGATGAAGTATATGCCCACTCCGCCAGGCCTGTCGTCGTGGACATCGCGATATAAACCCATGGGTCGCAGGATGCGCTCAAACTCCTTTCGCAGAAGAGGGGCGGACTGGCCACAGCGGGCATCACGGGTCTTCTGACTGCACATGAGGATGAGATAGGAGTGAGGGATAGGTCGGATCCTGAACGACGTGGCTATTGATGGTGGGATTGGGGCTGGGTCGAGAGTCGACCCTCGTTGCGACTCCTCCTGTAGCTCTTGTTCGGAGAGCCCTTGTGGTGCTGTGCCACCTCCGATTTGCAGACTTGACAAGTCCGGTGTTTCCTCTTCTTGCTCTTTCTCAGCCCGCTTCTGCTCTGCGTCTTGTTGCACCTGCTCTTGCTCCGTTGTAAGCGCCGCTTCCGTGTGTCCGTTGGGCGCGCCGTTCGACACCACTCTCCTTCCGCCAACAGGTGTGTCGTTTGTGCTGCTCCTCTCGACCACCTCCCTCATCAAGGCGCCCGCTTTACTAGGCGGTACCTTTTCGATGAGTTTCCAGCTCGGCAGGAGCATCACGTCTGCTGTGCCCTCCTCCTCGCCGTGCGCATGACACTCCTCTCCGCTGGGAAAATTACTCGCACTCAGCATGACCTTCCCCCTCTTCCCACTCATCTCCAGTCCAACCTTGCCCACGGCTTCCATGACGGAATGTTTCTCATCAGTGACGTCCCGCACCCAGTCCGTCTTGCCCGTCCCGACGAGAAGGTGTACATTGAAGCCCTTGACGTGGCCATACAACCGGTCATCTTCATCGATTGAGAACTTTGCGGGGTAGTGGACAGTACACGACGAGCAATCGTGTAGACATTGTTCGCCGTCTATGGCAGGGTCCGTCGGTGGAAACAAATCGGCCTCGGTCTTTGCGGTGCTAAACCCGGCGTTCAGGTTTGCCGACGATTGTGTAGGCGTCAGAAATGTCGTTACGCGCCGGAGGAGCGACATTTTGGCCCTTCGTGGGGTCGTCGCCGAAGGGGAGGATTTGTTTTTGAGGGAAGGCATTGTCCCGCCGGGGTACCGCACTTTTAACTCGTGATTGCGTCTTTTGGGGTCAATGACGGCACGGCTCGGGGGAATATTGGGCGTGATGGGCGCGAGAGTCGTGCAGCATCCGCCTGGCCTGATTATCTTATCAATCAGCACGGAATCGCTTCCGGCGGGCTTGACACCTTTGGGGTTCCCGAAGGTGCTTGCCGTTGCTTGTGCCTCGCAACGGCCTCTTGGGGTCGGGCGAAAAGTTGGTATGCTGTAGCAGCAAGAGAGAACTCTGCCGAAACGAAGTCGAGGCCGTGGTTATAGAGAATACTTCTCAACGAGGAACGCGCGGTCCTCTCTCTTTATCAGCTCTCCCTAGGCTGAAGCATGTTCGGTCGTTCTCTCCTTCTCGACCGAGCGAGCTCGCTACACCGAAGGCAACCACATGTCTCCACCTGGATCGACGCCCGGGCTGCAGCTAGTCTATTTCTCCAGATGGGATGGAGTATGGAAGAAAAGCGGTAAACTATTGACTCAGTCTGCAGCAGCTCGACATGGATTTTGTCGGATGATGTCCGTGTCCGTGCATATGTCAGATACCGGCTTGTCGGCGCGTGCGTGAGACTGGTCCACCTGAGCCTTCACTTGCGATAGATCATTCTGAACTTCTCTGGATTGCGACATGTTTGCGTCGACTGTAGGCGACTAGACAATGCCGAGAAGGCATGAACTATTCTGGGTCTCAGTCACCAGATGATTGCCAAATAACATTATCCCAATCAGTAGACCGGCCCAAGTAAGACTCTTAAAGAAACTCCGTAGTAAAGCTGTGTGCAAAGACAACGCCTAATCATACCCGCCCGTCCATAAACTCCTGGCCGTTCCAGCCCTGCAATCAGACTCCCGCTGCGGCAGCTCATCGCGATAGCCTTTGCGCATCAGCAATGATTGCGCCTCGTCATAGATTGGCAAACTTCCGACCCCCTATTGGTTCGACCCTGACAGACCGACTTCGCCAGACTCCTCGCTGCTTAGACCATATTAATAGACTCTCCTCAAGCCCAAAGCCTGTCCATCCCGGCAGAACTGGGCGCGGTCAATTATTTTCATACATGAGTAGAAGTAAAGCCTTCAAGCCGCCCTGGCAGACTTAAGGTCGAGTAGGATGCTGGGGTATGCGTAACTGCGGTCGATGCGCCATTGGTTGTTCTTGGGTCTTGGGCATTATTGATTTTCTGTGTCCTGTTGTTCGTTGTTGCTGAAATGCTGGGAATGATCGATATGTTTCATTTGTTGACGTGGACACCTTTAGAATGGTTTCCACGCTGCTGCCAATCCACATTACCACGAGATGCTCTGCCACACAAAAGGGATGGAGATTGCCTCAGTGGTCGGGGCCGCCGTTTGGAGGCCGACCAGTGACGTTATGGCGCCACGTGCCATAACTTCCCTGCCGATGATGCTGAGGATCCAATGTATCTGGGTGCCAGTCATGATTGAGCGGCATTGGGGGCGGTATATGAGCTTGGTGTTGTTGAAGGCCATAATCTTTGGGTTCGGTGCTCTGAGGTCTTCCCATCCCATTCACAGGATGGTAGTAGAGCTGGTGCCCGTTAAGATGATGGTTGCCTAGCTGATGATTATTGAGCTGGGGCAAGCCCATCTGGTGACCACCAAAGCCAGATTCCTGATAAGCGGAACCGTCCACGGCAAACGGTGGTGGTAGGGTACCAGGGTTAGGCGACGTCCACGCCCCAAGGTGTGGAGAGGCGCCTCCACTAGCTGTGCCGTTGGCTGGAGGCTCCATTGGTTGAGGCGGCCCATATGCCGTCGGATAAGATGTGCTAGACCTCTGTGGTTGCGGTGCACTCGTGTAGTTGTGAAGAGGTTGGCCGTTCAGCGGGCTTGTCGTCCGAAGCGCATTCTGCTGGAAGCCAGCCCGCAAGTGAGCAGGCAGAGGCAGATGCTGAGGTGGATATCCGTAGTCCGAGTTTTGACGTTGCATGCCAGTGACCATGGGCGGCAGTCCAGGATGAGGCGAAGCCGGCTCCGCTTTTGGCACTTGAAACGGGTGCCCTGGAGGGCTTTCCGACGGAGACACGTACTGGGGGGAGTCGTGAAGCGTAGTAGGTGTTAGTGCCGCGGTAACCTGCGCCTGCGCCTGCTCCAGAGTCATGCCAACGTGGTGAGATTGATGTCTTGTCAGAGTTGTCCGTCTCGTGAAGGTCTTTTGGCAATTTGCATATTCGCACTTGTAAGGACGTCGACCAGAATGGATTCGTCTGTGCCGCGCAAGGGAACTTGAGTCGGAAAAGGGCTAGATGCTCGTCAGTATCGAACTGGAGACAGGCGGCAGTGTGTTTGGCGTGAACAAGGAACACAGAGCGCCTAAGCGCCTCGGCTCCCGAGTATCGCAGGTGCAGAGAGATCGTATCAAGCAAGAGGGCAAACCCACCTTTGAACAATGGCTGCATAGATGTGGCTTCTCTCCCGTATGCACCCTCATATGGACGGTAAGGGCAGATCTCTGGATGAACGACTTGTTACAGGACTCCCAGTCGCATGAATGAGGCCGAACGCCGGTGTGGATGCGTTCTGATCAAGTCAACTTGTGGTCTCCAAACGCTTGAAGAGAAAACTTCGTACCATGTCTCGACAGATCACTCCGCCTCGCAAAGTTCTTTCTACAGTCGGCAAAGCTACAGGGGAATTGCTTTGTAGCTGGTTGCTTCTTCGCCTGAGCATGTCCAAAGTTCTCGTCGGTAAACGAGCTCTGACTGTCATGTCTGGCCATGTAGCTAGGAGCATAGAGTTGCGGGCTGTGTTGATGAGGAGCCATCATATTATACGGCAAGCCAGCGGGCTGATGAATTGATTGCTGATGATTGGGGAAGGTCGAGTCTTGGCTCATGCCATAGCCTGAGCCGTTGTTCATCTGCAAGGTCTGGTGATATCGTCGTAGTTCGTTGTTCCGGGCGGCGCGCTTTTCCGGATCTAGCACGTCGTTGATGTCCATCCTTGCTCTGCTCGGTGCGGGTATAGGCAATCGCAGAGCCTGGAACCGTTGATAAGAAGCTGCGCGCTGAGATACCAGGAAGCCCGTGAAGCCGGGTCCGAGGCGCGTGGACTGCATGGTTAAACCTGTCAGTGACAGAACGAAGAAGAAACAACAACCAAGGGCAAAAGTCGAAGCGTTGAAGAACACCTTGGTCCGCAAGGGATCAGTGCCAGGTCAGTGCACGTCACGGCGCTGTTGCACCACGAGCCCCGTTACCGTTGGCCCAACCACTATTGTCACATATATCTTGGTGCAAAAGCCCATAGCTCAAAAACACTCACAATAACTGGATGCAGGGCTTACCTGAAGTAACGAGGGACGCCAACGAAGGTGCTGAGAAGGGGTTTCGAAGGAGTTGAATTTGCGAAGTGGGTGATGACCGACCTGCCACCAGCAGGAATGTAGGAAACAAGGGGAACAGCAATTCGAAGTCTCCTTGGCAACCACTAATTCTTCGACCGAGACAGTTTCCTCTGGCGCGAACACTGGCCTCGTTGTTTTTGTGGTGCAGAACCGTTGGTATCCGGTCTGGAACAGGATATCACGGTGACAGTCTCGGTCTCAGTTGAACGGCCGGGTGGTGAAACGGAGGTGAAGGGTCGGATAAGAAAGAGTGATATGCCCAGATCCTCGACCCTCACACCTGGAATCTTGTGTGTTCGCGTCTCGTGTGTGTCTTTTCCGCGCCAGTTATGCTGCTGCGCTCTGTCGGGCCACTCTCTTGTCACTCGATGCCTCGACCTCTCACTGTGGGGACACCGGTCCAGGTCAACACCTTGGAGCGATTGCTGCAGATCCACGAGCCGCAGATGCCTTGATATTGTCCTGTGCCGCCAGCGCCCAACTTCTACCAGTCCCTCCTGGTGGTTCCCTCTTATGTTGGCGAAGTTGTACTGCAGGAATCATTGGCACGTCGATCGACCGTTCGGGCGGTGATCGAGGCCCCAGCGATGACTGTTTACTCAGCGGTCAGTCTCCCAGGTAAAGGCGTGGTCGCCGCGCTGGTCACCTGTGCAGGTAATGCAGACGAGCACAGGGCGGAATGTGCGTCGAGCGTGGACGTCCGTCGAGCAAGGCGGGATCAGAAGCATAGACAGTTGGACTGGCCGCATCCACGCACGGAGCAGGAGTAGATAAAGGAAAGAATGTTGACGATGAATTTCAAGATGGATATACAGCAGCACCAGAACCCGCTGGCGACCTGCAAGAAGAGTAGATATTCATTACACGGATGGCATGGCCTCCTCGCCAGGCGAGTTGCGGTGGATGGTTCAAAAAGTTACCGTTGACGGTGTCGGAGGCGAGCCGGAAGCCTTTCCACATTTCATTCGCAACCCAAAACGTCGACGGCCCCTTCGATGGGCTCGACGGGCTCAGCCAAGCCGCAGCCCACGGCAGGAACTACCAGTTACGTATGCATGTTCCAGGCGTGCAGACGCTTAGACTTGCCGCCTGAGTGGCTCTTTAGGGTGCAGGCTCGATTCCTCCGACATTCGCCTCGAACTCTGCTACTTCGATGAAACTTACAGCTCAGCCCACGGTCTGGGAAATCCCGCTGCCACTGGACTCTCCCACTTTTGATCTACCGAACGGTCCTTTGTGCCGCCGGAGCTGATACAGGAGCACCACTGGTTCACGGTGAATTCCGCGTCGTTAAAGGATGAAACCCCCCTGTCCCCTCCACGCGTGTCAGAATCCTCCACATCTCTCAAGCTGGAGCAAAGGATGATCTGCAATCACGCCAAGGCGCAAGGCAGCTGGAATGAAGCACGTACCATGTACGAGTAATTATAGCAAGACCTACTGTGACAAGCCTCCGTACTCCGTATCCACGCCTACGCCTCATTCTACAGCCATCGTCACAGACCACCTCGAGGAACACTTCTCCTAGCGCGGAACCCAATCACAACGTCTAAGCTAAGCAGATCTCCAAGCACAACCACCCCTCCGATCAGTACCATAGAAGATGCTATAGAGGGACCGGATGAATGACAATCAGCCGCTCGAGCACCTCCAGCACGACAACGAAGCACAGAGACTGCTGGACCCACAGCTTCATATGGTTGAAGCTCAGGCCGCACGCCAAGACCACGTTTATCCTACAGTGCTTTCCGGAGTGATCTTGCATGCACGGAACCAGCCAGACTCGCCTTTCGACATGGCGGGCCGACGACGCAGATCTACTGAACTGGTTCCATCCGAGGTACGAAGTCTGGAATCGCGACTTGAAAGTACACTCGAGTGGGCCGGACACCCATCAAAGGTTTCCAAACTCTCCATATGCAGTGAAGAACAGGTTGCGCAACGTCGCGACTCCGATGACCGCGAACTCTACTGTCTTCCCTATTCGGGCTCGGGACTATTGTTTTCTAAGCTCAAATCCTCAAGCAAATTCTATCTGGATTTCATTCCTATCCACTCTTTGGTCTCATCCAAAGGAAATTCATGGTTCACCGTTATGGCAGCTTTCCAAAACCAGCCTCTGCCTTTTCATGCCGGCTGCGGCAATTGGTGTCACTATTCGGAGCAGAAAGGCATGGCTAAATTTGACGAACCTAAGTGAATCCGAGGAGTGAATCTACTCGTCCACCCGGCACGAGCATCTGCATCCGTTTGACAACCAGATCTAGCAGAAGGTCTATTTAAGCCGCCATAAAGTATCCGAGCGCTTTGCAGACCTCAGCACAGAATTACCGTTTCTATCCGCCCAGCCACATATTCTTCTTGCTCCGGGAACCGCTCAGCCCCCTCATGCAGACCCACGCGTGATCGTGCCTCCCTGTTTAGACCAGGTCGTGACTCCGCCGCAGGTCCACGAGCAGCGACTTACTTCCCTGCTGCGATGACGGAGCAGAATCTTCGTTGCCCAACCCGCACGTGGCCCTCGCGCCCAAGGATACTCGGCGGACGGTGGACAGTGGACACCAAGCTTTCTTACACGGTACGAGCACGAGCGCGAGTACTGGAAGCTCCAACAGGAGGGAAAGGTAGGATCTTGATTATCGGTCGGGCGCCAGGCTGGCTACTCAGTACTCATTAGTGCACATGTACATAGGTACATGTACACTTTTATCCCCCATCCACGTGTATAGCCCAGCCTCGGATCATCGAAAGAATAGAGAAAGAAACCTAGGCAGGCTACTCACGCCCGCGTGAGTGACGGCACCGTCTAACTGTACTCTCTCCTTTCCTCTACGCTCGCCACGAGCTCTATATATGACAAAAACCCACTGGTCCACCGGCACGAAGCGAAACCTGTCGAGTCTGTGGAAAGGGTACAGTAATTGGTTTTCATTCCCAGGTGGGGTGTTTCTCTAGGTATGCACTTGTACCAACAGGCTCCCGACACGAGCTGTGTAGCTTCTACGTTGTACGGAGTCCTGCGTAGGAATTCACAAAAAAACCGCTGGTCGATGATACAGTAGATATCTACCGGTATAGGTACTTGGGTATGCTCAGTAACATCACCACCGGTCGACCGTAACAAGTTGAGGCGAGTGCGAGTCCAAGTCCGGGTGCAGAAGCAATCCCGCCCGATCCCAGTCCAGTCGAAGCAACCAGACCAGCTCAGCTCATCAAGAGCAGCGCAGCCTCAGACGCGATTACGGTGGGCACTGTACGAGTACGTCCGGTGGCCGTGGTAGGTACATAAGCACCTGCCTATGTACAGTCCCTGGTAGTCCAGTACCTTATCACGTGCCCGTCCGGAATAATCACTGCAGTGCAAGACTCGTTGCCATGATAATTACCCTGGACTCTGGACTCTGGACTCATACACAACTCAGAAACTCGATCTGCCAGCCTCGTTTTTAACATTTGCACACAGTGCACAGTACAAACAGGACACTCCTACCTACTCCGACGACGACTTCCAGTATGTAGGCCGTAGAACTGAACTCCATTGCTCGTCCCCATACATGTATACACACACATAAGGTAGGTAGGTACATACATTTCGTTGCTTTGCATCCATCGATCGCCAGCCGCTGCATTGCATCAGACAAGACAGCATAACAGGTCTGTCTACCGGGTCCATGTGCTCGCTTCGATTGGAGGCCGCGATATCCCAAAGTGTCACGCAGCTCTCTGGTTTGTACTCCAGCGCTCACCGCTTGAACAAAGCCTGCACGTCCTCTTTCCGCCAATCCATGTCCAGATTCCCATCATACACCTTCTCGATGATGACCTTCATGCGATCCCACGCGTGGGCATACCGGACACTACACTCGTCAAACACCCTCTCGACAAGCGCTCTCCTGTTCCCGCCGCCGGCCCCTACTTCCCCATCATCGGCGGCGAAATGCTTCTCCACCCGCTTCCGGAGCAGCTCCACGCCCTTTCTGATCTCCTTTGCGTCGTGGTTGCCGAGGATCTTCTTCGCCGTGCTCCGTGAGTGGGAGGGCATTTTGGCGATGATGGCCACGTTTGACGAGCCGTCGCCCTTGTTCATGAGCGCTTCGGTCGACTCTATGAAATCCAACCATTTGCCCAATGGGCGTCGTATCACCGCGTCCGTGTACTGCGTCAGGTGAGAGCGTTGGTCCCGTCCTGCCTTTTCCACCCACTCCCCCAGGACCACATTGTTGTGGCTAGATATCGTGTCCGCAAAGAAGGCCATATTCTCAATGAGCAGGATATGGTAGTTCAGCGCTTCCTTGTCCTCTGGGTCGCCCGAGGACGGGGCGTTGGAGTGCCGCTGTCCGCCAGGATCTGCCGCGGGATTATCCTTTGCGATAAAGTTGAGGGACTCCCACATGGCCTTGAGGATCTTGTTGTACGCGTCGTTGACGACGAACCGCACCTCCAGCGGCGAATCCTGGTGCTCGGACTGTTGCGGCTGGGGGATTATTTCCTCCACCGCGCCCACAAACTCGGGGAACACGCGCATGAAACTGATCAAGCCCTTTCGTTTCTTGACCTTGACTTTCGTCTCCTCGATGGCGCGCACTTGCTCGTCGACGAATTTATGGAAGAGACCTATGATTCGGTCATGGAGAGTTCGTACCGTCCTCGTGATGAACTCCTGGTTGGTTTCTTCATACTTGGACAGACACTGTTCCAGGGACACGAGGACGCCCACGCCTTGCAACGAATCCAGGCGAAATACCCATTCCATGAGGCCTTGCAGGAGCGAAGGCCAGAACGAGTAGATTCCATCAGTGGTATTCTGGACGATTTTGGCCATGTTGCGATCTGGGTCATAGGGGAGTTTGGCTTGTAGGCTGGGAAGTTTGCGCTGCTCTGGAGGCTGAGACCTGATCACTTCGACAAAGTCTTCGGCGGCTTGTGACTCCAAGTGAAAGAAGTGCACAATAAAGTTCTGCTCCTCGGAGATTGCAAGAGCTTGCTGTTCGAGCACTGTGTCGAAGATGACCCACGCATCGGGCTTGCCATCCCTCCTGTCCCCACCGAGTGATTGTCTGAGTGTACTGGCTTTGACCGGCTTACGTCCTTTGACTGTAAGCTTGCGGGCTGCAGTCGAGAGATTGGACTCGTCAGGCCTTTCTTTTTCTTGGTGACTGAACAGCAACTCTTGCTCCTCACCCGTCGGCTGCCTGACGGTCCTTTTCAGGTTCTCTGCAAAGTCCCGGAACTGGTCTTGATAGATGCTGTTGAAGTTGCGCTCGTAGCTGCTGATCAATACCTGCCACTCATACTGATTGACTTCGCGCACGAAAAGCATCATGGCATTGTAGACCCAGAGTTCTTGTCTCGAAGCATTGTACGCCCGCAGGTTCAGTGTGAAGGACGAGGTACCGGAAGAGACACTCGCGCTCGCATTCTCTTCGCTGGTCCTTTGTTCGACCAGCGAGAACATCAGCTTCATGTGTTGGTTGATGCGGTTGACGAACATCATGCTTCCATCTTTGTATTCGTCCTTCTTCTCGCGCACGGCGCGCATTTTGTCAATCCTCGCTTCGGGATCCTTGCCCAGTCCGAGGCGGTTGGCAGTCGAGGCAGCTCTCTTGAGCTTGTTCTGGCCGAGTTCCGGGTCAATTGTCAGCATCGCGTCGTACAGGAGTGCTAGAGCACTTTCGATCGCTGCGACACCGTCAAAGCTGTCAATGGGTGCTGAGTGCAAAGCTCGTAGATCTGCTGGAGATATGGAGAGTGTCTTCAATAAAGTGCTCAATGATGCCTGCAATAACTTTTGGTTGGCCGTCTGAACTTGCAGGCCTTGTCCTTGAGCTTCGATGTATTCAATGTCTTCGTGGAGAGTGTCAAGTTCATGCGCATACAGTGTCAAGAGCCCGTCAAGCTCTTCACACTCTGCAATAGCTTTGTCAAAGGCTGTAGCAAGTTCGAGTACCTTGCCCTCTTGTTGTTCGACGTGTCCTAGCCAGCCACTGGCTTGAGCGCGCCCTATCTCCCTCTGGATGTCGGTCTCATACTTGTCAACGTGGTCATCATCCGCCAGCTTTCCCTCCCAGCCGAGTTGCGTCATGAGTTCGTCAAGATCTGCTCCCTCCCCATCGGTAAGGCGCGGATCGATGCCGAGTCCGGTACAGTGCTTTTCGACTTCCGCTTCGAGCCGTTGCCGACGCCTTTTCTGAGGCGAGGATGAGCGGAGTTTCTCAAGAGATTCAATCTTTGTATCTTCGTTCTCTCCATCAGCTTCAGGAAAGATCGGTTTCGCAGCTGGAGTCACCGTTCGAGGCACGCTGTCTGAGGTAGCTGTCCGTTCAATCTGTACTTGCGGCAAGGCGTCTTTTGGCAGGATTTTCGGAGCAGGTTGATCTTTTTCTTTATCAGGGGTTGCTATATCAGGAGTTCCACTTCGCGCGCTGTCACCACTCATGCCTCTTTTCAGCGGGGCTGGAACCACGCTGGTGACTCCGTCGGGCTCATTCGAGAACTTGTCCTGCATTGCTTTTAACCGCGCACCAGCGCCACCCTGGCGAGGCTGAAATGCGGCTGCAGCAAGGGCGGCTTTCCTGAATTGGTTGGCGATGTCCTTGCCGGATTTCTTCTTGACCATGGGTCCGAGGCCAGGACGAAACTCTTCTTCGGCCTTTGGCGGTGCTAGAGAAGTAACGGACTCAGGCGATGCAGGCCCGTTTGCAGCTTGAAGAGCTTCAGGTTCTGGCGAGGTCACTTGAGCATATATGGGCACTGGTGGTGGTACAGACGCATTCGCCTGTGATTGCTTTCCTTGAACCTCAACCTTCTCGTTTGCAAAGTACTCCGGCTTCCGCTGCTGCTCTTCGTCTCTGATGGCGCCTGGAGTCCCCTGTGGTGTTACAAACGCACTGTTACTCTGGCTTACTGGGCCTGGTTGTTCAGGCTTCACGTCTGCACGCGCCGCTGGTGCCGTTGGCTTCTTCTGCTCCGGAGGTAGCTCGGACCCAGGCGCAGGATGGCTGGGCAGGCTCGGCGGTAGGCTAGGGGGAGGGTCCGGGGTCCTGCGATCACTCGTTGCTGTGCTCGGCCTCGAGCCGCCATACTGTTCGTTCCGGCCAACATCCCGCGGCAAATCTTGACCAGGTGTAGACCCAGCTCTTTTGGGTGAGAAATCCCGGTTGCCAGCCGTTGTAACTCCGAGGCCACTCGGTCTTAGAGGTTGCGGTTCATGAGAAGGCTTGGCGCGCTCAAGCGACGATTGGGAAGCCTTTGGACTGACAGACGGCCGAAGCGGCGCCGGCTGTAGGGAATCTGCCAGCGATGGCTTCCGAGCATCATCTTGGGGCAGACGAGCGGCATAAGGCTGATTGCGCGATTCTTCGGAAGGAGGGGCTCTTCGAACTGGTCTTGGTGGCAGGCCTACCACCCTTTCTCGCTCATCTCCGTGAGACGACGGTGGGCGGCCTTGTTCTCTCGTGGGTGGACGGAATTCCTGGCGGCCAAATGCCCGATGCTGTTCTTGCGGATCGACTCGAGGGTCATCTCGGCTCGGAGGTGGCTGGGCTGCCGTATACGGAGAATGCGGTCGATTATTATTGAACGCGGGTATCACAGGAGGTGGAGAGAAACGTTGTTGAGTGGCAGGCGGAGGAGTTGGATTTGAGATGATAGGAGAGAACGCAGTCTTGGTTGTAGGAGTGTTCTGGCTCGGGGGCACCCCGGCGAGCTGCTGGACTTCCTGGGGAGCGAATCCTATAAGCTCTGGGACCTTTCCACCAGTGTATTTCCGATATATCTTGATGAGGCTGGCAATAAAGAAGTCCTTCTCTTTCGCAGTCGCTGCAGCCCAGAAATATGGCTTGCCTAGGGAGACGGTGAAGCCGGTGTTGGACGCCCACTGCTTCTCCATCTGCTGCTGTGGATTCGCTGGCACGAGAGCAGAATACGAGATGATGGCGGTCAATTCGTCGAGGTTCCATGTCTTGCCGATGGAGAAGGAGCCGTTGGGGTTCTCGCGGGCCTTGTGGACTCTCACCTTGCCGGAACGGCGGACTGCAACGAGGATGACCCGGTGTTTCTTGTTGTTCGAAGGAGAGTCGGGCGGAGGGGGTGATGACGGGTACGAGGCGTCTTCGAGGACTCTGACATGGGTGATATACGACTCTAATTGCATTCCCTCGGGATCTCGTTTGCTGAAGCACGCCTCGATAATGCGCTGCTTCTCATCTTCAAAGCGCGCAGCACGGGACTGATTGCTCTCTTGCTGCTCCGCCGGCCTGCCATTCTGTCGAGGTTGAGTGCCGTTCGCGAGGGGGGTAGCCTGGCGAGGCCCGCCGTACATGGGTTGCTGATTCATCGTGGGGAGGGAGTGAGGACGACAGCATCGTCTCCTGGCAGATAACGATAGGGACAGAGGGCACTGAATCACTCATGGCAGGACAGCATGCGGAGACAAGGCTGCGGATTCATGATGGTGTGCCGTGGTGCGAGGTTGTGACTGCGAGCGGAGCGCAGTTGTCCTCATCCAGACGTGTGGTGCATGGACTTGTAGCGAAAGTGAGGCCTTGCTGGACGGACTGCGCATCGTGGGCGAACCTAAGCAGGGAGTGGAGTGCCTGGCCGCCGCTCGGGGCTCGCATCTTACCGGCCACTGGTGAAGCGTGGTGAAGCTGGGCGTCTCCGCTTATGGTTAAGTTGTGGGCCTTTTAAGCACCAATCGCCAGGCACTGCTGCACCCACTGTACTGTGTGCAAGGTGTCGAGGGTGTCTATCGAGCATCTTCAAGTCTTCAATTATCTCCTTTCCAACCATGGTCATTAGATCACCACAGCCTGAAATGTGTGGCCCGGAGTTCCCCGAGTCCTGTCGTCGCCCTTTCCACTCCTTACGCTTTAAGAACCTCTCTCCAAGTGACAGATACAGCACCGCTTCACAAAGGCCCGCCCCCAGTCCGTGCCAATCCCAGACAGACAATCGCAAATCCTAGTGATAGTCTGCCGTTAATCTCACAAAACTCATTCTTCCGAAGGGACGCCAGGCTGAAATGGCTCGATACACTCCCAAACAAGTGTCGTTGATCATGAAGGGGCAGCCAGAAAACCCCCGCTTCCGACATGCAGATCAGCCCAATCCAAGGATTCCTATTCAATGCTCCCAACCGTTCTTCACTTGCCAAATATTCTGTCACTGTTCTCGACCAGCCACATCACCGCGTCGTTCTTCATCTTGGTGTCGCTAAGCTCGCGATTGACGCTCTCAGGCCGCATGATCGTCGGCGCAAACACCACGGCAATGTTCATGCTCGTCATGAGGTTCTCTTTCTCTTGCAACACCACCCGTGCAAGATGTCCGATCAGATATTCCAAAGTTTCGTAGTGAACTCTAGGTAAGTCGCCCAGAGCCCGTTGCATGGCCTCAACTCTTGATCCTCTGTCTTCAATGGACGTTGTATCGAGCAGCTTATCATACACATCGTACGTGATGAGTGGAGTCGGGAGTCGCCGGAAATACTGCTTCAGTCCAGAAGTAACCGCGTGAATATCCAGGTCCGGGTCAGATATGTCGAAGTCTTTCGTGGGATTCTCAAACCAGTCTTTGACTTGTTGTACTTGCGAATTGCCACCAGACTTGCGATAGATGCCTTCGACATCCATGCCTATGATTTGTTAGCCATGCCGGTCCACATGGCGATCTTCCGTATACTTACCGCGTGACTCCACCTCTTCGACGCACCGCTTCACAATCGCAGGAACGGTGGTCTTCTCAAATTCGGCGCGTTGCTCAAGTTCAGAGCCAAACAACTCTGTCTCTTGGGTTAGCAGGCGCACGACGACGGAAGCGCGAGGAGACTTACGTGCACCAGCGTCAGCCAGCAAAGACGGTGTACTGGCGTTGGCTTGTTGCGCATAGAGCCCATTCTGTCTTGGGGCTGTCTTCTGGCTGCTGAAGAAGCCGAAACCACCCTGCTTGAGTGGCTCCGGATTGTTCTTTGGCAAGTTCGAGTACTCCTGACCAAGCGTAGCTGTCGCGCCATAGGCTCCTGTCTCGGCAAACTGCAGGTCTCTACTATAGCTCTGCTGCGTCGAGGAGAAAGCACCTTTCAGGCCTTTCGTGACCCCTTTGGCGACCTTCTGACCCTTTCTCCAGTCGAACTTCTTAGGCCTGATGTTTACCATTTGAGGCCCTTGTATGACAGTCACCGGCTCAGCCTCGCCTTGTAAGGTAGTTGCCGAATCGATGGTGGTCAAGTCAGTCGACACGTTGCGCAAGGTGTCCCTCGAGTCGAAAGACAACTGCGACTTCTCCTTGTGATGAGAGTAGATTCCCAACCCGTTCATGGTCGACTTCTGCTGTTCTTGGGCACCTGAATTGGCCTTGTACAACCCTTGTATTTGGTGGACCAGCTGGTTGTTGAGCTCGGCCAACTGGGCGTTTTTGGAAGATAATTGTTCAAACTCCATGAAACTCTTGTCCTTCATCTGAGTCAGGTTGGCAATCTCATCCACCAGATCATTTCGCTTCTGGATGGATGCTTCGATCTGAGGCGCGAATGACGTCCTCAACTTCTCGAGCGCCTCAGCGAAGTCGCGAAGTACTGTGTTACTCATCTTCCCCAAATCAAAAGGCTCGCCGCTGTGTTTCGCAGCAGCCAGATGCTCGGTCAGCACCTCCAGTTCTCTGATCACAATTTCTTTTTGTGTATCGAGCACCACCATCGTGGATCTCTTCTCTTTTAGTTCGACATTCACCTGCTTGAAATCGGCCGAGTCGAGCTGTATCTCGAGCTCGGCTATCCGCTTCTCCCGCTCAACTGTCTTCTGCCGCTCTCGTCGAAGCTCATTCTTGAACCAAGCAAGTTCGTCGCGATGTTCCGGAGATGCACTGCTGGGACTACTAATTTCCTGTGCAATAGATGGTCCTGGAAGAGCAGGCGAGCGAGGCCACCGGTCTTTCGAGAGTCGTCCAGTCCTGTCACTGTAGCTGCGGCCGTGGCGGACAGAGTTCGAAACCCTTCGAAGAAACGATTCGGCAGGACTTGGTTCTTCACCAGACATTATCCGCGCCATGTCCTCGTCCATACTGAAATCTCCGCCGGCAGAATATCTGGGAAGGCCAGGGGATTTCGAGCCTTCCAAATATCGTTGGTTTTCGGATTGAAGCGTGCTGAAGGATTCATTTCGCACCCTCGAGTGATCGGCGGGTGGCATAGGGGGAATCCGTGGGTCGATGAAAGACTCATTGGCCTTGCCAGCGCTACCGGCACTATGAAAGTCTTGTATCGTCGAGCTGTCTGCTGTATCGAATATGCTCTTGGAATTTGGAGAACCGATGGGACCAGAGATAACTTTTCCACCATTTGCCTTTGCTAAGTTGAACGGCGCTTTCGGCGTGGTGGAAGCACCATTCACAGGGACTCCGGTGGCAGAAGGGATATTGGCCGCCGCGCTCAATTCTTTTCTGGGTATTGTTTGGTTGCGCTTGGCACTGTCCAAAGAGTCACCTCGTTTGGGCAAGCTCTGCAGTATAGAAGCCGCAGGCAGGAGCGCGGGTTCGGGAGACACATTGGAGGCGCTGAAAGCTGGACTCGACTCGTTGGACATTCCAGGCGTCGAGTAGCCGCGATCTGATGGCGAGCCGACGTCCGGGACAGACAAGGGCTTGAGGGCGGAGGCGAACTGCTCGATAGGGTCCGCCAACACGTCGGCCCGTGGAGTAGATCGCTCTGAGCGCGCACTCGACGTCGAGGTCGAGAATTTTTTGGTTTTCGGCGCTGCCTCGAGCCTGAACTTGTCATTCTGTTGCACCTCGTTGGTGCGCCCAATTTGCGACAGCCGAGGTGACTTTTCTGACTTCTGGTTGTCCAAAGACTCGGCGGGCACGTAGGGCGGAGCAGCCGCAGAACCAGATCGGCTCAGATTTCCGCTCCTGCGACCTTGTTCGAGTACCTCTCTCGAAGGCAGACGACCTTTCTCTTGATAGGCGATGTGAGGACTCGATGTGTTCGACTTGGTGAGAGGCGCTTGAGCGACCGGGGTTGTGGACTTGCTTGTGAAATAGTCTGTGGGTGTCCCATCGACAGATTTCTGTTTGACCGGGTGTGAAGAGCCGGGCGTCTGGACGGCAGGCTGGGGTGTAGGGTCAAAGGCGAGAGGTATCAGGAATTCTTCACCACCACCGCCTAACAGGTCTGACCGCTGCGACATCATCGAATGTCTGTTATTACGGAAGGTCGTGGAGGGTAACGTGAGCATGTCTACAATAGGTCAGATTAGAAGACGAGTTTCGGGCAACGGGGATCGGGTGCTTACCGCTCGCAGCATTCTGATCCGAGGTGGATGGCCTCGAGTCTGGGTCTGCTTGCAATTCACTGATTGTCTTACCCACTGAAGGCACACCGGCTGTAGGCGTCTCGCCATAGACTTCAAGGAAAGGAGACGACTGGTTTTCCGGAATATAGGCGGTGCTCCTGGCCTCTGGAGGCGGAATTGCGGGCAAAGCTTTGTCTTGCACGTTGTTACCCGATTTGGTGCGACTGCTTTTAGCAGACCTCTTCCGTCTCCTAGCCATCAGAGCTTCGTGGCAGTCCATGCAGAAAATGCCCTGCGACGTCCGCGCATATCGCAGGTTTTCAATCTTCCTCTTGCAGTTGCGGCACTTGAAACAGTTGGCACAGAAGGCCTGATCACCGGTCAATATGGCAAGATCCTCAATCTTGTTTCCGCAGTTGCTGCAGCTGTAGGTGCAGTTGTTACATATCAGCGAGCCGTCTCCGAGGAGAAGGAGGTTGGCGTTGGAGTCGAGGAGGGTGCTACACGTATTGCAGCGGAAACAGTTGATGTGCCATCTATTGCCAGCTGTAACCCATCAGTGTTCATGTTGAGTCGAGAGGAAATGGAATGGAAGACCCTACCTAGCTCAAACGCCTTGCCTTCCTCAAGTATCTCCAAGGGGGATTGTCAGCATCGGTCTGCACTATGTGGTAGGGAAAGGCTCACCTGTCCACAACCTTTGCAAGGATAGGCGGATTCGTCTGGCTCCATGGGAGAGTCGGGGAAGGCTAGAGGAGATTCCATCGCAGTGGCCATTATATCCCTCTAGCTCACGGCGTGTGGCACTATGTCCACATGCGGTCGGAGTATGTGCAAACGGAATCCAACGCCGTTTGTTGCCACTATTTGTAGCGACTGCATCAATTATCCCACTTTTGAAGACTATGGCCGCGAAGTCGTGTACATCGCACAGCTGAAGGACAATGATTGCTCTGATCGATCGTCGATTGTCGTGTGCTGGCTGGCCTGCAGCTGAAACACTGAATCGGGACAAAATCTAGCTGCCGATTGATGCTGCGCTGATTTGGTGTAGTTGCGCTGTGGACTGCGTGTCGCGAGTCGGCCACAGCAGAATGGAGCCGGACGATATCGTTCTATGGTTGTCTTTTAGTTGTCGTACGGGAGTCGGAGGAGGAAATGAACGTGATCAAGTTTTCGAGAAAGGATCGTGGTTGTCAGCTCGTGCTTAAATGGCCGGACTAGGGTGTGGTTGCGCAGACGCTCGGGCTTGGTGACGCTTCACGTCAGGTCAAACGCTCGAGGGAAAGTCATTTGAGAGCCAGAGGATGACACTGCAGTGCGCAGCGGGTGATTAGGGCGGTTATGGAGGACAAAGGCGCATGGAAGGATTGATTGTTGCTGTCAGCCTGCTGTTGTGGAAAGAGCGATAAGCGGCGGGTGGTGGTGGTGGTGGTGGTTGAGATGTTGCTATTCGTGCTCAACTCTGCTGAGACGGTGTCTTCGAGATGAGGAAAGGCTCACTTCGCAGTCAGGGTCTGGATAACTCCGTACGGTAGTCGATGATGCCTCACACGCCTCATCAGGAGAGACTAACGGTGCCTGTTTAGTTAAAGCTCGTCACGCCCGGGGCTCCGCCGTCGGGCCTAACAGAGGCAATCGAGCGAGTGAGGGCTCACATGGCCCAAGTGGGCTGCATCTCTCCAAGGGGCCCTCACTGCAGCTAAACTGTTGTCATTCTAGTTCCGCCCGATTGACTCGAACCATGGAGAAGCCAGCGACCGCCAGAGGGAGCATTTTCAGCCATCGCTCCAATGACTGAGCAGCCTGGCATGAACACAGCCAGAACCCGAATTCTATTCAGGGGTTTGATGCCAGATGCTGGACGCGATCCTCCTCTGATGGTTACCCACCTCGATTCATGCTCATGCGATGCGAATACGCCTCCCATCGAAGAAAACTTCTTTCTTGACACGATGGTCGACTACACGATAATAGAATAAGACACCCGCTCCGATAGGTAGTCTGCATAGTTGTCTGCATGATCTTTCCTTCTCTTACCAGTCTAAAAAGCCCAGCTCGCTCCCGTCATCTCCGAATTACGGTTCTGGCGGTGACAGGCCTCTTCTGGCCATCAGCTCGTGGCGCCGACGTCGCAGATTGCTGAAGGCCCCATGCAGAAATCTGCCGTGACGTTTCACTTGGCGTAGCCCCTGGCTTCAGCCTGGCCCTCAAGGCTCTTACCACACAGGGTGGTCTTTGTGTTTGGTGAGACTCGGAGCTTTTCCATGCAACGTGTACACAGTGAATGCCAGAAATCCATGTCATTATCAGAGGGGGCTGTCGGCGCACCACCAAGAGCGCGGCGCCAAGGTCCCCCATACGGGCCAAGGTGCCTAGAGGACACCATAGCGGCACAGTACGGAGTAGTTTAACCATGAGAGCCAAATGCGCCGATGGGATCGAGCAGCATTCAAGTACTGTAGCGCTCATGGAACAACAAGAAAGACAGAGCGGAACGAGCATCAAACTCAGCTACCAGATTGTGACAGCTCCTTGACCCTGATCGGTGCTTCTTAGACGTGACCCGCCATTTTCGTGTTTAGTTCCGGGAGGGCTGTGAAGGATGTCGCAACGCAGTTTTGCACGTGTGCCTGGCTAGGTTTCTTTCCCTGTATCTCCGTGGAAGGGAGGAGCCTGGGCCAAATTCGCGTTCGCGGCAGTATATAATGTGGGCTTGAAGGGTCAACACAGGCGGGACGGCAAGAGGGAACATGGGTCATTTTGAAAGCTTTCTATTCATTGCATTATCACAGCCCATCTATCCCGAACGCCATTTCATACAGTAATGTCATGAAGACTGGGGTCCTTTCCAATGCCAACCATGGTCTCGTCACACGTTAGCGACGACATTCTTCATGATGCTAATGATACAATACAACGGCCCTGTGGACGGAACGCTCCCCAGTAACAATGTGCCCACTCACGGCGATCCAGCGATATCAACATAATAATGAATCAAGTTCTTGTCCGACTCCTTTTTGAAGTAGTTGTAGAATCTTTTTTCTGGCTTGACGACGGCATGAAGACTGATGCAGAAGTTCATGACGCCGCGTTTAATGATAGAGTTGTATGTGGCGAGAAGGTATGTTGCGTACCCGGCCAGGCGGTCTTCTTGGATCTCGTAGAGGGACTCGCCGCTTTGCTCGAGCCGGTAGAGCAGCTGGTTGATGATCTTCAAGCCGAAGTCCATAACAATAGGGAGTCTGTTGGCGAAACGAGGCTTTTCAGGGCCAAAGTCGGAAGCCAGAGACTGAAGGCTGTTGAAAAATATAGTGTCGGTCGACGTGGGGGTAACAATAGGATCATTTGATGCAATGATGCGCTCGACTGTCTGAAGAATATCGAGGACGGCGTCGATTGTAGGAAGAAGGGTATTGCAGCGGTTGCAGAGGTAAAGTGCTCCCTCGTCGACAGCTGTCAGAACAGACTCATAACTGGAGCTGAAGTTGCATCTGGCAATGAGTAGTGCAGACAAGGTCATGCCAGGCTGTGGCTCGGGCCACTGGGGATATTGGTCTTGCAGGTGCATCAAGCAGACGAGCATCGTGTGTGTATGATATGCAGGGTGATTGTAGTTGGTGAGTCGCTTGTCTCTGGATTCCGCGATCATGTCCAGATTGGCCACGTTGGTGATGAGAAGTTCAAACAGTTCATTGAACTGTGCTTGCTTGGTGATTAAAACACCAGGATTTTCTTCGAGCAACTTCTTAAGTCTGCGCCAGCCAAGAGCGTCGAGACTCTTGCGGCGCAGAGACTCGATAGCCATCGCCAGAGTCTTCTTCTCGGACGCGAGACGGTCGTGCTCCGGCGAGCGCCGTGGCGACCGCTTCTTCTTTGATCGGATTGCCATTACGTTCTCTTTGCCCTCAGACTTGAGGCTCTCCCAGCTGGAGGTTGGGAGGCTGTCTGCGGCCAACTTGTTTGATTTGATGGTGTCCCAGCTAGAGCCGGGTAGGGGTTCGGGGGCGCTTTTGATCCCGATATCTTTGGCAACAGCGGCGGCTGGTGGTCCCACTCTGCCACGGGACTCAGGCCGTTGGACATTGGCATTGCTAGAGGAGGCCATGGGTGTGGCAACGATACGTCTCCTGACTGGCGCGGACAGCAGGCCACTCGGCTTTTTGCCGTCGTCGACTTCGATGCTGCCAAACAGCTTGAAGTCTGCTGACTTGAGTGAACTGAGTTCATCGCTGGGATTATGAGGTTTTTGTGGTTTCTGGACCTCTTGAGATTGAGCCATACGTTCTTTGTTCTGAGCTTTGATGCTGGCAAGAGCAGACTTTGGTCTGGGGGCGACAGCAGGTTTGGCAGCACTAGCAGTGGCTTTGTCTGGGTTGTGTGGATCAGCCTGCAGAGCCTTTTGTGCGTGAGAATTGAGGCCGCCCATGATCATGCGAGCACCCGAGACATCGTATTTGTGGTATGTCCAGAATACGGCGCGGCTATTCTCCCGGACTTTGACTTGTCCGTCAGTGAGCCCCTGAAAGATGGCAGTACCAGCAAGACCACCATCTCTGTCACGGTCCATTTGAGCGCGATACGTCTGTAGAAGGATGTTGAGCCATTCTGGAGCATAAGTGCGGGGAGGAACGCGGCTGTCTTTGAATGCGGCGCAGACATGGTAGAAGAGGCGTGAGCTGTAGCCAGCATGTTTGCAGAGGTTGACAATCACATCATTGGCGTTTTTCTGATTGACGGTCTTGGTAGAGCCGCAGACAGTAATGAGGCTTGGAAGGAGAAGGTCGAGGTGGGGCTGGAGGTGACTTTCCAGGTTCTTCACAATGTTTGAGAGGGCTCGACAGGCTTGACCAGACAGCGTGGTACGCTCAGAGCCGGCAGTCTGAGAAGATGCTGTTAGCCAGTGAAGAGAACATCTTCTGAAAGGTTGAAGTACTCACAGTCAGGATGTGGGGCAAGACAGCTTTGACCTTCTGGATAAGATCGTTTGGAAGGGCGCTGTTCTCCTTGCGTTTCTCAAAGTAATCAGAGAGTTCGGCGAGCAAATCTGCACTGCTATCAGCTTCGAGAAGTTTCAGCTATCGCGCTTTAGAGGCTCACCTTGACGTTTCTTCCAGCTTTCCTCGGTTTCTGGAAGAGTGTACTCGTATTGCAATAAATTGAGCACATCTTGGTAGGTTTTGCCGAGCATTCTGGCTCTGGCGCCTGCAACGGCGAAGTAGATGGCCTTGCCAGCAACTGGGAGAGCTGCGTCGATTTTCTTGAAGGTGTTTTCAACGGTCCTGGTAGTTGTAATACCGACTGTTCACGCGCCTATCAGTAAATTGAACGCGGACGCAGAATGGAACAGCAGATTAGAAGGCATACGGTTGCGAAAGAACGCCATGTCGGCGAGTCGCTTGTAAGACACCCATAATGTCTTTTACAAGGGATATGTGGGAGATGAAAAGCAGTGACGTGTTTGCAACAGTGAGAAGAGTCGATTGATGAGACACAGCGGATTCGATGTGCTTGATTGTGCAAAGTTGCGCAGAAACAGGTTCTGCGAGATGGAATCTGGAGTTGAGTGTGGGAAGGAAGGAAACAAGAGCAGAGGCGGCTTATGAAGACGAAAATTTTCGCTCACCTGATGACTCCGCTTGGACGCCTTTTGCGAACCACGGACCTTATGTGGAAGGTCTTCCGCTGTTGTTGTTGATGCGGTGCGTGGCTGGAGAATCCTCTATGTGGTGGGGAGGAGAGCACACTTGGTGTTGTGTTGTTGAGGGTCAGTGTTTTGATTGAGCGCAAGTCAGCCGGGTGTGGTGGAGCTGTCGCCAATCAGGACGCGACCTCGCGGTTATTGGCTGAACCACACGCAGTCGACGGTTACTTCACTGGAAAGCCCACCGCAGCCTGGCCGATCCTCATCAGTTTGCAGCACAAGGCTTAATTCAAATCCACCTGGAACCGTCTTGCAAAGCCTCGTTGACGGCAGGAGTCTGCCGACCAATCGAACGTCCCCTCTTTGATAGGTACCAAAGGCGTCACAGAACTCCAGCGTGTCCGTTGCCGACGGTTGTCGGGCTTGAAAACCCGCTGAGGCTCGCTCATCAGCAAACATGGCTCCCATCATACCTCCGCAGCTGCGTCACAAGCCAGTGTTACGGCTTCACATCGACGACGTCAGTCATCCGGCAGCACAAGTGGCCAGCAGCTCTCTGGACGGTGGTCTATACCTCGTTCGCGCCATTGAACACGTAGTCGCCTGGCTGTACCGGCCTTATGGCCCCGACGACATCCCACGAGTAAGATCGGTAACTGTAGTTCTACGCTCAATGAGCGGAGTGGCCTACACCACGGGCCTGCCGCTGGATGACCTGCACAAAGAAATCCATCTGTCCCTCGACTACGTCCAAGGTGTGCTTTCTAGGAATTCAGCCGGTCTACGGCATGAGCTGGCTGGAGTCATCACTCATGAGATGGTGCATTGCTTTCAAGGCAACTGCCAAGGGACAGCACCAGGCGGTCTAGTCGAAGGTATTGCCGACTTTGTTCGACTGAAAGCGGGCCTGTCGCCGCCCCATTGGAACCGGGCACCCGAGAACAGAGGGCACAAGTGGGACGAGGGCTATCAGAAGACAGCGTAAGGATTCCTCGCTACCGGTAGTGACTTAAACAGGTCTGAATCTAGATGCTAACGGCGTAGCAGCTGGTTCCTCGAGTGGCTCGAAGAGAAGCGAGGGACAGGGACTGTCAGTTACATGAACGAAATGATGAGAAGGCACAGATATCATGAGGACAAGTTCTGGAAGGGTATCTTTGGCCTATCTGTGGACGACCTTTGGAGCCAGTACAAAGAGAGCTGGGAGAAGCCCAAGCAAGACGTTGAAGGTTCAGTTGAGAAGAGCTCAAGCAGTATGGTGTCAGACTCAGAGTTACTGCAGATGCAGGGAGAGGAAAAACAGGTGGCCGTACAGGGAGACAAGAAGGCGAAAGAGTTTGTGGGCTAGACGGAAAAAGGCAATCATCCTCAGCGCATCTTCAGGACTCAACAATGCATGGACTCCGTTAGCAATGGGACCTTTAAGAAAGCAGCAGGCGTGGCATGGTATGTAACAACATGGAACAAGCGCAGAAGTCAGCTAAGACTTGGTCACTGTACTTAAGCGCGGTGCATTCACAGAAGAAAGACCCCTCTGAGATTGCGAGTCATCCAAACTGCCTTTATGCGTGGCTTATGCGGTGGAAATGAAGGCCCAAGCGGCTCTGTGAGACACAGTGACTATCCTACAGCCTTTCGAGGAGTTAGCGATGGTCTGAACCAGAGGCGTAGTCGAGGTCAGCAGAAGGATAGGAAGTCAGTAAAAAATTAGAGTGTTGTTGCGTAGTTTTGTTCTTCATTGAACGAAGTACTCGGGGTTAAAAATTGATCATCATACAAGAAATCTCTTTGAGGTAGTGAAGGAAAGGTCGGGCTTACAGATTGATGTCTGAGGAAGCGTACCGCTGGTCACAGTCGGCAGGTGGTATGATCGGTGTGATAGGCATCTCATGTCATTACAGCTATGTCGTCTGTCTACCGATTTAGCTGGCAAGGCCTCGAAATCCTGATGCGCGATTGCATGTTCAACATTGCACTTAGTCGAAGAGACCACCGAAGCCTGGCACATGTCAGCGACCTTTGTATCTATGGGGTAGGAATCGAACTTACCCTCATCCTCGGACTCTTCCTTCTCCTCTTCCTTTTCCTCTTCCTTGGCTGCCGCAGGGGCGGCCTCCTCTGTCGTAGCCGCAGCCGCCGCAGGAGCAGCAGCAGCATAGGCGTCAGGATTGGCAATACGATCCTTGAGCTCATGGATTGCTTCCCACTCGTAGTCGATCGGGATAGCAGCAGAGATGACCTTCTTGTAGCCATTGATCAAGCTGTGGATGATCGAGGGCAGGGTAGGATAGTTGGCGGCAAGTGAGATGGTGGTGATGGTCGCGATAGCCGAGGTGAGTGCCTTCAGCAACTGGCTTTCCTCAATATCCAACACGTCTGGCGAGAACGAGTTGCCCTCCTCGTACACTTGTTGCACCTTCATGCCGTAGGTAAAAGGAGAGATGTTCAACATGTTGAGCAGGGTAGCTTCGGAAGCCCCGACCTTCGCGCCAGCCTCGACCAACTTGAGATCTGTGGTAATTTCGATGGTACCACGGGCGATCTTGGTAGGGACACCGAGGGCCTGGAAGAAGGAGGTCTTGCCGGGTTCCATGCCAGTGTTTCCAGCTGGAACGTAGACATCGGCAGGTGCAACAGCACCAGCGCGCGCAGGAGCGGCAACCCGGTTCGAAAGAATTTTGTCGCGAGTGGCCTTCAGGTCTCCATTTGTGAAGATGAAGCCAACATTGCCTGCCAAGGTCAGATTATTATGGTCTTCTCTTTCCCTCTTCTAGCTATGCGAACCTTTGACATGAGGCAGGAGACGTTCGTACTCGGGGCTTTCGGCGATAAAACCCTTGAGCGCTCTTCGAACCATGGTGTTCTTTCCCATCAGCACGACTGCTTCGCCTCGCAGGTTACTGCGGATCTCGTGCATCTGCTGGGACGAGACATTGTCGACGCTGACCTGGTGGAACTGTTAATGCGCCGCTTCTGCAACAACTCGGCTAAGGTACGTACGATGAAGATTGACTTGTACTCATCGAGCAAGCCCTTGAGCTTGTCAAAGTAGATAGCTTTGGTGCCTGATTTGCCCCCCATGACTTCTTAGGGTTGAAGTTAGGATATTTAAGGGCAAACTGTAAGATGGATGGGTTGGAAGTGTTCGATGCGTGCACTTCTAAAGTTCAAACTCTCGAGAGCCAAATCTGTAATGTGCGAGCTTCGCAGCTTACCTAAGGCGTCTCTTGGCGGTTACGGTGGAGCACTTCGGGGGTTCGTGGCTGTGATACTTCGGGGCTTGGAGCACCTCTCATAATTACGTGACATTGTTTCCTTGACGATCCCAACAGGTCTGGTGGGTTCCTGATAGTACTAAACCTGACAAGGAGCATGAAAGGGATCCTGAAGGCTGTCCCAGGTGCATGAGATTGCTGAGGTTCTGTTCTGTACCAACACCTTTTGGATGTCCCTGAAATGGTGGCTGCTCCATTTCAAACGCTGTGCTGCGTCCAGCCGGTGGAAGACCGACAACCTTTCCTCCTGGCAGCCTCCGGGCCATTGATCTCTACGTTCGATCTCAAAGATGGTTCATTACTGGGTCAGTGGCCGCCCTCCCAGAAGAAGCAGAACCAGAATGACACCACAGCCAATGGTGACACCAGTCGGCCAGCGAAGCGACAGAAGCTCGATGGAGACGCCCTTGTAGAGCTCCCGCGAGAGGAGTCCGAGGAATCAATCGAGATCATCTCGGAGAGAAAGAAGGGTGAGCGGCGGAAACCCAAGGTAGAACATACTACGCTACCGAACGTCTCTCATATCGTTGTCACCAGCAACGGAAAGACGGTTATTAGTGTCACGAGCGAGGACAAATCAGTCACAGTATTGGATGTACAGTTAGGAGGAATCTTGGATCTGAAAAGCCGGAGGTGAGTCGCGTCCACTCTTGCAAGGTCTTACGCTGAGGCGATACAGGTCGATGCCAAAACGGATATGTTCAGTCGTCCTGACACCAGATGAGAAAAACATCCTGGTTGGGGACAAGTTTGGAGACGTCTATTTGCTGCCACTTCATCCTACAGACGACTGGACTCCGCCAGCTCCCAGAGACGATCACCAACGAAGACCTTTCTCTCCTTCCGCTACAGAGTTAACCGTGCATACAAAGGGTAACCTCGAAGCACTGAAGCAGCAGCGACTACAAAAGGCACCTCAATCCAAGAGAGTAGGCCCTCAGTTCGAACACAAATTGCTGTTAGGTCACGTCTCTTTGTTGACAGACGTTGCCATTACTGAAATCCCCATCGGCCTCAAGACTCGCCAGTACATCCTAACAGCAGATCGAGACGAACACATTCGAGTCTCCCGAGGAGTTAGGCAAGCGCACATCATCGAGAACTATTGTCTAGGTCATCATGAATTTGTGAGCAAACTGTGTATCGTGCCATGGAACCCGGAACTACTTGTGGCGGGCAGCGGCGAACCTTCTCTGAAGGTGTATCGCTGGCAGACTGGGCAATTGCTTGACGAAGAGCTATTCAAGGGTGATGTCAAACAAGACATCGTCAGGTGTCTCGGTTTGGAGCAGGGAGAGCGATCCCTAGATCACCTAGTCGTGTCCAATATCTGGCCGATCCACCACACTGTCTCGGGACACTCACCGAGGTCTACGCGACCTCCACATTTGCTCCTCGCCGCTCTCGAAGGGTAAGTGCTACTCCAGGCTCGTGACATATCCATCCTCACCATGAGCTACAGTGTCCCGATCGTGTTGAGTTATAGCCTTACTGATGAGGGTCGGTTGAAGCACCACCAGACTCTGACAGTAGGAGGCAATGTGCTCGATATTGGTGTGGGCCCAGCACTCTGGGAAATTGTCGTCAGTATTGATATCATCCACAAGCCCGGGTCGATGAAAATCCTTCACCCTGAAGAAGTACCGAAAACAGATTACTTTGAGACGTTCGCATTGTTCTCGAACCTGCCCAATGACACAAGCGTCGAAGGCAGCCAGGCGGTATTGTCGCCGGAGGCAGAGTTGCGGTGGGAGCGGTCGAGTCTGGCAATGCTATTAAACGATACAGCTTCAACTGTCGAGAAAGGCAATCTTCCATCGGAGACACCACAGAACGACAAGGACAATATCAACTTTAGCCCGGCCGGGGAGATATTGTACGGGCTTGAAAACCTGAGGAAGAAGAGAGGGCAGGCAGCCGTGGAAGCCGAGCAAGAAGAAATGGGCGAGGAGGAGGTTGTTCCACCGGAGGCATAGGCAATAATGTCCGATGGTCAGCCTTGGTCGAGGGCAGGGAGAGATCTCCACTCGCATTAAGCCGGCCTCCACTACGAAGAGATGCAAATCTTCACCCTACATATTAGTACTCGTACAACCTATTCGTGCCTACCATATGTAAGTGCCGAGCCAGATGACATAAAAACCGACACACTTTCGTGGTCAGACCAGATTAACCACGAGCGTATGAGGCGTAGAGTAGGCTTATCTAATTGTATATATCAGCTAGCACCCAAAATTCTGAGTGGTCACGAAGAGTAATCTTGGTCTTTACTTGCCATTATTTAGGTATGCCAGTGTTTTTGTCACCCGGCTCGGTGCACGGCCCCGTCCAGCTCGAAGACTGTCCTATGCAAGGCTGAGTCACCGGCTAAAATTCGGGTCAATCAAATTGCCCCCCATTGAGCCCCTCCGAAGCTGATTTGACACTGACCATCTCATTCCGATTGCTGTGCTGATGACCTTGTCTGCCCCCTAGAGAGAAGGTCTGCTTCAAGCGAGACTCCAACATGCCCAAAGACTTTGCGCCCTTGAAGAATGATCGACTTCTTCGCGCCGCACGAGGTCGGTTTAGCACGCAACACCACACAGAACAATCGTCACTAAAAGTATTTTTCAGGCGAGAAGGTCGATCGACCACCAATATGGGTGATGCGACAAGGTACGCCGTAGCGGTCAGTGCCTCGCCTCCGCTCCCCTGCCGTGTGCTCAACCCCAGACTAACAACCTCAAAAGCCGGCCGTTACCTCCCTGAATACCACAAGGCGAAAGGCACGCACAACTTTTTCGAATGCTGTCGATCTCCCGAGATCGCGTCGACATTGACCCTCCAGCCCATCGACCGCTACGATGGTCTTATCGACGCAGCGATCATATTTTCCGACATTCTCGTGATTCCACAAGCCATGGGTATGGAGGTGCAAATGATTGACGGCGTTGGACCCAGATTTCCGAACCCTCTGAGGAGCCCCCAAGACGGACAGTACCAGGAACTTGTCAAGAGAAAGGTCGACGTAGAGAAGGAGTTGGACTACGTCTACAAAGCTATCACGCTGACGCGGGACAAGCTGGCGGGCAGGGTGCCCTTGTTTGGCTTCTGCGGCGCACCCTGGACACTGCTCTGCTACATGGTCGAAGGCGGCGGGACGAAGTTGTTCAAGGAGGCAAAGACGTGGGTGTACAAGCATGGCGAGGAGAGTAAAGTGCTCCTGCAGAAGATGGCGGAAATCTGCGTGGAATACCTCGCCTTGCAGGTTGCCGCGGGCGCGCAGATCGTGCAAGTGTTTGACTCATGGGCCGGGGAATTGTCGCCGGCGAGCTTCAAAGAGTTCTCTCTCCCGTCGTTACGATATATCTCGGAACATCTGCCCAAGCGGCTACGCGAGATGGGGGAGGACGTGGTTCCGATGGTAGTGTTCGCCAAGGGCGCATGGTACGCGTTGGACGAACTGTGCGACTCGGGCTACGACGTGGTTGGGCTCGACTGGCTGCACGATCCGGCAGAGGCCGTCAGGATAGCAAAGGGTCGCGTGACTCTCCAGGGGAACGCCGACCCGGGCGTCCTCTACGGCACGCATGAGGCGATCACCCACGTCGCGGAGAACATGGTGCGAGGCTTCGAGGGCGGGAAGCAACGATGGATCGTCAACCTCGGACACGGGATTACGCCCGGTGTGAATCCGGATGACCTGAAGTTCTTCTTTGAGGAAGTCCACCGATGTACAGCCTGACAGGGAACCCCATGCAGCGAAAGGGCCAGGTGCTTTGAGGGGCATAATGTGTCTAGTTACTCCTCGCCGATGTCCTCGTTCCTGCATCGAAATGAGTTAGCCTTTACCTCTCCAATACAAAGACCAAAAGTGCTGCATGTTTGCTTCTCCAATAGAAAGACTGGAGGCCACGCATTTCATGATGACCACAAATGAACGGGTCCCGTGCATGCCGAAAAAGAAATACGTAGACGATGACGCGAAAAGAAATCAAACTCAAGCTCATTCACTCACCACACACGAGGCTTCTCCCGAATAAACCTCCCCATCAACTCGACACACTCCTGACTCTCCAAGACGACGACCTCGACGCCCCGTTCCTTGAGGTACTTCTCACCCCCCACGAAGTTCTTGTTCTCCCCAATCACCACCCTCGCGACCTTGTAGAGGATGCACGCGCCCGTGCACATGTCGCATGGCGAGAGGGTCGTGTACATGGTTGCACCCGCGTAGGCGGTCGCGGGGAGCCGGCCCGAGTTTTCGAGAGCGGAGATTTCGGCCTCATCGACATGTTAGAGACGCGGACAAAGGCGAGGGCGCACGCGCACAAGACATGTATGACCGCCTCATTGACTCGGGGACCTAGGCGGTGATATGCTGTTCGTCCGCCTCGTTCCGCTGAGGATGGCAGGGAAGAGGGAAGAGTGAAGCAAGCAAGCGAGAAGGTGCGGTGGATCGCTGGATCGGCTCGGTACAGTGATGGATGGTGGAATTATGGTAGGGTCCCTTCGATAGTACTCACATGTAGAGTGGCGCTCCCCTTCTGGACACGCATATTATGACCACGGCCGAGGATGTTGCCGTCCTTGGACACGAGACATGCCCCTATGATTCGTTAGCGGCGAGGGGCAACGATGATGTTCGAGCCACCACATGACATGACATTATATGATAGCCCGGGCATGGCTCGTCGACTTGGATAGAGGACAGAAGGGGCAGTCACTGTGTGTGTGATATTGAGTACGTACCAATGGAAACGCCCCCCTCTGCGAAGCCCTGCTTTGCTTCCTCGACGGCCGCGAGGAAGCCGGGGTCGGTTTCGGACATTGGATGGGAAGGAGAGGAGAAGTGGTGAAGCTACTTTACTGTGGCATGTAGTAGAGTAGAGGTAAGAGGTCTGTACTGTGTATTTGTGCTCTGTAGTAGGTAAGTAAGTAGGTAAGTAGGTAGGACTGGGTTGAGAAAATGAAGCTGATGGGGAAGCTGTATACTACGTAGAAAAGATACTGTATGTGGGAGGAGTTTTTGGGCTCCGAAGTCCGCGGGGATATGCAGCCTTGTGGGCGAAGTGTTCGCACTACTCCGAGGCGATATACACACATACGGCCTGAATACTGTGCCGAGTACTAACTACGAGTAGATGGGACCACAGCTGTGCTTTATAGTGGTGAGTTAGGATGGAATGCGGCTTTCCTTTCTCACGACTCTGTATTCGGCGAGGGTAGTTAACAACAAGAATGGTCGCTTGGTCCAGACTATCATGTCAACCCGGAAGCTTGTTATATGAACATGCCAGACGAGGTTGACATCTTCGCCACTCAACCCTGCAGGAAATCACCGGCAGCTTTTCTCCAGCTCATCAGGACCTTCAACTCCTCTCCACCATAGCCGCCCTCGATATCATCCTTGATGTCAAACGCCCCTTCTGGCATGATGGCAAAGGCGCGTCCATGAATCGCCTCGTCGACCACACATGTCGCGACCGCCTCGGCGCACGTCTCCTTCTTCGCGAACGTGATAGCCGGCAGGGATCCGCCCAACTCCTGCATGAGCTTGAGGAGCGGCTCCGTCATAGGCGTCTTGATAGCCCATGGTGCTATCAAATTGACTCGAACGGGGGGAGTAAAGTCCGCATTCGCGCGGCGTCGCAGGGCACGGAACAGACCTCTCGTCCCAAATTTCGAGGTCGTGTAGGCAATATTGTGGTCGTCATCGAGGTACCCGGCCAGCGAGGAGACGAATGTCAGCGCCTTTGTCCGTGGAGGTGAGGAGGCTGGGGTCTGAGGCTCGAGGCGAAAATAGTGCAACGCGAGTGTCGCGGAATAGTAGGAGCCCCTCAGGTTGATGTCGAGTGTTCGGAGAGACGGGGGTGCAGGGTCAATGTCCAGCGATACATCTTTGATGGCCTTCTGTTGGTCGATGAGGTTCTCCAGCGGATCGATGGCGGCAAAGGTTGCGACCGCGTCGAGGCTCTTGGTCGGCGAGAACTCGACCGCCGCCTTGAATGCGGCCACTTGGCTTGTCCAGTCGCTGACGTCGCAGTGGACGTACTGGACGTGGTGGCCTTCCTTGGCGAGGTCGTCGAGCGGAGGCTGGACATCTGCAACGGTCACGCAGGCACCGTTCGAGGCGAGGAGCCGCGCTGTCTCGAGTCCCAGGCCAGACGCGCCGCCAGTGACCAGGACGGACCTGTCCTTGAGGCCTGCGAAATCGCCTGGAGCGAGAAGGCTAGTCATGGTACGGGCAGTGTTTTGAGGTTAGAGTGATAAATGATGGGCGTTGGGGCGTCCCTGCTCGTTCGAGATAATGGTACCTACCATGTTCACTCAGCTGGAGCGCTCGTTAATTATATAGTCCTCCAAACTCAGATCGACGATGGGTCTCCGTTCAGCTCGTGGCGCTAACAGAGTTGCAATACCTCTAAGGCGAAGAAATGTAGGTACACTAGGGAGCTGAAAGACATTCTGAACTTCTGGTGAACGTTTGAGTACCACGATTTCCCTTGGCACCTCTGACCTTGCTCAAATGGGAGAAACTGTACGAGGAAGCTTTGACGTATCGACCTGCAACAGGCTGAGCCATGTTGTATCTACGCTCCCACTAAGCACCAGCTGAAAGCTTAGCGCGCCATGCACGAAACGAGTGACTTTGGACTGGACACCTACGAGGTATCTATTCTACCGTGACTGGCGGGCCGGTACATACCCGATGACCGAGGCCCCTGCTGGGGGGAACCGGCACTGGCGCTAAACGACGTGCACCTACTGTGTACAACAACCCTCAACGACCACAACGTTCTTGACCGTTCTCGGCATGCTCATGCCGGTGGCCTTACGGTACGACTTAGTGTGCCAGTACCTCTGCTGACCCCTCGCCCTCTAGTCCAAGGACATCTTCCTCCCCTGACCAGCGCTTGGTGGCTCCAGGAAAGCAGGAGCCCGCAGGAGGAGCGTGCGTTGTGACGGAGCTGCAAGGCCATCCATCAACCGCACGCAAGCCTCTCGCCCCTTGACCAACAGACGGATTGGCATACCAGCTGAGAACTTCCCGTCCAGCAACAACAAACCTCAGCTTCGACACCATGTAACGCTGCGGCCCAGTGAAATGAACGAATCTTTTCGCGATTACTGGTGAAGCGGAACGACGACTTTGGCACTCACTCGCATACTCCTCCAGACAGTAAATTACAGGGTTGTACCGACCTCAAATGCAGGTTCGATAACCTCGTCCTCACACCCCCGTGCCGCGAAATCACATTTCCCCATGAAATTAGTGTGGATTTTTGATCACTGACGATACTTTTCATTTCTAAATAATACAATCTACTGACCAACTTACTGGTCCGAGAAAAGCCGAAGTATGAGTCTACACATACCATGGAGGCCGTAAACTGTTCTTCTTTCGGTGTCCCTGCAGGGCAGTATCGTTTCTAAATCTTCCGTATTTGCCTACCTTGAAGTGTGCTCACATACGTGTACGTGTCTGGCATCTGGTGCTCGTTCACTCCGCGCGTTGACTCGCCTCATCTGAAACGGGGTGGTTAGTACCCTGACTGAGACGGGCTTACCCCTGAGAGACCCTCGCGTCATCATCCCAGTAGGACATCGAAACCGTCGTCCAGGGAATGATTAAACATGGAGACATGCCTTCCGGACCAGGATCCCGTGCTGTAGGTATCGGCGTTCTCATCGTAATCCTCGCTGTCGCTCCCACTCTCACTCTCACTGTCAGTCTCACTCTCGCTGGGCCACTCATAGTTGTCCGGATCGGAATCGTAAGAGTACGGATTTCCTGGCGCATGACCTGGAGATGAGGCTGACGAGCTAGAAGTGGAGCTAGAGGCCGATGAAGGCGCGGTATGAAAAGAGGTCGACGTAGAGGCCGAGGTTGACTCCGACTCTGTCTGCGATGAGGTGGTAGTCTCAGTGCGATTCAGTGGCGACGTGGCAGCCTCGGCCTGGGGGTACGCCGTTACAGATCGGGCGACCTCGACGCGAGTTGTAGTAGTGACCGTGCTCGTGGTGGTGATGGTTGTGGCGGTACTCACACCTCTACCCGTGATAGCTGAGATGACATTGGTTCTGGTCCGAGCAGTTGAGGTGGACACGTTGAGACGGGCTACCTCTGGAGACGACAATGCCGCAGGTGTCGAGATGATGGTGATCAGACGTGGAACACTCCATGCGACGTCTTGTGGGTACCGCTGTGCAGGAGGGACCGGAGAGGTGGAAGGACCGTCGCTGGAAGACCCAGGCAAGTTCACCAAGAAGTGTACGCGGGAGGCGTCAGGCGCAGAGACCAAGAACCGGACACGGCGTGGAAGGGTATCGGAGTCGGGATCAGGCGATGCCAGATTGGAACTTGCAACAGATTGACTCGGTGAGCTTCCAGAGACTTGAGGCTGAGAATCGATCGCGGCCTGACCAGCACTGCACTGTTTGCGGACGTCGTGGTGCAGAGAGGCGTTTTGGGATACAAATGCAACGTGCACATATCCTTGTCGCATAGGCACTCATAGCTAGGTGAGCGAAGGATGGGCCATCCGCGGGCTTGCCGGTAATGGGATAGGGTATCCATGATGTCCGACCAAGCGCTGAGGGTCGGAACCACGATATTGCCGGTCTCGGGATCGCACTTCCAGGTTGCTCTGAACCGAAGATTGTAGAAGACCCAGCAACCGCCACGCTTGGCAAAGTCGTAGCTGAATGTGGGGAGAAGTCGAGCTGCGTTCTCGTCCGTCTCCATCACGTACGGAAGCGCAGGGAAATGCCATTTGGATCGAGTTGCCTGGGTTAGCCCGATGGTGTTGTGCCAGATCATTCTCCGCTGGGGCTCACTGTAGGACCGAACATTCAGCTGCAACAGCCAGTCAGTGAACGCCTCGTAGAAGGATTGCCCATGAGCGGACTGCCAGGGTTGCAGATTTCGATCGCATTCACGGTTAGCCATGGTCGATGTCGAACTGCCGGAGCTCGACGAGGGACAAGACTGGGGATTGAGGTCAAGAAATCGGACGCGAGCCATCAAGTGGCGGGGAATGCAGGTCCGCCGAAGAGCAATGGTCACGAATACAAGAGTGGACTGGTGGCAGTTGACTTGTTGGATTGTGCTTGCTTGCGCTCCGGCCAGATGGTGGGTCTTCGTAGGTGATGGAGGGAGGATCGACAACAGTAGGAAATCCAGGGGTATAGATACTTGCTCGAGGCTTTAGAGGGATCGAGGACCGGAAGTCAGCAGTCCGGTCAAAGGCAGTTCTTTGTGATTCTTGCTGAAAAGAACAATTTGAATCTTTGACTGCCTTGACAATGAGAGATCCGGAGCAGAAAGGACTTTGTGACGGACAAAGCAGAAGATCTGGGGGCCACTGCACTGTCATGTCGACAAAGAGTGGCTCCCTGGAAGAAGGAAATAACAACACAGAGCAATGGCACGGCGCAGCCAAGATACGGCGGTAGGTAGAGATGGTGAAGGCCCTTTGCCATCAGCAACGCGATGCCGTCGGCTGCCGGCGCTTATCACAATTTCGACCGACCCTTCGACTTTTCTGTTTCATTGTCAGCGCGGAACGAGAACAGCACAGGTTAACGGTGTCACCCACCAAGCAGCAACCTGTTCTTCTCAGCGAACCTCTGCTTCGGGGCATCCTCAACAAATCTTTCTGCGAGCGCTTCAGCAGCATCGTAAACCGCAAGCATCCTGTCTCTCCTCAACGGTAGGTTTTGCAGCCTCTTTGCCTCCATCATTGACTTTCCGTCATTCACGCTCAACTGCTCCTCTAAGAACTCCACCACTTTGTCGTGAAATCCCTGAGTGGGAAAGATCCTATTGATTAATCCCCATTGCTCGAGCTCCTGGACGGTCAACTTGCGGCCGAACATGAGGAAGTCGTTGGCGCGATGTGCGCCGAGCGAGTGGTAGAAGTTGGTGGCGGAGCCGAACTCGGGAACAAGGCCCAAGGCGCTGAACGGCACTTGAAGGTAGCCAGTATCCGCGGCGAGAACAATATCCGCGACACCTGGGAACCAGGCCGCGCCCCCGCCGACAGCCGGTCCGTTGAGCGCCAGGACGAGGACTTTCTTGTGGTCGATCATTGACCGGAGGAGCTCGATAGCTTGTGGAAGATCAGTCAGCGATGAGTCGAGATGGTGGTGGCAAGAATGGAGGTACGAGTACCTACCGGTACTGATGCTATCCATGAAGTCGATCTTTTTAGCGGCTGGACTGAAATGTTCGACCTCCTTTTTGCCCGCAGTCGCTGTCAATCGCAGATCGATTAGCATAAAAGCCATTCATCAAAACGAGGGACGATTAGAAGCAGAATGAAGAAGGACAGGCCGCCCATGACCTGTCCTAAGAACTATTCTCAGGTACAAAGCCACAGCCAACTCCATCGGGATTGCCACCACTCCCACTTCAAGAGAGGGAAACTCCAACTCGACCTACCCTTGACATCTGCGCCCGAGGAGAAGAACCTGCCCTCGCCCGTGATGACCGTGAAAACGGTATCGGGGTGTTCGTTGAGTTCTCGGAGTGCCGTCACGACTTCAATAAGCAGGTTTCCCCCAAATGCATTGAGAGACTTGGGCCGGTTGAGCTGGTCGCGAAGTCAGAGACACGGCCCTGGCACTCATAGCCGCTGTAGTAATTTAGTGGTGACGTGCCTTGATGATCCCAATCTTTCCTTTGACCTCGTAGATGATGTCTCCATATTTGTACTTGCTTGGGCTCGCCATGTTGAGGCGGGTCCAAGGTGCCCTTCGCTCTGAGTAGTTTCCACACTGAGAGGCCGAGACGATGAGCGCGGTCTCAGTTTCCCAGCCGACCCGTCGATTTGACGTCGTCCAGGTTGGGCGCGACAGCAGGCAAGTCCCAGAGATACTGCACCAGGCAGGACTTGAAGATGTGCAAACGATGTCAACACGTCACAGTAGACACCAACAGAGCTGACAGGAGGAACGATATATTATGGACGCCATCCTTCTTGGGATACCTCTTTAGGCCGGCTACACAACCCCACAGTTAAGGAGTCTGGGGGATACCTCGGTTCATCGTCGACGGCGCGCCTGGCGCGGCGCTCTGGGTACTGCTTGCTTGCTGACTATCCCGCCCGGTCTGATCTTGGAGGTCTGCCTATCAGATCCTGATGTTGACGGCCGGAGAGGGGTAGCGAGTGCATGAAGCTTGCTGTGGCTGCTATGCGCCTGCACGAGCGACGGCTGGGCAGGCGTAACAGGGTCACAGGCGGCATAGGCCCCAGAGGGAGGCTCTTCCTCAAGCACTTGTGGTCCTGCAAGTCAAGGCGGACCTGCATCCGTGCGTGACCGTAGCCATACGGCGAAGCATACCAGCACTGTTCGTGACGGAGTACGTCACTGCTTTTGAACTTTGTGGATGCTGCTCGCAACATTTACTTAAGGCACATGCACCACGCCGTACACTCTGCGCGCCACAATACTCGTACTACATACGTTTCTATTCATAACACCCTCGATAGACAACATCCCCGGCAACGCGACCTCGCATCTCCCAACATGTCCGAGCCCATCCCCGAAGCAATACCCACGTCCGCAGACCCGCGGTCGCGCCGTCCCATCAAACGCGCCCGCATCCCAGGCTCGACCAACCCCAACGCCAAAGCAGCACTCGTGCAGGCCAACGAGATCGAGACCCTCTTCCTCGACCCGGCGCGCGAGGTCAAAATCCCGCCCCCAGCGTCTTCTGAGGTGGCCAAGAGATCGATCCCCGCGCCGCCGGAGATCGTCGCGAACGTGCAGGGCAGCTCCGCGGGCGCGGGATCCGGCGAGTTCCACGTCTACAAGGCGAGTCGGCGGCGGGAGTACGAGCGGTTGCGGATCATGGACGAGGAGGCGAAGAAAGAGGAAGAGGACAGGGAATGGGCGGAGAAGGAACGGGAGCGGAAAGAGCGGGACGAGGAGAAGACGCGCAAGAATCGCGAGAGGCGCAATAAGAAGCGTAAGGGGAAGGATAAGAGTAAGAGTCCCGCCGCTGCGGAGAACGGACTGAGCGAAGAAGGCCCGAAGGATAAGAAACCGCGTGGGAACTTGGCTGTCCCTGTCCCTGTCCCTGCAAGGGCGGAGGATGCGGAGTCGTCGACGGATTTTGGGGTTGCAGCTGTGGTGCAGGAGAGTGGGATCACCATTCACGATGACGATTAGGAAAGGACCGTGGACTACCTAATTAGCGAGGTGGACTTCGAGAGTTCCAGTAAACAGTCAACAGCGACAGACACCGGGGCGAATAGAATCTGAAGTTAATGGATACAGACGGCCTGGACCGAGTGTCAATAGCACGGATATCGAGGGTGCCGAGAGGAAACCACAAGAACACCACAATCGAAGAGAGGCGCGACACAAAATAACCAAAACGAGTTCGGTTGGCAGAGAGTAGCCAGGAAGGAGGCACACTGGCACGGCTGTCGAAGTTGTAACGGGCGACGCATATCACCGGCATGTTGACGGTGATGAGCAAGCAGTGTCAGCAAATCTGGATCATCCTCACCGTCTATGCGACTCTCCAGTATATCCACACATATCCTACACAGTACAAACACACCGGCTTCACTACATGCCAGCACCACGAGCAAGGGGCCGTCAAGCCTTCTTCTGCCTGTCAACAATCGCCCGATCAATCCCACTCCACCACCTCACACTCCACTGCACAACCCCCGGCATGACACTCAACAAGGGCACACACTTGGCGTAGAAGGGCATCCGAATCACACCGCCGTCACCTCGCTCGACCCAGCGCAAAATCTCCTTGGCCACGTCCTTGGCCTCCAGCACGGGCCCAAAGAAGTTGGCATACCACGGCACACGCGTGATGTCGGAGAACAACTGCGTGGAGAGCATGCCCGGCTCGACCAGCAGAGTTTTGACGCGTGAGAAGACACCCGAGTCCGGATGCGTCAGCAGTTCCTGGTAAAGCGTATTGTGGAGCGAAGAAATGGCGGCCTTCGAACACGAGTAGTCGGCCAGACGGGCAGGGCACAGATGAGCCAGAATGGACGAAATGGTGATTATATGTGCCCCCCGTGGCGAGGAGATGAGGTACGGCAGAACCACCGAGAGCGTCGTGAAGTGGGAGAGCGTATTGATAGTGATGGTCCTGGTCGCCTGGCTGGACGAGAGAGTCGTTGCATCCCCAGCGGGGACCAGCGGTAGTCCCGTGACTGCACCCGCAGCATTGTTGATGAGGATCGTAGGCGGACCGAGCTGGCGGGAGCGCGGGAGCGGGAGCGTTAGCAGGGTCGATGAACGTCGCTAGAATCGAGTGGCCAAAAGACATAGACATACCTCCTTTACAACCCTCTCGACAGCCCCCCTAACTTGCACCTCATCCGTCACATCGACCCGTTCCCACACGAAATCCCACCTCTCCATTTCTTCCTCTGCGCTCTCATCAACCTCCCGCACATCCAGCACGGCAACTTTCCCCCCCTTGCGCATGACCATTTCCGCCACCGTCCGCCCCAACCCCTGCGCCCCGCCCGTAATCACCACGACCTCATCCTCCCAGCTGACGGCGCGGTGCTTGCCGTACGTCAACCGGTGGTTCACCCAGATAGACAGCTCAATGACGGCCAGCACCGCCGTGTAAACGAGCGTGTAGTACGCCAGGGATGTCTTGTGCTTGTGCACGGACGCCAAACATAGATAGAAAACCAGTGTGATCCAGGGGTGGAAGACGGAGTTTGCGAGGATCAAGAGTAACAAGTCCAGTGTGATGTGTTTGTACCATGGTTTTGGAGTGAGTTGGGCGCTTGAAGTCCGTGACGGTAGTTTTGAAGATGACGGTTTGAGAACCATTGTTGATGCGATACGTATTGCGAGGGATATTAGTATGAGGCCAGATATTCCCAGTGTCGAACCAAGCAAGCGTTGTGCTGGAGCAGAAGCAGAAGCTGGGCTTTCGAAGTCTTCCTTCGCTGAGATGTTCTACCTAGTCTGAAATATGTACCGGGAGGTTGAATGCTCCGATTGTATTGAAAGTGGAATGGATGACGCCGTGGGACAATAATTACGTGGTCTGCACCCAGCCAGCCTCAAAGCAGATGATATATCCACGGTAATTATAGAAGAACACTCGTCAAAATCAACTTCAGATGGAGAGGCGGCAGCTGGCACACTCAGCGCAGGGGCGTTTGCGCAGCCAATCATCAGCCTCGGATCTGTGACGGAGATGAAACTCAAGACAAGAACCGATTCAGGGAAGAACACGAAAGAGAGACTTGACGCTGACAGCAACACTCGGAGCGAATCCACCCTGTTCATCATTGACGATGCCTTTGTGTTGAAGGATGCTGAGCTAGCTATCTGTACTATCGATAATGTACATGCCCTAGGCTGTCTATCCATCCGTCGCTCTGGTGTCGTCCTGCCGAAGGTCGAATTCTTCTGCCCATGCCTGATAAACACTGATACACTTGGAGACAAAAGAATCGTTTGTTCCCTGCCTGGCGGCTCACGTCGTCGTGATCTAAGTGCTGATGAATTTCCCTTTGCTGATGCCTGATAAACCTGATGACATGCCTGAAAGTCGTCGATCCCGTGCCCTCATGGTTGTTGATACAGTCGCTGAAATATTGTGCTTTGTCAATTTTGAAAGTCCTAAGCTAATGGCACAGTGCGAAGTTGTGGTAGACTGTCCACAGGCATCAGCAGTTCGCAGCCTAACTTTCGTCCCAAAGCCTCGGAAGCTCATCGAGCAAACCCTCTTCATCTCCCTTGCCAGCCTCGTACGGAGTATGACCGCAAGTGGCGGTGGCGTTCTGTGGACCAGTGCTTGTCTTGTATCCCATCATGCCTCCTCCACCCCATTCGTACTCCTGCTCTTCGAGGATAAACTGAGCGCCCTCTCTGGCGCAACCGTTCCCACCTTTCGAGATAACGCTGAGGTCCTGCATTTGCCGCGGATCAAACTGAAAGCCGATCTTGCGAGGTATTGGCATGATGTTAGGGTTCTCATCCCTCGGACGTAAATCGTCGCCGATGTCAGGATAGAGGGTTTTGGGAACACGAAGGTCGGTATCGTCTTTGATCGGACTGTCACTGATTGCCACCGAAAGTTCAGAGAAATCAGTGTTGGATCGATGAGAAGGCTGATCCACATCTTCACCAGTCTCGCCATCTGCCTTGCGAGAGATTGGTCCAGTCAGCGTCATTTCTTGAGGCGGCGGTGTTTCGACAGGAAGCTGATGCGGGATCGGTGTCTGGACCATCTCGTGTTTCGATGCTACCGAACCGGTCGCTTGCGCTCGCGAGAAGAAAAGATCGTTGGTATCGACTGCGCTGCTGGCTGGGGTTATGTGCTTTGTGAAGAACGCCAAGCGCTGCATACGAAGGAAGTCCATATCCGGGACACGCTCATTGTCCGGCGGCGTAGCGGGATCTCTGTCGGATACAGTAGTTTGAGATGCATGGCCATCAGACAATGGGGCTGCCTTTGGTGACTGTCCTGCTGAAGTAGAGGCTGGGCAGGCCAAAGAGGAACTGTGCTGCACTGGAACAGAATTCGTTGCGGCGGCCACATGTTGACTTGACACTTTGTGGGTTTCTGTAATTTCGACCCCGTGCACCATTTTGGCGGCTGGAGCTCGCTCTGACAGTATTTCTGCTGGCAGCTGTGCGGCAGCATGGTGTGACAAGCTGGGAGGTAGCCTAGCAGCACGAAGAGTGTGCTTGTAGTAGCGCCGCAGGAGTTCGTTGAGCACATCTAGCTCTGCCCATGTCATCTTTGGATTGTAAGGAAACTCTGCAGCAATTTTGCTGAACTGGCCCGTCAAGCCCTCCGGCCTGAAAGTCCCTCCACGGATGCGCCTATCCCGCCAAAGAAGCCAGCCTCCACCTTTGGTGGTGCTGTCCCAGGGGATCATTGGACCAACCGTACCTGCGCCAATCTGGGGCTCCGGAAGCATCTCTTGTTCGCTTGCTGCCGTAGTCTTGCTTCTCTCAGCGTTGCTGACACCACGCAGTGCCGCAGTTGCAGGCGCTGCCTCTATCTCAGACAGATGCGCCATCTTGGCTTGAGAACAGGCGATATTTGCACAAAACACGGCTATCTTGCTTTCGCCCGGATCGTGTTGGCCCGAGCCTGGTGTCATGCTGTCATCTTTGCTGGCATTGTTTGCTGGCCAAGGGGGTCTGTCAAGGGCGGTTTGCGAATCTTTGTTCCAGCAGCGTGTGCTAAAGTCCGGCCGGGGTCGCCTGCTATCATAAGGACACTGCTCGTTCAATTCGCGATAAGAGTCTTTGAAAAATGTGCCTAGGGTGCCATTCTTCACCTTCTGGTCTCTCCAATGTAGCCACCGACCGTCTTGCGTCTCGATATCCCAAGCAACGGGGTTTCCGTCGCGGTCGAAGCCGTTGGCGAGATGGACTTCTGCTCTGGACGTAAGTCCCTGATTTCGCTTCTTCGTTTCGTCTTTGGCTTGTGTCTTGGGAGTCTCAGCACTCGGTGGGCTAGTCTCGCTTGTTTGGCTGATCGGGTTGTCGTCGTCGTCGTCAGCGTCAGCTGAGACTTTCCTCCGTCGCCAATTTCTGAAGGTCTTCAACTGCTTCTGCTCCTGCACCGGTGGTGTCGAGGTCAGCTTGGACTCGGACAATTCGCCTCCGCTCTTGGAAGGGGAATCGTTGTGAGCTTTGCCCTGCTTGGATCTTCCCCACGTACCATCAGTTGCCGGCAGCTCGGCGTCCTCAGCGGTTCGCTGTTCGAGCAGCGCCGTTTCCTTGGCCTCCGCTTCTTGCCTCATTCGCACTTGTCGCTGTTTGAAATAGTCCAAGTCCTTTCTCAGGGTATCGACGCGGTCTGTGACAGGACTGAGGAATTTTTCAGCTGGAAGCTCCTCGTCCGTCCCAATCTTGTCAATGATGGTGCACGCGCGACGGAACTCCTCGCGAATTGCCACAATACCGTGGTGACCGACAGTGCGGGCGATGTTGTGGTCAACTTCGAAAGGGTCCTCAATGGCGAGCAGGTATCGATTGCGGACTGATTTGTTCTGACTTTGTTGCCATCTGGCCTCGGTCCAGCCTTTGGCTTGCTTGGTGAGGATTCCGCCTTTGATTCTGATAGAAATGACATCCCGACCCCAGTGGAATCCTTGGTTGGTTCCATAATACTGAAAAAAGCCTCTCAGCAACTGCCCGGCCGAGTCACGGTTTTTATTGGCCGCCATTTGCCGCTGGATATCCTGGAGACCTTGATGATCTTGGACAAAACGAACGTCAAAGCCCTCGAACAACTCGATTTGTCTGCCTGGGTTCCAAGAGTCTTCGATCTTCGCTAGATGCTGTAGATTGGGGATAACCGGTGGACTGACGACATTCATCAGGTAGTGCAGCACCATCAGTATCCAGCCGTAGCTAGACAATGTGCCACGATATGGTGTGTTGATATCCCGGAGCTTGGCCCAGATCTTGACGAAAACCCCAATTTCCTTCACACGGGGATCGAAGCTGTGGTAAATCCGAAGCAGGGTCGAGTTATGGAGAGCAACGAAGTTGGAGAAGTTAATGTCACACTGGATGCCACAGTCATCGGTGAACTCTAGACCCGCATTGCCACGGTTGCGTCGCTTCGCAGGTGCTGCCTTTGTGCTCAGGGAGATTTCTGTGACAGCTTGCTCGACGGCGTCGAGGTCTGCCGGGGTGACTTCGGATTCTTGAACGTCCTCTTGGGGCGCACCAGTATGGTCAAGAGTCTTCTCCCACTCGGCACGTTCTTTGCGCAGGTTCTCGAGCAATTCTGGTGTTGGACGCTGGCAAATGCGAAGGATTGGGACACGAGTTTGAGTAAGGAGCCGAGCACCGTACTCGTGGTCGAGAAAGGCTTTCTCCAAGATGCGCTGAACATCAGCCTTGAAATCATTTTGTTCTTTCCAATGGCTCGCTACAGCGGTGTCATCACCCTCAGGTGGAGGAGTAGGTTCTCGCTTCTTGACCTCAGTTACCTCGTAATCAGGCAAGGAGAGGAGGAGATCCATGTCGCAGTCTTTCAGCGCAAAACCATTGGCAAGACTACCGTAGCACTTCAATTTGACTTGGTCGAGCTGCAGATCAGGGTACTTGGCACCAACCGCATTCCTGGCCACCTCCTCCAAGGCGAGTCGAAAATTCTCCTTGACGTCTCGTTCCTGCTGGGTGAACCGAAACTCATCATAAGCCTGTCGGCCGATGCCAGTGAGATAGTCAGACTGCTTCATGATGAGATGTCGCATAGCTCGTTGCTGCTGGACGTTCCCATAATGCATGCCACCATTGGGGTTGGAGAGCTGACCATGGCGTTGCGGAGGTCGCACGTTGGGATTGAACTGCGCCGGATTGGTAGGTTGAGACCACTGCTGTGGGTTCTGCTGTGCTTGTTGTGGATGAGGACCAAAGTAATGGGCACCTCGACGGTTGCCTCTTGCGCGCTCTTGATACTCCCGGGGAGTGCCATGACGCGCATAATCGAAGGTGGGGGCTTGAGGACCAGGTTGACGTCGCGACTCCATTTGGTAAGGAACAACGCTTGGGGGAGCAAGCTGCCGTTGTGATCCAAGAGGAGGAAATGAGTCGGAAGTCATGTTGAAAGGGGCTGCGGGTGAATTTGATTGGAGGTTGTGTGTCTGTTGCGGTTGAGACCAGGCATCTCTATATCTGGCTCCATCACGGCCTCTACCACGATTGCCTCTTCCTCGAAGTGCTGGCTGGTGAGACATGTCGTTCGAAGAGCCCAGTGGGTGATTGGCAAAGCCAGACGGGTTGCTGGATGAGTCCATGCCATCTAAGATGGGTTGCGATCTCGGTCAGATAGAGTTCCAAGGTTGTGAAAACAGACTTTCAGTGGCACGAAGAGCAAGCTGAAGACGTGCACAGTTTTCGGTGGCGCCTGATGGTGAAGTGACAGGTAGCAGGCTGTGGGAAGGATGTCATTACAGCGACAAAGACAATAGGAAGGACTGAAGGGGACTTCAATGGCTGAACAACGAGTGAAGAACAGGTGTTCGGCGGAAGAATCTCATCACTTAGGTAGTGAAGTCGATTTATTGCGGGGCATCACACGCATGGCGGCAGCTCAGGGTGTGGCCAGGCGTTGCGGCGCAGGCACCAGCCGCGCCTGTGGCAGTTGGCGACGCTACCCGTGAACTCCAGTCCCTGTTTAATAGGCGCCCTGCTTGGCAATCACAGCTGGGCCAAGCCTGGAGCAGTTCCCTTGTCGGTCTCGTGGAGGAAGCCTCCAGCTCACACCTGCCTGGCTCCATCCTGTAACATAATTTCATGTCGCCGATGATGCCAGCAGGTTGAAGACACGGACGTCTTCAGCATCCTACCACCAAAGCTCGTACCCGTTTCCATTGTCTGCCTGCTCATCCGTGCGCACACGCGACCTTCTCCTCTACAGTCATACACATTCATCAATGCCCATCCAGCACAGCCATCGCCGATAATGAATCCAGGGTCCGCCCCGAATGGCGGGCCTGCCAACAAGCCGGTGATCAGGAGGAAGAAACCAGCAGCTGACCCATTCTTCAAAGGGCCAAAAGTCAAACCTGCTGCCACCAAATATCCACCGGCTGGGCGCGAGAATGGCCACCCTACGCCGCCGACAATCAACGGTCAATCGAAACCTCAGACTCCTCCCGTCCTAGCTCGCCCACGAGCACCCTCTCCGTCGAGACCACCGGTCCCCGAGCGCGAGCGCATCAGTGGCTTCACTGACCCCCGGGTCACCGCTGAAGGAATCCCCTACAGAGACTACAGACTAGTCACGACAAAGAAAGATCTGCTCAAGGGCTTGAGATATCACATTCTTCAGCTAGCCGGCGAGAAGCCAATAGACATCCGCAATGAGGCCGAGTTTGCCAAACCAGCTAGACTCCATAGACGCGACCCTCGTGCACCTCCACCAGGCCATCAGGAGAAGAAGGAGGACGAGCAGCTAGACTCCAAGGATGGGCTCAACGCCGCCGAGCGAGAAGAACTGAATCGGCGCAAAGAAGCGCGGCAGAAAGAACGCGAGGCCAACCTGGCCCAGATAGCTCCATCGCAGAACGCTGGAAAGAGGACGAACTTCAAAAAGAAAACCCAGCAGGTGTTTAAGTCCGAATTCTCTGCTGAGGAGAAGCGCCGGATACAGACAAATTACGAAGAGAAGCTCCCCTGGCATCTGGAAGATTTTGACAACAAGCATTCCCTCATCGGCCACCACCAACCGGGTTCTAGGGACTCCAATGCGACTTTTATGTACGAGCCCGCAGTTGACGCTTCCACTGGTAAATTTCGTCTTATCCCAATCGAGAAGATATACCAGTTCAAGCCAAAACGCGATGATCTGCAGAAGATGACGATCGAAGAAGTTGAAGCCGCGATGAAAAAGGGTGGATCTGACCCGGAGTGGTTGGTGCGCTCTCGAGAGGCTCGGATAAAGGAACAGATGAGGGAGCGCGACGCCAAGGAAAGCAGAGGTCTCTTCTTGGGTGCTGCGAAAACCACTGCGTTCGCTGGGAGGACGGGTGAAGAGGCCGATCTCGACTTTGAAGAGGATTTCGCCGACGACGAGGAAGGAGATCTTTTCATGGACAAGGACGAGGATCAAAAACTCGCAGAATCGCGCATCAAAGAAGACCAACTGCAAGCCAACTTCCTCGACTTCAAGGATCTGAACGAATACGATGAGGCCGAGGCTCGAGAAAAGCGAGAGGCTGAAGCCAAGAAGAAGAATTTCAGAGATCTGAGGAAGGCTCTTGAGCGACGAGAGCGTAACTACAACCATGGGAGTGACTCGGAGTACGAATCATCGGTAAGAGTACAATCATCCAACCGCTACTCTTGCATACTGACCAGTGATGTGTAGACCGACACAGACGAAGAAGAGGCACGCCTCGAGCGCGAGCGTCTGGCCAACAAGCAGAAGGAAGAAGAAGAGGCTAAAAAGTCCAATTTACCGTCCTCGGGCACGAACACGCCCTCGGGCCGGAAGGAGAAACGTGATACAGACCGGGAAGAGGGTGGCATGAAGAAGTCGACCTCGTCTCGTAGCCTCAAACGTCCTGCATCCCCAAATGCATCTGACGCATCGGGCACCGACGCCTCGGTCAGGAAGAAGAAGCTCAAGTCAAAACATCTATCCTCTACGCAGCCCACACCGGGTCATTCGAGGCCAGGCTCTCCCGCGAACGTGCCAAGCTCGTCTGCGCCGGCAGGAGCATTTGACCCGTTGGCGAAGATACGCAGGCGCGGAGTTGCCGGAAGCCCTGCAGGATCAGACACAGAAACCGATGGGGCAGCCATGTCGGATGCTTCTCGAGCACGGCGCCTCAAGCTCAATGTCGGTGGGTCTCCGCCAGCACCGTCTTCACGTGCCGCCTCACCAGTCCCAACTCCTGCCACGGCCCCTCGGCCACCTGCCTTTCCCTCGGAGCAGGATATAAGGAATGCGATCCCTCCTGAAGGTATCTCGGTTAGAGACCTCATTCGCAAAATTCCCCACCCACCGGAGAGGAAGACAGAGTTCGTCAATTTGGTCAAGGCGATCACCCGTCTGGACAAGGACCGGGGTCTCTTGTTACCGAAATAGAGCTCAATGAAAGGTTCGCTCACCTGGAGGAGTGTAGCTGGGATTCTCGCCCTGCCGCCCCGGACATTGTTGTCCGGCACTTGCTGGGGGAATCCGGTACAATGTTCCACTGGACAAACTGAAGTCCTCTGTTACACGAGAAGAAGAGAAGAAGGAAGATTGTTGCCACGCCCCGCGCCTGCTGCAGCTGCCCGAGTTGCAAGAGACTTTGCATCAGGGCACGTAACAATGATACTGCAGAGAGACATCTCTGGTGCACCAGTCGAGGAGCCGGCAGAATACAGTACCTCGACTAGATGCGCTAGAGGTCATTCAGACGGAACCTGCTGGAGAGACCGCGTCCAATGAGTGTTGGAAGTCTGTCACTGGATCTCCGTTGGTTTCCTTCGAACGACCGCGCCCTAGAAGGCCCAACCTGGCCCGGACAAACCAACAGTCGTCAATCTTATCAGGTAGTGGGCGTTCACCTCGGAGGAACTGTTGGAACCCGACCTCTGCCCTACCTGCACACCACACCGCGAGGCATGAGAGCTCGCCAGGCTCTGACGTCCTAGAAGCAACATGTGGATACTATTGACGGCATGACGCAGCTTTTGTCCACAGCCGAGACTGGGGAACGTGCGCGATGAATAGGGCGCAAATTGTCCGGTGAATGCTGCTGCGTACAGAAATTGGAAAGGGCTTGGGCGACAAACAACAACACATGCCACGGGTCTCAATGAGGCCAGTCGGGCGAGAGTTCAGCTGATCGTGCTGGCTGCTACTTTTACAGGACCCTATTCTGTGCACTATTGCTGGGCTGGTCTAGGCTGGTCTAGGCTGGTGGTAGACGTATATTACAGTATGCAGCATGGATAGAAATGACCGGAGCATACCGCAAGCAGCAACCGCATACCGCAACTGCATCCGCATCCGCATTAGCAATACTGAATCTTGTAGCATTGAAACAATTCCTGCTGTGCTGAATCATCTGTCTGGAGCTCTCCCTCTCTCTGATCGTCTTTCCGCTACAATAGGTCATTATGTCGCTAAAGGCCCGGTCACAAGCTCGTCAGCTCGCTCGCTATATCCAATTCTTACAAATTTTTTGGTGCACAAGGTGATGGATGGGATGCAGGAACATGAAATGTCGGTGCTTGCCGGCGCCCCGTCGCCACCGGTAAGCCATCCAGTCGTTGTTGTGCCTTACAAACCCAGCCAGATGGTTCCTTCAGCACTGCCCGTTCCTGGCGCTGAAGATCCGAGTCTCGACGTGTGTGGAAAATGTCTCAGCTAGCTAGCGGTGTACCGCCCACTCACCAACTTGGCCCGTCCGGGCACGATCTCCCAGGCTTTCTTCCCAGCCCCAGCACCATCGTCGTCCCCGCCGTCCGCGAACGGATCAGCAGCAGCCTCCTTAGCACCTGTACCCTCCACCAGCCGTTCAACACCTACCCCGCTTGCCGTGCGGCCGGGGATTTCAAACCGACAGTCGACGGCACCTTTCTTGGCCAATCCCTGGGTAATGAACCGCACCAACAGACGCTCCTGTTCAGGCTTGACCACGAACTCAGGCAATCGCCAGACCACGCTGGATGTTTTGCGCCGGAAGGACGCGCCGGCCGTGGGAGCCATCATCGCAGATTGGGCGCGAGGGAAGGTCGGGTCAGAGATGTCAAGGCCCAGGTTGATGGTGACGTTCTTCAAGGTGAGTGATTCGGACCCGAAGACTGGGTTGAGAGAGTAGAGCACGATGACGCTGACTTGGCCGTCGATGATCTGCCACGCTGGGGTCAGGAGGATGGGTGAGTATCGCGCGAGGGTTGCCTCCTCCAGGTGAAGTTGATATTTGAGGCAGATCATCGGTGTGGGACGACGGAGTTGTGTCGTCGTAACCGTGTAGCTGCCTGCTTGCTCTTCCGTCTGGCCATCTGCCGGCTTGATTTGGTGGAGGAAGATGGGATTGGCTGCGACCTTGTCGAGGAGTTCGAAGTGCTGGATGCGGATTGTTTCGGTGTTGGTGTCGGCGTTCTGTGAACCGGTAGGATTATGGGCTAACGCGATTTCCCCCAGCACGAAGGACTTTGAAATGCCGGTCTCGGTGAATGTGCTGTGGACAGTCTCTATTATACTGGCGCAGAGACCTGCCTCATGGAGGTCGGGGTGTTGAGCTGCGGGGATGACACTTCGGGAGGAGGTCATCGACGCGGTATCAGAGCCGATGTGGTCGTCTTGCAAAACGGAAATCGCTGGAGGTCGTTGAATGGGTGAGGCGAGTGTGTTCTCTGGTGCTGTCACGTTCTCTGGTATGGCGACGGGCGGAGCAGCTCGTGTAATCTGTGGCAAGGCGTCTGTGCTACTGGGCACGTACATGGTATTACGCACGTCTCGACGACCTCGCATACTACCTTGAGCACGGTTAATGCCGGCGTTTTGCGCCTGTGAGCGCAGTTGGTTGGCCATGTTTGCCATTGCTTGCTCTGCCTCGGTCTGGTCTTCTTCGATGGGTTTGTCACGAATCATGAAATTCCGAGCTGATTCGTCCGCAGAGGGTGAGGCGAAGGCTGACGCTTCCGACAATGCCTGCTGTGCCTGGGTGATTGAATCATTCCTGTCAGCTGTGGTGACTTGATTCAAGGCCATCTGTTGGTACGGGTTGTTGCTGGCTTGAGTAGCTGGTGGACTGACTGTGTCTGCCAGACCAGGTTGATACGAATTCCCAGTCGGATGTGCCTCTAGCGGATTTGGAGTCTGGTTAACGCCGTTTGTCTGCGGGACAGGGAGCGGAGGCTCGGGTAAATCTCGAAGAGGCTGTTCATATCGTCGATTCTGCGAAATCGAAGTTACAGGTCGGTCTTGAGTTGCTGTTGGAGTGAGATCCTGTCCGGACTCATCCAGATCCTGGAAACTGCGGGACGAGTCGCCTCTTCTAAATGGCACAAATCTCGTACGTCGTTTCTCTTCCGTCGAAGAAGAAACTGGAGGGGCAGTGCTCTTGCGTCTATTCATCACAGTGCCGAGTCGCTTGAGACCACCCAGCTTGCTCTCTTTCTTCTGAGGTGGCACGTCCGGCACTATGACATGTCAGAGATTCTCAGGTGACACACAAGAGTGACTTACAAGGAGCTAGCCTGCCCTGTCCGGCCAGGGAATTTGAACGTAAGCTGTTGTTATCAGTCGTGCCTCGTGGTGGAGGAGGCGTCGGCGGAGCACGCAGGGAACTGGTCGGTCTGGCACCAGTGCCGGCGGTCGCTGAACTCAGTCTTCTCAAAATGCCGCCCCCTCCGCCAGCGGAGACTCTGGCAGCGAATGTCTTGATCTCGTCGGCAGTCTCCACGTTGAGCAGTGCGCCCAGACAAGACTCTGCGCTGACTTTGTTCTTCTCAATCGAGTCCACCTCATGGGTCTGGAACTGCGTAAGGACGTCCCGGAGGTGATTGACCCGCGATTCATCGACAACCTGTAGTTGTTCAAACACGTACGGTGCTTGTGATTCCCATTGTCGCGAAGCGTCTTCCATGGTGGAACTCGCAGTATCCGCTCGTCGGCCACCTTTTGCAGCTTTCCTTTGTGCGCCAGATAACTCTTTTGCGGTGTTGCCCAGGTTCACCTGTGCCGTGCTTAGATCCTTAAAGCCTCTGTTCCGAGATGCCCACGTTCGCAAAGGGTATTCGACATCAGCCTCGATTTTGGTCGCAAGGGTCTCGTGGGAGGCTGCCAAATTCTCGGTGCCAGAGACGATTCGCTGCCAGGGCATTTGGAAGATGCTGCGCTCGCTTTAGCAACACCAAGTCGCGAAAGAGAGACTGCGCCTACCCAAGAGCGGCTCCATCTTGTTGAGGCCGTCGCGCGAGCTTGCGCAAGCTGGCGACATATACTTCCTCTATCTTCCGACGTTCCTTGTCGTCTGTCAATGTCTTGTTCACCGTGTTACACGGACGTGTCCTGACCTGAAGCCAATCGGCGATGTCGCTGTTGATCTTGGTTATGAGGGTGACGCGATCATTGAGTATGTTGACTGCTTGCTCCGGCTGCAGTGAAGCCTGGCGCAAAGGTCAGTCAGTCTGCGGTCGGAGGGTCGCGGGTCCTGCGTGGTAAGTCTTACAAGGAGATTTAGATACTCGGTTCGCTGAAGCTCGTCGTTTGCCATGATGAAGGCGCTATCCAAGCATTGAGCACGAAAGATGCAGTGGGTTGACAAAGAATATCCGACTAACAATTGGCATTGGGTCCACTACACAAGAGTTGAAGACGATGGCGAGTCGAAGGTCAGTGGAAAGACTGGTTCTAGAAGCTCTTGGGGTTCGGCGGTCGGCGGGCCGGGATTACGTAGCGCCAGTGAGCTGCAACAGTAACATCTTCCTATTACACAGTACTGTGTGCTCTCCAGTGGGGGAAGCTTGCTTCGGGAGCACCCACGCAAAGCTTGTCACTACCTGGATCGTGGAGACAGAGATATTGCAGAGGCACGGTGAAATCAATTACTTGCTCTGTCATTGTGACACCGACAATGTCTTGCCTACGTGCAGGATGGTGGATGTTGACATGAAGACCATATTGCTGTCTTCGTGCTCTGATCGTGGACGTGGCACCCAAGCGCTTTGAGGAAGGAGGTGATAGAAGTACGACCCTGTTAGAAGATTGCTTGAGATAGCGACAAGATGCCGGTCGATGTCAGTTTCTCTGACAGGCTGAGTCGCATCTTCCAGCTGTAAGAGTCTTGCTCATCTGTATTTGACTTCGTATTGCTGAGTCATTGCTCCAGGACAAGTGCGTTCGTGTCCGCTGGCAACAACACAGAAGAAGCCAGGAAGAACGCAAAGGAATTGGAGGAAGAGGTTCGGGGATCAGCTGCTTCTATAGTAGGCACGACTCAAATACCGTCTAGGATCTGCTAATGATCAGACTAGGAAGAATATCAAATGAAGCTGGATGACGCTGTAAGAGCAATTCACTCAATAGACACGCCGCCCGCACAGGCCGAAGAACCCGCCAAAGTCGATGAAGTGTTCAACACTGAGGGTCCCACCTTCGGGGCATACCAGCATGCAACATTTCATGCCGATGGCCTCATGTCGACTGTGTTCAAGGCGAAGCCGATCGATGAGGCCGCTCCTGTCCGTGTTGTGGCACTCAAGGTCACTCACCCGGCAATGATGGGTGCGCCGCATAACTCCATTAGAGAGGCTCGACTCCTGGTCAAGGCTCGCCACGAACACGTTGTTCCCCTCCTTGACACCATTCGTGAGCCTGGAGATCTGTTTATCCTCGTCTTCCCATTTCTTAGGCAGGATCTGGAGAACCTACTCAGGTCGGACAGATTGGACAGGCGGCAGGCCGGCATGGTCTTCGATGGACTTTTCAACGCTTTAGACCATATCCACTCGCTGGGCGTTATTCACCGGGACATCAAACCGTCCAATATTCTGTTGAAGACGATGAACGGACCTGTCTACCTGATCGATTTCGGTATTGCTTGGTCTGCGGACGACAAGGACTCTGAGCCAGCCACCTCAAAAATCACCGACGTTGGTACAACTTGCTATCGCCCACCAGAGATCCTGTTTGGCAGCAAGAGTTATGACACGTCATTGGATATGTGGGCTGCTGGTTGTGTCGTGGCGGAAATGGTCAGACTCGGCCACCTACCAGTCTTCGACGCTGGCGAAGTAGGAAGTGAATTGGCCTTGATCAAGTCCATCTTTACCATCCTCGGAACTCCTGACGAGGTGGTCTGGCCGTCTTCACAGGCATGTCCTGATTGGGGTAAGATGCGCTTCCAGCAGTTTCCGGCAAAAGCGTGGAAAGATCTTCTTCCCGGCGCACCAGAAGCGGCCATAGATTTCGTCTCGAAAACCGTGTGCTACGAGATGACAAGGAGGCTGACCGCTGGAGAGGCTCTCAGGCACGAGCTGAGGTCGATCATTCGGGCTGCATGAGCGTCAGATGATGTATCCGGCGCATTGTATATCAATACGCTCAGTGTCCACTATGGGCTGTAGTACTCCACGTTGTTCTTGACAGCTGTCACCCAAGAATAGTCTTTATCGCCCATCATCCTGGCGTGGGCTTACCACAGGGTTGCACATGATGACAGTTGGGACCCTGGAGCTCCCCGAGGTCACCATGCACAATGCGGCATATTGTGGTGCACCGTGAACCGGTGGAGCAGAGCGTTTCGTTCGAGCATCAGGAGTAGTGCCCGTACAACTGGTAAAGATTCAGCACTCAAGACCCGAAGAAGATAATCAGGTCGTGAGATTAGATTGCATGTGCTGTGGATGAGATTCACACCACTCGTGGTGCTCGCTGAAACCTTGTCTAGAAAGACTGAGCATCTTGAAAGTTTAAGAAGCAACAATAGATGCTCGCGCCGCTCGGATTATTGCCCCTCATGCCACAGTCAAGCCAACCACACAGTAGATTTTGGGCACAGTCCGAGGTGCGAGATGCGGGAGTTGTTGTGATCGGACGGTAGCCCAAACATGCTTTTCCTGCACTCATGTTGCCTCAAGCTATTTCCCAGGTGCAAAACCGCCCAGCGGCCCTGCTTGCACATTACGACTGTTGAGTCTTGCCGAGCGCGTCAGATGTCAATGAGCTTGAAAAGGGAGCAATTTCTCTTATCCGCCGCTAAGCTGCAGGTACAGGTGGCACCTAAACCGCATCGAGGGATGGGCGCCAGGTGCCTTCCATCTGAATCCAGGCACGCCAATGGAATTTCACAGAGGCCCCTGCTCGCGAACGCCTCAAGCAGCCCTGTGGGTGCCGTGATCTGTCTTGTCTGTGCCTGAGGAGAGGCAGTGGGCATCTGTTCCGCACTTCTCGTTTGTCCTTGCACTCGCGACGGCATCCACAACTTTGGCCTGATCCTCTCAGTCTCACATCCCAGCAGCCACTTTCCGACTCATCTCACGAGAAAGTGAGCATCGCGTCACTGCCACCCTCACAGTTCGTTACCGTGCTACTCCTCTCTTTTCTTCCTTTCTTGCGCACCCTCTGTTCGACACTCTGCCGCCATTGATTTGCTTCGATTCTTCAGCCTCCCCATTCATCCTATTGTTCACCGAGTGTGAATTGTCGCCCTTCTTTTATCGACAATTCATCACTAGCCACTCCTTCGACACCACGATTCTCCATAATTTCGAGATCACCTCTTCATAAAACGATCCAGCAGCGCTGTGACACCCTCTCCCGGTTCTCGAATAACAGCTTCAACTACAGCGCTGAAGCATTTTTCTTCGACAGCAAAGACCTGCACATCAACCGCTGAGTGCCAGCTTCCAGAGCGATACACCTTTGATCTGACAATGTCCGACATCGACCTTAAGCTTGTAAACTTCCACGACAGAATGGTGGAATTAGCTAGACGCCAAGACGAGGCCGCTCTCACCACTGTGGATGGCACGGTCTACTCGATCGCTTACGTTACAGCAACACCGACATTTACCGGTGTTATTGGAGGCTATACTACTCTCACTGGCGATGACTCCTCTGTGACCCAAGCACCCACCGATGCGAGCACCGCGCCTCCAGAATCCACGACCAATCCACCCACTGCAGCTGCTACCGATTCCACGACACCCCTAGTCGTCTCCTCCACGGAAAGTGCCTTCACTTCTGCCCAACTTACCGCGCCCGCCATCGTATCGTCTGCTACTTCTGCTGGCACTATTGGAAGCACCAGCACAGGCTTTGTGGCGGCTGCGTCGGCTCCGGCCAGTTCTTCGGCAGACTCCTCAAGCTCGTCGAGCAGTGGGCTCTCAACGGGTGCAAAGGCTGGTCTTGCCATTGGTATCATTGCGGTCGTCGGACTATTTGCTGTCTTCCTCTTATGGTTACTCGGAAAGAAGAGGCGCCAGATTGAGGCCCAGAACGGAACAGACAACGAGAAGATCAATCCTGCTCCAGGTGTTAACAGCACTGAAATGGCCACAAGAAGCCCGCCTGTCAGTGCAACCGCCCCACGGATAAGTCTACGACCTGTATCTCGGATGTTGCCAGAGTTCGTGGGAGCGTCTTCTAAGAGCAGGCTCAGCGCAGGCAACACGCTCACCACAGTTGGAGAATCGGATTCTGCTGTGACTCGCAAGACACCATCGCCACAACCTCGAGGTCCGAGTCCAGGTCCAGCTCGGGGACTTGGTCTAGCCGCAGCTACCCAAAGCTCTCAGGATAACAACCCGAACAATCCTTTTGCCGATCCTCAGAATCCGTTTGCTGATCCGGAGAAACTGCCAATCCAAGCGCCAGCGGCTCTCGCACTAGCACCTTCTGCCGCTAAATCACCTGCTGTCGTTCCTGTTGCTGCTGCTGCTGCTCCCATTGCTTCTGCTGCGATTGGCGGCGGCGTCGCCGCCCTTAGCGCTCCCGCTGCTGCCACACAACCGAAGCCTGTTCCAGCTTCAGTTGCGGCTCCTGTCAAGAAGAAGCCGGTGGCAGTCCCAGCACCTGTCTCCCCCCCTGTTCCGGCTCCTCAGCTCTCACCACAAGTCACCTCATCTCCAGCCTCTTCTGCGCCTGTCTCGCCAGCTTCTATCGTCGCAGCTGCCCAAGGTTCTAATTCTCCTCGTGCGGAAGCTCCTCAAGGCAGCGTCTACCGCGTGCTTATGGATTTTGCACCTTCCATGGATGACGAATTGGCGCTGAAGAGTGGTCAACTCGTCCGGATGCTTCATGAATACGATGATGGTTGGGTAAGTAGCCAACCGACGGGGCTTTCCCAGCACATAACTAATCATATCCTAGGCACTGTGCATCCGACTTGACCGATCTCAGCAAGGTGTCGTTCCTAGAACGTGCCTTGCCGCCAAACCCTCGAAGCCCAAGCCATCTCATCTCAACCAATACGCGCGACCTACGCCGGGCGGTCCCGTGTCTCGTCCCATGTCACCAGCTGGCGGCCCGCAACGCCCAATGAGTCCTGCAGGACGATCCATGAGCCCGATGGGCAGACCGATGAGCCCTGCTGGAAGGCCCATGAGTCCCGCGGGACGGCCCATGAGCCCGGCTGGGATGCGACGTCCTGTGAACCCAGATTTCAATCAAGCACCGAGAGCAATGTCCCCTGGACCGAGAGGTGGACCGAGACCTGGACCACCTGGAAGAAGCATGTCGCCAGGCCCGTACGGCGGTCGAAATGGCCCGCCCCCAATGGCTGATGTCAGTCGACGAAGGAGCAACTCGGCCAGCACTGTGAGGGAGAAACGAAATTCTCCTGTTGGACCTTCCAAGCTCGGACCTGGCATGGCGATTTGAACACAGCCCTGAAAAGCTCGAACTGTGACTTTGTTCAGACCTTTCACGGAAACGACGGCAGATGCCTTTCCTATTCTTGAAACCATGTACTTTACGACGGAGATCCATTATCTCAAGGGGGAAAATTCTGTGCTTGGGTTCGTCCTTCTTGTGCCTTAACTTTTCGAAACCATATCCTGGCTGTTAGTGAGCAGGTGATGGGAGAGTTTGAGGATACTGGAGTACTTGATGCTGTTTAGCGCGAGAGAAGAAGACAGCTGAGATAGGCGTCCAGGCAGGCAAGACATGAGCTGTCGTTGATGCCAGGATACATAGATAATACCCACGTCAATCCAAAAATCGATAGATGGCCCGGTGAGATGTGATTGAGGTAGCGTTGACTCGTAACTCGACGAGACCAAGCCTGTTGCTGAGCGTTGCACTTCAGTTCGCCTCGACAATTCAACTCAACTCAACTTACGTCAATGAACGGAGTTTGCGTTGATACAGCATTGGACAGTCTGCGATCGGACAACAGCTTCCTGCTCGCGTACATATATGTAGCTGCGCTCCTTCGACATTGCAGTCCTGATCCGTTTTTGACGACTACCATTCAAGTACTGTGCCTCGCAACGTTTCGTCCTGGCGAACCTGGGATGGGCCTAACCAGGTATGCAGACTTGGGACACCACCCTCGCGCTGCATCGGGATAGCTGGGACCGTAGTAGCAGTCATGGCAATTTTCATGGTCCTCGTCGTGTGTCTCCTCCTGTATCACGAAGAAAGCATACCTAGGTGCTGGGCGCCTCGAGTACCTAGCTACGTAGCAATGCTTTTGGTGAACTGGAGCTGACGCATGTGGTCATGTATGGTTACGTATGAGGTATGTAGCACTCTGTAGGGAGTAAACTACGGAGTACTCCGTACCTTTTAAGTATATCTCCCTCGTAGGTGGAGGTGGCAGTTCATGTGATGCGTGACCAGAGCAGCGCGAAAGGGGTAGTAAATGACTGACTGCATACTGCGTGGGATCTCACCGGTCTTGATCCGATGCGCATACATGGTGTTCGCTTTTCGCATTTGATAATTACCTGGTACGTATTTTAGGAAAGGCATGACAGCAGTACAGTAGGTAGTTGTGCCATTTCGTGAGGAGGTTTCGTTGCGCGGTGCTATGCCGAGGTCCATGGACAAAGACAGCACTCGCTCCTCGCGCACGTCAGCTTACTGTATTGCGATGGTGATATGAATCGTAAGACCTTCCTCGACACGGCAACAGTGAAATCTCTCGAGAAAAGCGTCGCATAGTTATGCCTTGTTGGAAACGGCTCATTGGCACAACCGACTGAAAGTAGCGAGTACACTACTGAGCGAGAAGGCGAGTCACTCGAAGCTCGGCTAATTACACCAGGGCGAGGCACATACAGAGCAGCAATGGCAAACACCAACGATGACAAAGGATCAACATTGACCACCGCGTCCCCGACACGCCTGCGTCAGATCGCCTTGGTGGCAGAGGATCTCGACCGCGCTCAACATCTCCTGGTACGTAGGTGCTTGCTTTCCCCCGACTCTTGACGCCCCGTCCTTTCATCTTACCTGTAAGGACTCGTGAATAATTATACCTAGACAACCGTTCTCGGGACGGAAGTCGTCTTTGTCGATCCGCAGGTTGCGCAATGGGGGTTGAAGAACTTTCTAGGTATGTAGGTGAGAAATGCTGCCAGGGTTGCTTCGATGCACTCATACTCCCACTCCCACTCCCACTCCCACTCTCACTACAAAGGCGCTGGGGTTTGCTCCCACTCCAAACTCACCAGGTGGCCTTCTTGCTGACTCGCGCCGGCACAAGTGGCCATCGGAGGCGATCTCATCGAAGTTGTCGCCCCTTTCAAAGACGACACCACCGCGGGCAGACTGCTCAAGAAGCGAGGCGAGGGAGGGTACATGATCATCATGCAGACGTTGGACGCCGCAGCGCGGAGAAAGGACATTGAATCCCGCGGCCTCGCGAGGGTGATATTCAGCCACGCGCACGACGATGTGCTGTGCGTGCAGTACCATCCGAAGGGAATTGCGGGTGAGAACAGTAGAGACTTCACTGCGTGGTAATGAGCCGACTCGCTGACTATCAGGACGATGTGGAACGCAGGCGGGATGATGCCCGAATTAGACTCGCACGCACCGTCGCCAACGAACCCCACGCCCCTAGAGAGCGCGTTCAGTCCGTGGCACGCCTGTGGGAGTGACTACCACAAGTATTCGAGCGGGATGAAGCGCTGTGCGCATTTAAAGCTGCTCAACACCACGCTGCGTCTGGCGCCGGGGCAAGCAGACGTGGAAGCTGCCGCACGGCAGTGGGAGGACTATTTCGGGATCCCACGCGAGGGAAAAAGTCAGTTGGTGTTCACCAATTCGAGGTTGAGCTTTGTGCCTGGAGTGGATGGAAAACCGGAGGGGTTGGAGAGCATCACCATCGAGGTCAAGGGGAGGAGGAGATTCGAAGGGATGTTGGATGTCGCGAGGAAAGAGGGTCTGTGTGGGGATGGGTGGATTAACATGTTGGGCGTCAAGTGGTACTTTGTGCTCCAGGAAGATGAGGATCAAGGTGACCGGAATCAGAGGGGGAGCAAGTTATGAATGAGTTCTTGCAGTCGGTCTGTCTATGGCTCTTTCCGCCGGGGAAGGAAATGCATACATGAGGAGGTTAAAACATCAGCTGCACGTACACTGCAAAGTGACTGATTGGCTAAGGTCTATCTATCACCGTATCAAGGACACAATTTGGGTTGCGAGTGGAAGGCGAGGGAGGGACCAGCGAATAGGTGTTTGATCAGTGCCACAGACTGTCTCCCCTGAACCGGCGCACCCCATGCCGCGCATGCGCACGCAGGCTGGCTGTGCGCAGAGAACTGCTGGCTCTGATATCTGGCACTTCACAGGCTGAAAGACAATTAAAGCGCCTCACTGATGGATACCTAGGTCAACTATGAGATTCAAAGGCTCCATCCATGGGTGCTTACGAATTGAAGTACTTCCATGCTAGTTCTGTTGATGAAAGCTGGTTCGAGAGAGAAGAGGTAGATCAGATACTTAGGCATCTACTTGTCATTCACTCGTATGTAATCTGGTTCGGCTGCTCGTTTCTCATGCTGACGCTGACACTTGGTGCGTGAGGAAAGGATCTGAGCTACATCACCCTGTGTAGCGCTACACAGAGCTTGGTCACAACGTTGAACTCCCGCGCACACTTGACTGAAAGAGTGCTTGTCCCCGTAAGTCCACAACTAATTTAGACAGAACGTCCTATCGCTATCACTGTCGCCTGCGGCATATCCATACGCGAATCCCACCTCTTCGACGTCTTCGCTGTCGATACCATCATGACCCTCAAATGAAGTTACTTCCGTCTTGTATAGCCCGGTACCTGATACGGCGTAGGGACAAACCACGTCGGATACAGTCCAGCCTCCCGTTGGCGGTGGATAAACGCAGCAGTAACGTGCCCATTCTGCGTGAAGTTCGATTGTGTCTCGTTATTGAAACCCGGGATCGGGGAATACTGCTTCCGCAGGGGCGGAGGCTTGTCGGGTGTGGATGGGAGAGAGTCCGAGGGTTGAGAGCCTTGAATGTGGGAGTCGTCGCTCATATCTTGCCTCCTTACAGGCCCTGAGCGCCTGGGTTTGGAAGAAGGAGATAGTTGCGAATCATGAACGGGATCCGAATCATTCCCAAGGTCGGAGTGTCGCTGCACTGGTGGAGACGATGTGGTCCCAGAAGTTAAGGCAGGAGTGGTCATCTCGCTTTCCCTGCTTGTGGGAATTGTCTCCAGAGGCCGTTGCAGAGGCTTTGCCTGAGGCCGCGGTGTTTGAGAAGGCTGAATAGGGGATGACGGAGGGTCGAGATCAAGATCGCCCTCATCTTCCCAGCCATTCTCTAAACTAAGAGATTCGCCAGCTTCCAGTCCAGTTGGGTTACTTTCGCGATTGCGAGGGATCTGACTCATATGTACACTTGAAGAACTCGAGTCCTTGATTTTGAACGTCTCGGGTCTCCCCATTGAATCATCATAGCCATTCTGTGGCATTGATGAAGGTGGCAGGAATGCCTGCGTAGGCTCTTGAGTGGACATCTGAGAAGGATGCGGAATTGACGCAGGATGGATAGACTTTTGTGTATTGCTCCGCACTGGTCGCAGTCGGGGCGAGGATGAGTCGATTGAGGCGTCATTCAGCGGCGCTTGGGTACTAGTTGTGCGACGGATACTTGCTGGATGGATAAACACAGGCGTCCTCGGAAGAGGCACCTCGTTCAAGTCGTCATCGTCCAGCACGACGCCCGCATGATCCGGGTCAACGCTGGATCGCGGCACCAATCTAGGGGCTGGAATTGGGGACTGTGACGAGCCTACTCTCTCAGTATCAGAAAGATAAGTGTCGGGCCCGTGACCAAACGTGACACCAGCTGCATGCAATGTCGGCGTTGACGGACGTGAATGATCGATCACTGCCTCTGGAGTTCCCGGTGCTCGCTTTAACGGGAGGGGGGAGGAAACGCGATGCTGCACCTGAACATTGAACTGCGTATCATTCGCCACGGGTGAGCCGAAATCCAGCTGTTCAAAGTCTTCGTCACTAATGTTTGAAGTTCTGTCGGTGAAGTTGCATAGTTCTGGTGCTAGTTTGACTTGAAGAGATGGCGACCGCGGGTGCTCGGCATCAGTCGAGCCGGGGCGAGGGTCACTGCACGGAGCGACAGCAGCAAAATCTCTTACAATAATGCCTTCCCCTTTCTCTACAAAAGCCCCTGGTGAGTGAGGATGGGCGCCAGTACCTATTTTGGCTCCACCACTTCCCAGTGCGGAGAAGAGGTTAGCAAAGCTTGGTAGACTGTCCTGGCTCCCAACAGGGCTCTCCTGGGTACCCTGTGCCTGGCTTGTTGCCGGAATCTCGAGTTCGCCCTCAGTGCCGCGTACCACTGCAGCCAGCGGAGGCGGCGTAGGATTCGTCCCGGGTTTGGGCGAAGATGATGGAATCGACCACAAGTTCTGAGAGTCTTCGATACGTGTAGCATGCCGCTGTTGATTACGCTTTGGCAGCTTCAGGACGATCACCTTGCGTTTCGGCGAGTGACGCTTGGGAGTCCGACCTCTCGTCCCGGCTTTTCTAGAAGTATTATACACGGGCACATTGGTCGAGCGCTCAGCCAGTGGGGTTCGCTGAGCCTTGGTCGGAGTCTCACAGATCCTTCCTTTCGTCCTCCGTGTGCTCGCACACAGACTTTCCGGTGTTTGACTTGACAAAACAATACATTTCTTCGGAGTCTCTGGTAGCAACGAGGGACGTGAAGCCGGACGTGGTTCTGGCAAAGGATCTTCGTCTATCTCTGTGGAGTCCTTGATTTCCAACGGGTAGTTGAAAGGCTCGTCGGTGTTCTCGTCCTTGTCAACGGGCGCAGGAGAGGGCAGTGCTTGTGCGAAATAGTCGAAATTCTGGACCGGGTCTGAGAAGACCTCATTCTTCGTCGCTAGGCGCCTGGACTTTCTCTTCGCTGAGCCACTTGGCTGTTGTTCAGCAGGCTCACTCTTCCTTTTTCTTGTTCTAGACTTGTATTCTTCTTGGCTCTCCGGTGCGGCCCTTCGCTTTGAGGATGAGACGGCCACGGCTGGGGTCACTTTGCGGGCTCGGGGTTTCCTTGGACTGTCGTGGGTTCCGTCTAGTTGAGGCACAGCACGTCCTTCGGGAGATGTAACCATTGTATGGTCGAAGTCCTGCTGTTCGGAGGGTGGAAAGCCGAAAAAGCCGATTTGAGTCAAGGTAGAATCGCGTTTCTTCACATTGCGTCTGGATTCCCTCTTTTGTTGCCCATTTCGCAGCTGCCCTTCATCCAGCAATTGCATGTCGCCATCATTGTAACTCGGAGGCAGAGTAGTCAACCATCGAGCCTGAGTCAAAGTCCGCTGACTTTTTGTGCGTGCTGGTTTGGTGCCGTCCGGTGCTTCACTTACCCGTCGCCGCTTCCGAGCTGCAGGCGTGGGTAGCAGCCCTGACTTGAATTTGCGCTTGGTGCTGGTAATGGACCACGGCAGGGAATTTTCAGACATCCTGCCATAGAGAGACTGAGAGTGGTCTGCCAGGAACAGAGCGAGGGAGTCTCGAAATTCGACGCCCTCACGGCGGAAATGCGTCCTAGTGGGTTCGCATGATGTCAACGCGTCCACATTCGACGCGACCGGAAACACGACACACGTGACGTTGAGATTTGGTTCGTCAGCACATCGACCACCACGAGCTACTCGGCTGTTCACTTATCGTCAAGAAATCGAGGACACGTGGGAAGATAGTAGCCTTTCGTGATTCTGGAGAGCGTAGGCAAGCTCATCTCAGCTTCTAAACAGCCTCAACGCCTCTCCTTCGGTGATCTCTTCATCCATTTCATCCATTCCACTTACTTCCTTCTCTGCCAATGCATTCACGTTTCCTAGTAGACTCCCGAAGAACTCTGCCCTCGCAGCCTCCGTCCACGTATTTCGATCCTCAGGTGCCATGAAGTTCTCTAGCTTTTCGTGTACCGTATACCTGATTTTGCGACCTTTGGATGCTTTGGTGTCAATCTTTTTGTTTTTACTGCCACTTGGGTGTAACTTTTGAGGACCAGCCAGTTGCGTGGTGAGGACGCCGCTGGCATTCGCTGCTGAGCGGGAAGCGACCAGGTCGCGGAGGAGGGATTGATAGAATGTAGTGTCATCGAATGCGTGGGTTGACGACGAGTAGGAATGAGAAGTGATCTTGGAGGATTCTGAAAGCAGGTAGGTGTCGAGCACGTCTGTAAGGCGGGAATTCCCTGCTTGTGACGGCTTTAGAAGCTTTGATCGTTGTTGCGTAGTGTCGAGAATTGGTTGGGTTTTTGTGTGCCATTTGTCAAGGACTGTGCGGCGGTGCGCCTGGGCTTGCGTCTCGAGAGAGGTGGTGTGTTCCCAGATTTGTGTAAGGGAGGTCGAGCCTGTTGGATTGAGCGGGCGCTTTCGTTCTGCCTTATTGGAGTCAGGGGTAGTGTCAATCTGGTTGGAGAGGATGCTCGAGCGGATGGAATCAATAGTTGACCATAACGTGAGCGCCGCATCCTCGGCTTTTCTTGCGGCAGCTTTGACTTCCTCATCGGTGATTGTATCCGAAGGCAACTCGTTCATAGCAGCAACACCTTTCTGTAGCTTGATCCGGGCATCTAGGAGGCGTTCGAAGGCCTGCCGCTGCTGCTTGACCGCCTGACCTTTCTTCACGTCGGCAGTGGCCCCAGTTGAAAGCGTAGATGCCAGCCCAGCAGTTGATGCGGACTCTGCGGCTCTTCTGAGTTCTTCGCGATCCATGGAACGTGCTGATTTGCTGCGCCGTGGAGGTGGAGAAGTGGCTGAAGATGCCGAGGAAGCGTCATCTTCGTCTTCCTTGTCCTCCATGTCAATGTCAGAAGGATCGGTGGATTTACTGTCGGACTCGTCTGAAAGCAAATCCTCTGGATCTGCATCTGCTTCTGGAAACCCATCCTCATCCGATCCGACGGCCTTTGTCTGATTGCTCTTGCTGCCGCGAAATTTCAAGTGTTTGAAGCGCTCCACGTCGCTCTCACCCAGGGCCTCATCACTGTCAATCTCCTCGTCCTCTTCAGCTTCTAAGTCCAGATCCAGATCGTCAGCCTCTTCTGGCCCACCTTCGGAGCCGGAAGCTTGCCCGCCCTTGGTGGCAAAGGGATCCTCCTCGTCGTCTTCTTCAACTGGCGCAAATGGATCGTCGTCATCAGCATCATCTTCCAGCGCTTTGCGAGTTACAGCCACGCCCTCATATTTTGGCCCAAGAATTGGCTGCGCTGGCTTTCGCAATCGGCTCTGATCGACCGCTTCGTAGTGCTCACGGCCTGCATTGTTTCGTCCGTCTTCCTCAGACTCAGGGTCGTCACTGCCGGCTGGTTGCAGATATGCTTCGTCTTCGGGATCGAAGTCTGCTCCCGAGGATTAGTGTTATGTATGGAAAAGAACCACAGACGTTTGTGCCAACTAACCTTTGATTTTGTTGCGCTCCAACTGCGCCGCATGGGTCTTCAAGCTCCCCATATTGTATTGCCTCTGGGGCTGCGAAATGGAAGGGGCCCTGGAGCAAGACTGACTACTGGACCATATGAAAGTCCTACAAATTTTTTGCTGTTATAACAATTCTTGGAGATTTCGCCGCAAATTGCCGCCACTATCGGAGTTCACATCAGTTGGGGAAGCTTTAGCCGGGCTCCGAGGTCCACAAAGGTTTTCGGGTGATAACATATAATCTCAAAATTGCTACTCGAATTATCCGCACAGGCGGTCTCTCCCATGCGGCTGAATGGTTTAGTGGTATAATTCTTGCTTTGGGTCCTTTACCTTGAATGTAAGAGGTCCTGGGTTCAATTCCCAGTTCAGCCCGAAGACCCCTATAGCACTGTAGGGGTGCTGGGAATTGCTTTTTTGCCTGTAAAGGGGGGATGTAGGGGGGTGGGGGCCGGTTTTCCGCCGGCGGGCGGGAAATTCACTATCGATCAGATATTGGCTCCCCTTCACTGAATCCTCCGCCCTTCACTAAGCCCCCTTTACTAAAGTCTTCACTTTCCTGCGCAAAAGAGCGGTTGATACAAGTTTTTGAGCTCGCCTAAATCGCAGAACTCTCAAAGGCACAGCCACGCTGTCTCGCTACAGTCTACGTATAGGCCTTTGGATTGGACATGCTTGAGTCGGCTTAACACCTCTATCGACCTGTAACAGGCTGGGTAGCTTTTTTGGCGGCGACGTACTCCGTACTCATAATGGACGATGTGCCCCCAGAGGACATGATCACGTGACAGTATTCTTATGACATCATGTGACTCTGGCCATCAGGCTACAACAGAGCGAACATCCATTCGGTGGCAGAGACTTATCCCCTTGCCGTTGTATCGCATTTTCACCGGTACCGGACCAAGTCTCTTTCCCGAACGGCAGTTTTCCTCGAACCGTCTGCAGATCATTGATTGAAGGCACCGGGGACCATTATGCCGTTATGATAACAGCAGGGGACGCTGCAGATCGGCATTGAAAGCAAAAGCGACATGTCATAACCTGTCCTGACAGCTGTCCGACTCAATGCCGCCTAAGAAGAAACGTACAGCAAAACAACCGGCCCCGGCAGCGTGTCAGTCTGCTAGTCAGCGTGGTCGTGGCAGGCCCGAAGATGACATTGGAGGCGTCTATGGCGAGATGCTTGCTGAGGCTCTTGCGGAGGAGCATGCCACAGCTTCGCCCCCGAGACCAGCAAAGCGACGCAAAACAAGCGAGGAACCCTGGAGCAAGATTGAGCTTGATGTAAATCTATTCAGCGGACCTGATAATGTTCGAAGTCCTGCACCCGTCGAGTCCGAACCTGCACGGCTCCAACAGGTCACCCTCACTGAGTTCGATACTGCAACCGAGTCAGATCCCGAATTTGAGGATGTCAACCTCGAGCCACTTGCTGAAGAGGCTGAATACGATGATGAACCAGACGAGAAGCCTCTCGAGCTCAACCTTTCCAAAGTGTCCACGCCTACACGTGCTACACCAAGACGGAAACCTGTAAATGCGGCAGAAAGACGGCTTCGTTTGGATGTGCATAAAGCGCATCTCGTCATGTTACTAGCGAATCTCAAATGTCGAAATCATTGGTGCAATAGTGAGACATTACAAGCCATTTTGAAGCCCCTTGTCCGGCGGAAAACTACATCGTTGCTTCATGTGGACGAACGAAAGGCCCAATATGAACGAAACCGGTCCTTCATGACAGGAATCGAAGAAGTATGCTCTATCTGGGAAAGCGTGTGGACAATAGAGGGAAGGGGGATGACACGTGCTTTTTGGAGAGATGATGTCGATGCTGTCAAGGAAAGCGATGACACCGAGGACCTCGACTTCGATGACTTCAAGACTGCAGCGATCTCAAAACGTGGGTCGAGAGATCTAGCTGCTCAGCTGTTCTGTGCCCTACTTCGTTCCATTGCTGTTGACGCCCGCTTGGTGTGCTCGTTGCAAGTCTTACCTTTTTCGAGAGTTGCAAAGGGACAGACGCCGCAGAAGCCAAAGGCAGAATATATTCGTGCGCCTCCTCAAGACTACGGCTCAACATCCGGCACAAGCGCGCAGACGCGAAAAGTGTTTTCAGAGTCAATGTTTCCGATCTTTTGGGTTGAGGTTTTCTCTCCGGCCATACAAACATGGATTCCTGTGGACCCTATCGTCCGTCAAACGATCAACAAGCCGAAGACGGGGTTTGAACCTTACGCCAATGACAGCTACAACAAGATGACATACGTGATTGCATTCGAAGATGATGGCTCGGCAAAAGACGTAACGAGACGTTACACTCAATTCTACAATTCGAAGGTCCGAAAACAGCGGGTCGAAAGCACTCCAGGAGGCGAGAAATGGTGGGATAAGACCATGCGATTTTTTGAGAAGCCCTTTCGCGAAGCTCGAGATGACATTGAGGATGCGTTTCTTCATACGCGCACCGAGAGCGAGCCCATGCCTAATAACATTGAAGATTTCCGAGGTCATTCAGTGTATGTTTTGGAGCGGCATTTGCGCAAGAACGAAGTCATTCACCCGAGACGCGAGTCAGGCAAAGTCAAGATAGGGTTCGGAAAGGACTCTAAGCTCGTCAGCGTGTTTCGCCGCCGAGACGTCCATGTTTGCCGAACTGCCGATGCTTGGTATCGACGAGGAAGAGATGTCAACGAAGGGGAGCAGCCGCTGAAACGGGCTGTTCCCAGACGGACCCGGACGCCGGCTGCCGATGACTTTGATGACGACGAAGATGCCGCCGGTGGCACGGCTTTATACGCCGAGTTCCAGACTAGCTTGCACAAGCCACCTCCGGTCGTCGACGGCAAAGTACCGAGGAATGCCTACGGTAACCTCGATGTCTACGTGGCGTCAATGATTCCAGCAGGGGCCGTCCACATCCGACATCCTCTTGCCGCGAAAGCAACTCGCATTCTTGGGATCGACTACGTGGATGCTGTGACAGGCTTTCAATTCAAAGGCCGACAAGGCACGGCTGTCATCGACGGCGTAGTAGTCGCCATGAACATGACGAATGCAATGATCACCGTGATTGAAGCACTAGAGTCGCAGGCATCAGAAGAGGCCGAAGAGGCACGAACTAAAATCCTTCTGGCGATGTGGAAACGCTGGCTCACTGCAATGCGTGTACGAGCACATGTGCAGCACCAATATGGGGATCGTGAGGAAGGCACAAAAGGCAAAGCCCTCCTTGTGGACGACGATGACGACGAAGATGACACCACATATAAGCCGGAGGACGACGGAGGGGGTTTCATGCTCGAAGAAGGTGAACCCGGCGAGAGCGACGAGGGCGCTGCGACAGCGCTGACGCCGTCTAAGATGCCCAGTTTGAGACCGCTCGAGCTTCCCCCGGAAGTGGTGCATCAAGAGGTTATTGTTGTTCGGTCTCCCCACAAGCTCCCACAACCGCCCGCGCAAGAACCACCAATGCAGCAGAGCAACTATCAAGAAAACAAACCTAACGTGGCCGATGAGGGAGGTTTCATGCTTGACAATAACCATCCCGCAATCCTCGCACCAGGGAAAGTAGACTCCGAAGCGGCTGCCAATTCAGAAAGCGGCGGATTCATCCGCGAGGACGAGGCTGAGGACGACAATGAAGGTGGCGGGTTTCTGTTAGACGACGAGGACGAAGCAAGTGGTGGCTTCGTGACCGAGACTGAAGCATCCAAAACGCACACGCTAGCAAGCACAACTGACGAGGAACGAGCAGGAGGCTTCTTACCCGGACCGGAGACGGACGCGGCCTCGGCCACGGCCAACGACGCTGGCGCCGCTACGGGCCCTTCGACCGCGTCTACCACTCTGGGAAGCCCCGAGTCCAACAACATTCGCCATGAATACCGGGACGCCGGAGACTGCGAAAATACTGAAGTGGCCATGGTCTATTCAACTGAGGTTGGTCCATCCGCGGCACAACCGCCTCCACCTCCGCCTCCTGCTAACCCGGACGAGGGCACACTGGAGCTGAACCAACACGAGGCCGCAAATGGAGAAAGTCCTGCCTCGGCTCCTACGCCGGGCTCCCTCCTCTCGCATGACCCCGAGGAAGACGACGCTGAGCCTGAGTGGCTGTTGAATAGCCTGGGAGAGATGGACTGAATGCTGGGTTCTTCGACAGTGCACTGGGACGGCCAGTCAATTTTTGCCCAGGAAACAGGAAGCGTCCAAGGGATGATATGATATCATGCCACGAGAGGAGCTCAAAGCGCACTTGAACGATATAGAGCCCAGGGCTCATATCTTGGTGGGAAAAGTCATATACAGGTACAAGTAATATCTGTAAAATCATACAGTGCATGGACATTAAATGTCCGGGGGTATCATGATGAATCCGAGTCATAACCGACCAACGCCACGTTGGTGCCGCCATCAACAGGAGCAGGTTTCCTCTCCTCCAGCTCCCTTCCAGGTTGTCCGTCCTCTCGTTTCCGTTTCACCCTCGGTTGCCAGAGATTATCGTCGCGCAGGAACGGATCAACCGCAGTTCTGGAGTTGCCTCTCAATGCGTTGCCCAACATCTCCTTCTTGTCGGCTTTTGCCTTGACCTTGCCCGTAGTCGAGGCAGCATTCGAGGAGCCCCCACCACCACCACCAGTGGCGGTAATGCCCCTCCGAAACAACGGCTTACTCGAGCTCAAGCCTTCCTTCGGTCCGCCGCTCTGCTCGCCAAACTCCAAGAACTTGACCCTCTCGTTATCCTCCTCCCGTTCGGGCAACATCTCCATCTCCGCCGCGAGGCCAAATTTAAACTTCAAGGCCTCCCCCGTCCTCTCGTCGGCCTGCCTCTTCCTCCTCCCGACGCGAAATCCCCGCCTCAACAACCTGCTCTTCTCGTACGGATCTTCCCAGTCGCGCCGACTCGCGCGCATCAACTCCTCCAGCCTGGCCTTCTGCGTCTCTGCGACAGTCCTGTCCGCGACTTTCTTCTCCACGGCGCCGAACCCGCCGTCCTTTTCCAGCCTGTCCTTCTCCTCCTCCGTGACTGCGCGTGGCCCCACACCATCGTCTGCTGTTGTCCCGAAATCCCGCCGTCTCCCGCCCTCAGTGACCACATATTCGGCGTTCTGTGGATCCGTGCGCACACCCACCCACCCGCCGCACAGCGTATGTTTGAACCGAAATTCCCAAACGGGCGTGCTGAAGTAGGCGCCTACTTTTTTCTTCTCCGCGTTGAACCGCACGCCTTGCGCGATGATTTGCTCGGGATGGCATGTCGTGCACCATATGGGAAACGGACATTCGAACCGCACGGTCAGGATGCCCTCGGACTTGAGCTTGCGGGCGCGCGAACCGAGCGCGTGACCCTTGCCTGAGGCCGTGTTGGCGGACACCCGGCCTTCGAGGTCAGGCGGGATGTAGCGGCCCATGTTGAAGCCTTGCATTTTGGCGGTGGTGGTGGCGGTACGAGGTACTCGTAGGATGAGAGGGAGGACGGGGAAGGACGAGCTGCTAGGAGAGCGCGAGCGGAGTAGGCCGTGGCTAAGGCAGCCGCTGGAGACACTGGAGTGTACGAGTAGTCTCTAGACTGTACAGAACAGTCTGGCGTGGAGTTGTTGGTGAGATGCTGAGCGGGTGAGGTGGGGCGAGGACTGGGGGCAGCTAAACACATCTCTCGTGGGAAGGTTTATTGGATGTGTGAACCCTGAAGGGCGCAGAGGGTGTTGCAATGAACGAAGCAATGGCGGAAGTTTCGCGGTATCCGCCGTTACACTGCGCTGTGTGTAGAGTGTTTTGTTGCTGCGACTCGAAATCCGCCGTCCTTGTGCGGCAGAGTCGCGAGTAGTTCCAGTAAATGTACCCAGTACGGACTACGGGGTACGGCGGGGAATTTTGTGGATGACTAATGAGTTACTTAAGCCGCCGAGGCCGCCTCGCCAGTAATGCGCCACGCATGCGCCATCGATGTTGCTGTGGCATGCGCCATTGTGGGCACGCGCCCGCTCCTCCAGCTTGAAGCGATACCCATATCAATACAGTACACTATAGGTACTCGCTGCTTCGTACGCACTCTAGTTCCGCTACCTAGAGCAGAGGCTGCGTGGCCCCCAAAACAGCCCACGACTATCATAGGTTCATCACCATAGCAAGTACCCCGTAATTATTAACATAATCATACACCCCGGTTCTATTCCTCCTGGCGTGTGCTCATTTCTGCTCGTCTAAAGGCCGTTGGGTGGGCTTCCTGCCAGTCTCATTCACGGAAGGCATCGGTTGTCGTCGCGCCGCTGCAAAGCCCCCTCGAGGTAGAGGTGGTGCTGGCGTTCGACTTGCCCACGGCGCTTGCGTGACTCCGTTGGCAAACCCAATTGGGGCTGCTGGAGGCTTGCCAGCCCAAGGAGCAGCCGTTGTGCCGATCACCGGGCCGCTCAGCCGCATGGTACTCGGCGCATGAGTGTCGGTTGGGTTCCGAAGTGGTTGGCTCTGAGTATGTGTCGAGGGTGGCAGCTCTTTTGCTTGAGGGTCTTTTTCCCACTTGAAGAGAGATCCAAATGGGAAGTGCTGGACTACGGGAAACTTGGACAGCACTTCGGCGTTGTACATCTTGATCATGCCCTTGTTGATCTTGCCCCAGCCGTCCTTGATGCCGGATATGTCGTAGAGCATGGGGCTGTGTTCCCAAAAGGGGCCCTTCTTGACGTCGTAGATAAAGGCGATGGCAGAAAAGTACATGTTTGAGTCTTTCTCCTTGTCCACTAGGTTCTGCTTGGTCACGGAGGACGGTTCGGGCGCGTTGACGAGGGACCCTTCTATGGGCGTCTCGTCGGTCTCATCAATGGGGGGACATAGTTGGGCGGAGCCGAAGATGTACGGTAGGAACGAATTGTCGTCGAGACCCCATACCCCATGCGACCCGGCCGGTTCCAGGTTGTAGACCTTGATCAGTTTGCGGATAACAGAAAGATACTGTTCGAAAACGCCGAGGACGATGCCTCTTTCCTCCACACCGGGTTCCGAAGGGGGAAAGAAGTCCAGTTTCCACAGGCACGCCAAAAATGCCAGAAAGCTGAGCTCATGACCTGTGCCATAGTCGAGCCTCTGTGCGCTACCGAATGAGCCCAGCAAGTACGCTGCTATTTCCTCCGACGCTGGCTTGATCTGTTCGGGTAGAACCTCGGCCAGCAGTTCGTCGATCCTGTCTTCAACGATCTTGTACCACTTGCGGAAGCTGATGTTGCCGAATCTAGTCGGACCAGTGTCCGGCGGGACATCATCAATAAGGCGCGATAGTTTGTCCAGTAGAGCACGTAATCTAAAAACTGCGTCTGAAAAGGTAATGTCCTCAGCGTTCAACAACCAGGCTGAGGTTGTGGCTGCTTCGCCGACGTGGCTTTTGCGTGGCACAACCGATCTGTTAAGTTGAAGCATGAATGTCATAACATCGCGGTAGGCGAGGGAGGTGAGAAAGAAAGAGACGTCGGCCCCGTCGTATATCTTCTTGCCCGGTTTCTCGAAGTGATGGGCTCTGATATCGGGGATTTTCTGCAGACTGGGGAAACTCGCCATAGTCACGTTCTTTCAAGCAGTCGCCGATGGGGATCAGAGTCAAAATACCCTCCTAACCGCAATGATCACTCTGGCGCACAAGGAGATGTCATGGTCGCGGACAGGAAACAGGAAAAGGGCCAACCGTCTTTGACGAGGCTGTTCTCCAGCCTTGCAGATGACGTCTAACTTGCCTCTTTGGGTTCTTGCAGCCTCGTTCCCCTCAGCAACGCATTCAACGCCATGAACGCGACGGCACGGCAGCCACAGGACCCCGGGACTCCAACCTCCAGCATCCATGTCCACTTCCACTACCACCCATGAGGCGACTCACGCGCAGATCGGGCGTGCACCGATCTGTCGAAGTCGACGAGCAGGACGCCGAAGATGTTACCGCAATCCTGAATGAGGAGGCCGCAGCCGCCGCTCGGCCCCCTTCTAGAAAGAGAAGGCGTACTTCAGGTGGTGATACTATGGTGGAGAGCCCCTCCAGGAAACGAATCCAGCTCCAGCCTCTGGCCGTGACAACGACTTCTCCACGGCGCCAGTCTACCAGGTTACAGGCTCGCAAGTCACTCCCCGCGCCTATGCGTCTCAACAATCGAAACCTTTTCGAATACCCGACGGAAGACGATGGAGAAGAGGGTTGGCGTAAACCGACAGAGCCCGTCAAAAAGCTGCGGTTGCTGAAAAAGACGTTGTCTCAAAATACAGCATCGCCATTCAAGGGCCAAGGTGAATTGGCAACGCTCACAAACGCCAGGATCAACCTAGATGACTCACCAAGAAAGCGCCGTGGGAGACCACTTAAGGAGACAAACAAGTTGGCAATAATCGTCAAGTCTCTTCAGAAGAGAGGACGTCCTCCAAAAGACGTTTCGACTTCTGCCGCTGCTGCAGCACACCTCGATGAGGACGACATCTTTAGAGCTGCCGAGAGAGAGGATGACGAATCGTCCTCACAACTCAATGGGCAACCGTTGGGAGAAGCTGCCTTCAACGATGCACATCCGGACAGGCTTGCCGAGAAGCCTCGTAGAAGTCGTGGGCCTAGCGGCCGGTTCTTGAGTGCAGCTAGGGTTGCATCTCCTTCACCGGAGTTTCCGGAATCGCATAAAACTGCCCAGGAATCACATCATCAGCAAAACCGGATCGAGAAACATCGTCGTTCAGCAACAGGAGTTATCAATCCGCCAGCAGAAGCTGCCAGGCTGGCGGGAATGAGACAGCAGCCACTCGCCAGAGGTGGGCGTGATGCCCAACGTACAGATCGTACAGCAGAAGATGACCTGTCAATAGAAGAGACAGTTTCAAACGAAAGGAGGGAGAATGATGACACAGAAGGAGATTCGGCAGACGACGAACAGACAAAGAATGGCGATCCCGATAATGTATCGCCCGAACTTCACCAAGGAGAGGAAGACCATCGACCCTCTCAGCCGCCTCCCAAGTCTCAACGGCCCCATACCGAAGCTACTTGCCGGGCTGCAAAGCGGCAAGCGGCTGAGGACAAAGCGCGGCGCCAAGAAATAATCAACGAAGAGCTGGCGGGCGTGGAAGAAGCAGTACATCTCCATGGTTGTAAGGAGCTCTGGGCTACTGCTCTGGTCGGTGCCGCTGAAGTCGCAGAGGATAGGGCCTCAACGGAGGTTCAATCTACACTTGGTAAAGCCTGTGACCGATCGTTTGAACAAATGACCTCTGTCTTCAAACGGATGCACGTGGGAAATCCTGAGCGCCAAAGAAAGTTAAGCGACGAAGAATTGGATAAACTGGGCGTTCTAGTACGACGTTGCCACGAGATCTCTCGATATTCTTACAGGCCCGATATGTACTATGACAGAGAGAGACAGAAAATGGTTCGAGACATTTACGGATACCTCATCCGCCGTTCGTTGAGGCTGTCAGTATCGGCGTTGAAGACCTACTTTCGGAACAACAGGCTCAGCGCATATGCCATCGGAAAGATCTGCCAGCTGCTGGAGATCACGGAGAAGTTGGTAGACAGCGCGGGCAAGTGGACTCCGAGACCGGGGCTAGAAAGTGGCGTCAAGAGTAAGACAAAATCCGAGATCGCGCAGCCTATCCAGTCTCTCAAAAAGCGCTATAATGAGGCTTTGGTGGAAAGTGCCAGGTCGAGGTGGCTAAATGAACACAACTGTCTGGCAATCCAGAGTTCGATGCAGCTAGAAGAGCAGCATCGGAAATGGCGAGATTCGGTTCGCACCAAGTACAGTCGTTTAATGAGTGGTTATCAATATCAGAACGCAGGCTCCGAGCGTCACCCACTCTCCAGCCAACAAGGCCACGTTGTTGACGTCGACGACATTGCCAACGACGAATCGGAGGCGCCGAATCACCAAGCTGGGGACGATGCACGCCAGACCCAAGCCGCAACTGTGAGGAACAGACCCAATCTTCGTCGAGAACCGACAGAAGATATTCCTGCTCCCAGCGAGCCGGAATGGACTGACCAGGAATTGACCGCACTGACCAATGGGCTGCAGAAACACACGGGAGAGTCGAGGTGGGAAGAAATCATGAACGCGTATGGCCGCTACCTGGGGAAATATGACATGGACACGCTCGTGGCCAAGGCTAAGTGGTGCAAGCAGATCATGGCAAGCAAGCTTGAACACGACATGAATGGCGAATGGGACTGGTTGAAGAGTGTCCCAGGTTGAAGCGTGCACAACATGTATGACTATGCTTGTGCAGACCAGAGATACCCCAATTACTGTACTGTGGTAGCATGTAGTTACTTGAAGCCAGCCATGTAAAACAGGAGCGAGACAAGCGAAAGGCTGAAACCGACACGAGTACGGAGTAATCTCGGGGAAGAAGTTAGGGATGAGAATGCCTGTGATAAAATGTTAGCATCGCAATTAGTGGCTTCATAGTGGGGGCACCGGGCCTGCAGGACACTACTTGATACGTCGGTGCCTGAGCACCCCTAGCCTCCAGTAGCCTCACAGTACAGGCACCTGCCACCACGAGCCTAACTAGCCTACCGGCGTCTACTTGCGCCTCAACTAAGCCCAAAAGCAGGCACCCTAGGCAGTCGGGGCGACCCTAACGCTGCCTAACGGCTGCCCCAGGGTCTTTACGCCACCATATCACGCTCGGCCACGCTATGCACGCCCACCTTGATAAACGCGTCGCTGCTCCCCGAATTTTGCGTCGCCAATCGGTCGATGCCAGCATCAGCCAGCAGGTCTGAGACACGGCCCTTGCCTGATTGACACCTCTCTCTCAATTCATCTACATCTTCGTTCACCTCTCCTTCTGCGTTGTTCTTGTCAGATTTCCTGTTCACAACGCAGTCATGGACAAGAAGGACGAGACGACAACCATCAAGCCGAAGACGGCGCAACCTGTGGCGAGGCCATCGATCAAGCCTACCTCTGCCAGGTTGGCTACGACTTCACGGCCGACCACGACCTCTTCTACGACCCGGCCAGCCGCTGGAAGTTCGCTGAGCAAGCCGCCAGCGAGACCGATCACCACCTCGTCCACAATCCGCAAGCCTACCACTACTACCACCCATAAGAAAAGAGATTCGGACAGTACAGTGGACGAGAAACCTTCGGGCGACGAAAAGAAGGATGGCATATCTGCAAAGCCCAAGCGGATGTCCGTGGCTCCGTCTACATCTTCTGAACGAGCCTCGACTACTACAAACTCAGTCGCTGCCACCCCTGCGCGGCGAACTAGCATCCAATCCTCAACAACGACGGCGAAACCGACTACTGCTCGAACACGACCTCCAGTCCCCTCAACAAGGCTCACTGGCGCAGCGTCGGTTGGAGAGAGGAAACGTCTAAGCACGATCCCTGCCTCTCCCGCGGTCAAATCGGGCGCCGAGTCGGAGGATAACAAGGAGAATACTACGTCTAAAACAGAGCGGACTACTGTTCCCGTCCGTCCAGCACTGGGATCGAGAAAGTCCACCCGGTCAGTCTTGATTGAGCAACGTATCAGGGAATTCGAACTCGTCAACAGTATGCTACAAGCTGCCATGACTGCCGATGGTGCCGATGAACAAGAGCAACATTCCATGGGTCAAGAGGCTGCGACCACAATTGCAAAATTAAAGTCAGACCTGGCAAAAGTCAGGGATTACGAACGGAAGCATGATCGAGTGCCTACAACGGCAGAATTGGAAGAAATTCAATCCGTCACGGGAGAATCGAATCCCGAGCCTCAGGACGATGCCGATGCCCGTTTGGTTGAGGAAGTCCAAGATGCCTCTGTCAGCGAGTTGCAGAAAGAGTTGGCTGAAAGCAGAGCCCAAGCTGAGGCTTTGCAGACCGAGTTGACGGAGCTGCGGACCAAGCTGGAAGTGTCCAGTCAGAGTGCAGCGGAGGAGAGTGGTCGTGTGCAGGAAGCTATCGAAGTAGTTCGAAAAGAACACGCAGCCAAAATCGATGAACTAGGATCTCTTCATAAAACCAGAGTCCAGGAGCTTGAGAATGCTCATCGAGAACATCTGCAAAAACTTTCTGATGGACACGAGTCCGAAAAGAACCAGCTGTCGCAGGAACTTGCCTCGGCCGAAGATGTAGCCACTCAGCTGAAGCTGGATTTGGAGGAACTTCGCAAAACAGCTGCAGAGCGGGCGTCTGCGGCAGACAGCTACAGCGAGATGAAGAACACATTGGAGACCAAGATCGGAAGCCTCGAAATCCAGCTCAAGTCACAATCAGCTGAAAACCAGCGCAACATGGATCAGGTGGAAACTGAAGTCGCCACCAAGCAGAAGGAGATCAGCCAGAAACAGGAGGAACTTGCAAAGGTCAACAAAGAGGTGTCTCGTCAGAAGCAGGTCGTTCAGTCCTTGAAGACTCAAGTCTCGAGTTTTGAGCAGGCAAAGAAAGAGGCCGATGATGCGCAGTCAAAGACAATGAACCAGCTCGAGGAGCAGATCAAAACACTACAACAAGAAAAGGCCGATGCAGTTGCAACAGCAGCAGCCTCTTTAGCAGAGCTTGAGAAAACCCAGGTCAAGCAGTTAGAAGCTATCAAGCAACAGTTGAGCGAAGCCCAGGACCAACTAAAGAAAGCTCAAGATTCAGGCGATACCAAAATGCAGGACATGCTGAAGAAATCGGAAGCCGACATTGCCGCTGCAAACGCCGAGCTCGAGGCTGCCAAAAGTTCCAACTCGAGCAGGATCCAAGACCTCGAGGCACAGCTCCAAAAGCTACAGGATGAGGCAGAGGCCAAGGCATCAGAACACGAGGGAGCTCTCGCCGGTCTACAAAGCCAATTGGATGCGGCGACGAGCGCTCTTCACGAGGCCGCGTCAAACTACGAAACGATCCTGAAAGATCATGAGGCTCGTAGTAGATCTGCTGAGGAAGAGCTCACGATGTTGAAGGCTTCCCATGAGAAGGAGCTTACAGATATCTACTCTGGAATCCAGTCAAAGCATGAAGAGGAGATCACTGCGCTGAAAGCTGCACATGCCAAGGAGGTGGAAGATCTCCAGTCGAACTCACAGTCGAAGCACGAAGAAGAACTTGACGCCCTGAAGATCGGCCATAGCGAGCAAATTCAGCAGCTTGAGGAGAAGCTTCAGGCGTCACAAAAAGAGGCGGGATCCCTCAAAAAGACACATGCAGCTCAGATCAAGCAACTGGAGGAGCAGATGAGCGCGTCGCTCAAAGATCTTGGAGTCATTGAAGCTGGTCACAATGAACAGGTAGATCGCATCAAAGCTGACGCGGCTGAGGCGCAGCAGAGAGCTGTCGACGAGGCGGAGAAGGCCCACATTGAGAGGCTGCAGGAGCTCCAGCAACAGCTTCACGCGGCAGAAGCGGATGTAGCAGAGCTCAGAGCAACTCATACCTCGCAATTGGAAGATCTGGAGAGGCAACGGACCTCGGAGCATGAGGTCGCTCTGAACTCGTTGAAAGAGTCCCATGCCGCAGCGATTAAGAGTCTGGAAGATCAGCTGAAACTCTCCGATGACTCCATGGAGACGATCAAGGCAGAGCATGCCGAACAGCTGAAACTGGTGGAAGATCAGGTATCGTCTCGTCACGCCGAGACAATCAATGCCTTGAAGGAAGAGCACGCCGAGCAACTTCAAGACATGGAGAGCAAAGCCAAGTTAAACCAGGAAGAGGCTCTGGAAGAGCTACGCTCGAGCCTCGCGGAAGAGAAGCGCCAGCTAGAATCACAGATGAACTCGATTCAACAGGACCTTCAAGGTGCCAGAGCGCAAGCTCAGATGATGAAGAGTATCCTTCAAGACACAGAGAAGGATGGCCGAGAGAAGGAAGCACAGCTCAATGACGAAATCGAGAAACTGAGAGCAGACATGTCGACGTCTGTGATGAAGCTTGCCCGCATGAGCGAGGTTCAATTCCAACATGACCAAGTTGTGGCCGCGAAGACCGCCTTGGAAGCCAAGGTTCAAGAAGACTGGGATGCCTTGCGCGTCGAACACGAGAAATCACTGGCCGAATTGCAGGCTACCCTGGAACAGCAGCACCAGCAAGCGGTCGAGCAGATGCAAGATGAACATGCCAAAAGCATCGAGTCGAGTCAATCGGCCGCCAAGTTGGAGGTGGGAGAACTGGAACAGAAGTTGAAGGAAACCCACGACGCGCAATTGGACGAGGTTATGAAGACCCTCGAGAGCCAGTGGAAGTCTCAGGTCGACCAACTGGAGGAGCAGAATGCGGCCGCTAGTTCCCGCTTTAGCACAGCGCAGACGGATCACGAGCAAGCGCTGCAAAAGCTCGAACTGGAGCACGACGCGGCATTAGGCAAACTCCTTGCGGAGCTGCAGGAGGTGCGCGAGGCTGCCGAAGCCGGCCAATTCTCGACCGAGCTGGACCTACTTCGGAAACAGCTGGCTGAGGCCCAAGAGCAGGCGCAAAAGCTAGAAATGAAACATGCGGCGGCGGACGAGGAGCGGGAATCCACTTTGGCCACCCTGAAGCAAAAGCTCGCCGAAGCGGAAGCCCTGGCCACACAGCACCAGGAGCGAGCCAAGGAAATGGAGCAAAAGCACCACGAAGCAGTTGATCTTGCAACCGAGGAGAATGCATCCGCCCTTGCAGCAATAAGACAAGAGCTTGACGCCGCAAAGGAGGCTCATGCTCAGCAGCTCGAACGGACCAAAGAGCTCGAAGAGCAGCACAGCAAGGCGATGGCTGCTGCCATCGACGAAAGAGAATCTGCTCTAGCCAATATGAGTCGAGAGCTCGAGGCCGCAAGAGAAGCCGCCGCGCACCCGGATCAATCACGACTTCAAGAGCTCAACAGAAAGTACCTTGACGCCCAGCACGAGCTTTCAGCTCTGCAGGCTAAGCATGAGCAAGTCATCCGGGAAGCCAGATCAGAGTACGAGGTCCAGCTGGAGACGGCCTTCAAGCGCCTGCACGCACTCGAGAAGGCGAATGAGAAAGAGCAAGATTCGAAGGCTGCCGACGCCTCTAACACAAGCCTTGCTGATGCGAACAAGACGATCAGTTCACTTCAGGTCGAGCTCGAAGGAGCAATGCTTGAGATCGAGACACAACGGACACTGGCCGAGACAGCGCAGAAGGAGCTCGAGCAGTTGAAAGCTCAGCCTATTGCGCTGTCGAGCCCCAAGCCTCGGCCGAAGAGCAAAAGTCCCAAGAGGAATTCAATGAACCCGCAATCACCTACGACGTCGAAACCGGGATTGGAATCGAGTAAATGGGCCAGTCCTGTTGAAGACGTGCCTGCGCTAAGAGGGGGCAGCGGTGAAGACGACGACGATACCACGACCGCCACTGATAGGAGACCACGTAACGTGGCAGGACAGTTGGCCGGCATTCACGAGCAGATCAGACAGCTTGACGAAATGAGCGAAGACTTCCTAGAGAATCATCAGAAGATGGCCAACATATTGAGTCGTGTCGACGATGAGACCCAGTATGCCGACGTTGGCTTTGAGGGCGAAGAAGAGGAGCTGGAGAAAGCGGACTAGTGGTCCTTGTCGCGAGGCGTTTCCTGAGGGATATGAATGGTGTCAATACTCCGGGCGAGTCTGGTACCAGCAGAAGATCCGTGACGGAGGCAATGGAGACAGACGATGAGATGAGTGAGAGCCTTGTGGATTTCTTTGTCTCGCATATCGACGTCAATGGCGATGTCGGTGGCGAGTTTTATTGGTTCACCCGCGTTTGATCCTTGATTCGACACTATCATTTTGGCAAGCGAGCGAGCGAGTGAGCGGCACAGCCTTCGTATTGAAGACATTCTATTCTGGGTTTACAGGTCCTTTTATTGTTATTGCTTGACGCCTTTTCTGCGAGATACCCGTTACATACATTGACCTTGTAGGCGAAGACGAGCACGAGCAAAGAGGCTTGACTCGAAATCATTGAGCGTAACACAGTAGATTCCTAGGATTTTCTCTGCATGCATGTGTTGATGGACGATGGTGGGCGTCGACGAACTCGAACTCGAACTCCGCCCTACGTACCATGTTTCTTGTCTGTGAGTGCGTCTACAGTAGGCACTGTACTGCGCAGCCATCCACCATATGTATGTACTGCAAAGTATCTATCTCGGCGACGGATCAGCCTGCGCCGTTCAGCTCCGTTCTGTGAGTTCAATAGTAAAGCTGAACGAGTATAGGGAGAATGATGCATTCCGAACCATCTGAGCAAGAGGACCAGCACCTTATAGCCTTCCACAACGTTCAATTCTATCAGACAACAAAGAACCAGTTGTCTGTACTCTGTATAGTTGAAGGAAATGAGATGAGTTGAAGCCCTTTGTTTTTCAACTACCGTAGTTCGGCGCACCCATGCTACGTAGGCACATAGGTACCTATGCACACGTATGGAGTATTTCGTCCTTGATCGGCGTCAGCTATCGCATTCCGGTGATGTGCTCAACCCTTCTCCGGGGTATCTCCTCTCCCTCTCAGCAATCAGCAATCAACACTGGAAAGCCACGCCCTCGCGCTTCGCCATGCTGGATCCGCCGCCCGCCGCAAAGCCCGTGCCCTCGCAACTTATCTCGACGAGTCTGCCCTGCCTAGTTCTGGCTTTGGGTTTGGGTTTGGCGTTGGCGTTGGCGTTGACGTTGTCTTTCTGTCTCTCCGCTTTGGCTCCGTCTCTGTCGATTTCTTTGCCCCTACTTTTGTCCGTATGCGTGTCGTGGTCAAGTTTGGCGTTCTTGTGCTTGTGCCTGTGCTTTGATTCGGCGGTGTCTTCCTCTTGCTCGCCGCCTTCCCCTTGCGCTTCTCCTTCTCCTTCCGCATGTCCTGTATCCTCCATGCCGCTCAAATCCGCGTCACATACGAAACATCTAATGATGGCCTTGGATTTTCCGTCGTCCGCGGCACTGCCCTGACCCGCGCCCCGACGTGGCTGGAATAACAAATCCGCACAAGCCCCGCAAATGACGTGGCCGCACTGGTCTGCCGTGCCGAGCACGGCGCGCGAAGTATTCGTCAACACCTTTCTGCACGAGGGACATATCCGGCTGGGGTTGTCGTGGTCGTGGTCCTGATCCTGTTCCTGGTCGGCCAGGCTTTCCTCTGGACCGGCGGAGTCGCTGAGACTGAAAGACACCGAGGCAAGCGATTTCAAGGAATATGGATGCTGCGTTTGTGGCGTCGAGGCCGGACATATCGGATGGAGTTTCTTGGGCTTTAGCTTTGAGATGCCCAAAGAAGATTTAGAGGCCGTCGTGGCCATGGAACTGGCGACGCTGGGCATCCAGAAACTACCGCTTTTGCCTCTGCCTCGCTCGTCGTCGTCGTCCACGCCATGCGCTGGCCTCTTCCTCTTGTTTTTGGCCACCCCATCCTCAAACCCCAATTCATTCCGCTCAAAGCGGTGGAGTTCCTTCTGTTGCCTCTGTTCGGCCTCCATGGCCTCTGCTTCGAGGGCTTCGCGCTCCCGAAGCTGAGTCTCGCGCTCGAGACGCCGGATCTCCCGCCGCTGGGACATCATGTCGTTGAGGGCGCATTCGCGGCAAAAGAGGTGGACTTGGGGTCTGTGCCTCTCAGCGGTCGATTTGGGTTCGCTGGCACCTCCACAACATACCGGATCGCGCGCGTAGGATAGACATAGTCGACAGAATCCAAAGGGGAGCAAACTCTCGCGGGTGAGGCGTGTGGATTGCGTGCCCCATGTTGAGCGGAGGAGGGAGCGTTCGTGCGAGGTGAAGTAGGCGAGGGAGGTGTTGCGTTTTGAGTGGGACATTTTGTTACGTTGGGAGAGGAAGGGTGGTCGAATAGGGGCGGGGCGCGGATGTGAGAGAGATGGTGTGTGAGTTTCGGGATGTCGGAGCACCTTTTGTGGTGATCGTGGATGGAGAATGTGCGTTTGGACTGTCACTGATGTCCGGTCGGAGATGGACCCGCTTTGGCTCAAGGCGATATACCTTACCAACCACGATTGCGTGTTGTCCTGTGCACTCGGGGAGATGTCTGTTGTCGAATAGATGATGTCGCTGTTCAGCTCCACCCCGGTTCAAGCTTGAAAATGGCGGGCCAGCCGATCAAGTAGGCGAACTTGCCGCCGCGCTCATTGCCAGCCGATGGACGTTGGGAGCAGGGCTTTTGATGTCGCGGTACGGATAGGGTGGGTGACCCTGTGAATATCCGGCCTCGAGGGTTCAAATTAGAAATCGCTGACTTGTGGATAGTCGGCGCTGATGGCAGGACAGACAGATAGGATGTTAAGGACGTCGTCGTGATGATAAGACGGATTGATAGATTGCTAGTACGGATTATATCCTGCAGTACTTCGTCAGGGAAGACGGCTTAGTAACCTTATGTCGGGTGTAAGTCGCCGATGGTGACAGGTACCTGGTAACGAGGACAACGCGTGTATATCGCCTTAACCACGGTGTCTCCAACAGTCGGTAACAATGATTCAAGGACGATGACTGCCTGTAGCCGGAGCTGTTTTGTCGCTAAGAGTATATGCTGGTGGTAATGAATTATCAATGGTGAGAACCTCTTTCACGATATCCTGCTACTATCGGACGCTGATGCTGGTCGATGTCACAATGGATAGCGATAGAAGTTCCTAGCTATAGACAATGCTACCGGTCGATGCTAAAGACAAGCCATAATTACGAGTCGATGTCGAGCGGGAAGCAATAGCTACTGTCGGTTGATGTCACCAATGATCCTCCGTAACAACGTTGTCGTTGGGAGTGGATTTGGCGGCTAAATGCCGGATCAGGACACGCGCCATGTAAAGATTATCGGAACTTCATGTCAGCTCTTCTTCTTCGTCTCGCACCACATCACGTTGTCCTACAGAAGGAGACCATCACACCGAATACCCGGCTACAGGGCACCAGAACCCATTGCTCTCTCGCACGTCCGCCATCTTCAGCATGTCCCAACGGCCCTGATCATTCCCAAACGAATGTGTCCTCGCCCTTCGCAACGCCACGGCTCCCAATCCCACCAGCTCGCGCCGGCCTTCGACACGAACGCACACCGAATCCCGACGAGTGCTGAGGACGTAGCTCTCATTTTTGATGGCGTAGCCATCCTTGGCCGCCAGGAGATGCCCAATATCGCGTGCCTTGTTGACGCGGACAGCGTCCATGTTCAAGGCGTTTGCATGCCATTCTTGCTTGGAAACGCCTTCCGGATCACCACCTTTGGCAGTAAATCGTGAGTGAAAGGGAGGAATTGGCCCTAGGCATTTCCCCAGAGCCACTTTTGAGGTGCTCGCCGTGGACGTCGTGGTGCCTTCCCGTGCCACTTTAGCGGCCTTCGTATCCCTATTCCTCCTTACCCTCTGCTTCTGCCTCTTCTTCCTGCTGCGTCCCGCAGGTGACTCTTCCAGCATCGACATGACTTCCTCGACAGTCTTGTTGTACAGCTTCTCTTCTTCCTGCTCGGCGGTTTTGCCAGCTCTGATTTCCTCTCGTCGCTTCTCTCGCTCAGCCTGGATCTTGGCCAGTCGTCTCCTGTTTGCGTCTCTGCTGATCTCTTGAACTCTGCCATCGACCAGTTGCAGGCAGGGGTAGTACATCTCGGCGTTGGTGTGCTTCAAGGCGAACATCAGTTTTTCCAGATCTGCTTGTTGCACGTCATACCCATCTGTTGGGACAGCGGAATAGCCTTGGATGTCGGGGTTGCCGAGACCCTCGTTGTTCCTGGATTGCCCCAGCATCACGTATGCCCGAAGCGTCTCCGGTCGCTTAGTTGCCGGTCCACCATACATCCTTTGTCCATGTTCCAACGCCTTCGTGGCAAACCAGTGTGCTCGGATCATGTCACAGCACGACCAGGCTCTTTCGGCGCACATATCCCAGACTGCTGTGACGGTGCAATCGTCCACTCCAAGTTCGGCGAGTCCGTCCAGGATGTACGCAGCTCGACGGTACATCTTGGGCGCCGGGATCTCCTCAAAGTCTTCAAAGTCTTTCAGCAATCTCAAGACATCATCCTTCAACCGCATGATCAGAGAGTCGTTTTCCTCACAAATGCAGGCGTCGCAGCGACAATTGAAGCCATACGTCCTCTTGATGTCCTCGAGACGAGATTCTCGACTCTCCGGGAAATGGTCATTCACACGATCGTATGAGATGGTGATCTCTTCACCACCCTTGATGCGTCTGGTGGCCTGGAGCAGCATTGCCAAGCGAGGAGTCTGCATGCGGTACCAGCCGACCTTTTTAAATGTATCTGGTTGCTTCGTGTCGCACGGCACGTGCAGCTCAGCATTGGGCTGACAAGAATGTTTCATGGAGCCCGTCATGAATCCGAATCCGCTGCTGTTGTCTTCAACGTCGCCCGTATGCACTTTGTACTCGCCCGCGTCAGAGAAGAATCTCACAGCCATCCGGACTATGCTCTTGCGGATTGTGGTGTCAAGGCTCCGCATTTGCCTGGTGGCCACCACGATGCGATCATAGAGAGGTGTTTGGCCGGGGCGAGTCAAGAGGAATTCAGCCTCTTGGACGGTGCAGCCTAGATTCCCCCGCGAAAGTTCAGGCTCGGCCATTAAGTGGTACAGTCGACACATCTCTTCGGTGATGTGCAAGCAGATGGCGGCGAAGGTCACGTCTCCCACGCGATCTGGACCGGGGAATGGTGGACTGAAGTCTTGTGGTGACTCTGGGACGACGCCGAAGCCAGGCTCAAGGAAGATCTCTTCACCAGCATTGAAGTCGCGAGACGCCTGTGACTTGGTTAGCCAACGCTGACGCCGTCGAGGAGGCACAGAGGCTGGGTTGCTACTCACGAAGAACCCATATCCTTTGCCGTGAGGTGCTTGCCGCCAGCGGGCCTGCGTTGTTGCTGAACTGCTAGCCATCTCGGTTGGTACTGGTGAAGATCCAGGAAGGAGGAAAATCGTAACGAACGGATTAGTTGAAAAGAGAAGCGACATTCAAAGGTAGTGGTGTGTCAAAGAACATGAATAGGAAGCGGCAGGATGGCGCGCGCGTACCTCATTGTCACCACCGCACCGCGGAGCCTCTTGGACTACGATGGTGACCCCATTCTCCGCGCCGTTGCGGACTACTGAAAGGCTTTGTCGTTCTCAGCGTCCTTATGGGTCGATGAGGGCATCGACAAGAGGCTGACATTGTCGCCAGTACTTCAAAAGACAGCCTACGACTTGATCCAAAGGGCATCGACCTGTCTGCTTGATGGTATAAGGACACACCGAACAGTTCTACATCTATCTCCGTTACAGGCGGTGCCCCTCACTGTCCTTACGATGCCCTAGAAGTTTGATCAGATTATATTTCAAGCTGTCTACTATACTTTTCAAGGTGTGTTCGACGGGCTATCCATCTATCTTCGCATGGAAATACGTCCTGACTAATGCCTATCGACACCACCACCCGTGACCTGTCTGACCTTTGTTGGACCGTTACGACCGGTCAAGTGGACGGGGCGAAAGCGAGGGCGCTGGCTGGAACCGGACCCTTCCACGGCGAAGATGGAGCGCCATGGAACATTACAAGGATACTGGAGAACCACGACAACCCAGAGTCTGGCCCGTTTGGTCAATTTGTCTTCTGCAAGGGAGGAACCGACGGCGACTTGGACAAGGAAGACATAAAGGACCAGGAGAAGATGAGTCTTTCCTGGACCTGGGATGGGAAATCATTGCCGGCGGATGAAGAAGAGCAGGTCCTTGTAGCCTTCGAAAGAGGGTCCTGGCAAACCACAACTCACCGTACCTTTGTCGGGATAGGCTTGGGTAAAGACGTCCAATACATGCAATCAGTCTTTGTCATGTGTCCGAACGGCGTGCGTTGGCGAAATGCGACACGAATACTGATGCTGATGTTCACTCTCGTTGAGAAACCTCTTCGCTCTCACTCTGAGGACGCTGTGTTTCCAGCTCGCGGGGATGATGGCTTCGAATAGCTCCATGGTTGTATTTCAGGGTTAGAGCCATTCTTGTAGACAATCAGATGGATGAGCACCCTGCCGACAAGACATTCTGTTCCAGCCTGTGATGACCAGTACCATATGTTACCTTGCATGACACTACAGCTCTGGACATGTGACCAGCGTGCTTCCTGCACCCAACAGCTCCAAACCTGATGACACAAGCGATCTCGCTGGATCCGTCTATGCTCGTCTGTCCCGCCACCTTTGCAGACATGAGAACTCCTTGACTAGCCGGACCAGGAAATATACCGGTATCCAGAATGTGATGCCCACGACGATGATCAATATTTGGGCCCACAGCGGCCAGTCGAGGTAACTGGCGGATGACCTCGGCATGATCTGGTGATGGACGTCCAAGGCGAAGTCGCGTATCGGTGCCATTTCGTTCCAGTATGGACGAGTGTGCCCCTTCTGCCCGAAAGGTTAAAGTATACCGTCGTTGCAATCGCTCGTCTGGGATTGGAGTAGACTGTCAGCGAACTGAGTCGAGGTTGATCACAGAAGCGAGGCCGACTCACAGTGATGACGTTGCGTTAAACTTCTCCTTGCTCTCCTCCAGGACCGTTCGTGCTTTGAGCCAGATGGCTAGATCTCTACGCGGGGTGGGGGCAGATCGGCGTGGCTCCTGAGACTGGAATGTGAGTTGTTTTTCTCGGCATCAAGCTCGTCGCTTTTGACCACGTACCAATTCGAGCATGAGTCTCTGTAGGTGAAGCGCACCACATGCAGACTAGTGGAACCCGTGGTCGAGGCACGGCTACGGTCTTAGCCGTTTGGCTTTGTTCCGACACTCGGTTTGCCATCCACGTCTGCAAACAAACAAAGACAAACTCCCACATAAAGATCGTACAGGCTCAGCCATCATAGCCACTTCTTGCCGGCAGCGGTGACTCGTTGGCGGAATATCGGACTCTTGATCGGGTTGCCGACCGCGTAGAACGGGTTCATCAAAGTCTTGACCCACAGATCGAAGACCTCGTTCATGAACTGCCGGATGGCTTCCTCCGTCTGCGGGCTAGTCGGGTTCTGCGGGATTGACGTGGATGAGATGGTCGACGTCCGACTCCCTGCGGATGCATTCGTCGTCGAGGGTTGATGCAGAAGCATGAATCGGACGTTGGTGCCGGTGATGAAACAGCTGATGTGGGAATTGGTGGGCGCGTAGTTGTCGATGACCTTGAGCCACATGTTTGGCTGGAGCCACTGGACTTCTTCGACCACGTCGAGAGCGGCGTGGACGATGAACTGGTTCATGTACCGTGAGGTTTCCCCGTTTCGGAAGCGAGCAACGCCATCGCCGCCGGCCTTTGACGTGCCAAATGTCAATTCGAAGACCGGTGTGTCGGTGGGCGAGATGATGACGAAGTAGTAAGACATGGTGCTTGCGATATGGTCGGTGCAGGACTCGGTGAGACGTCAAGCGCCCTTGCATAGGCGCAGAGTAGAGTATGAAGGGAGAAATGCTATGATAGCGACACCTTGCCGTCCCAGTCTGTTGTAGGGACAAAGTTGATGCAAGTGTAAGCCGACTTCCATCTTATCTTATCATTTGCGCAGACGGCCTCTACTGTACCGTATCCGGGGGAGCATTCACCTCCTATAGGCACCGCAACGGCATAGTACTCTGGATTTGTACCTAGTCTAATATGCCATTCCTTTCAATATATCAGTCTGTCTATGAAGCCGGCCGCAATGCCTGCGCTCGCGTTTGGACTCAATGCCACTAGGTCAGGACCCTCAAAGCCAGCGCAAAAGCGCAAAGCATTCTTCGACGAAGACGACGGTGCTCCAGAAGATGTGCCCGCCCCAGCATACGGAGCGAAGAAATCCTCTAAGCCACTCCGGCCGATAACAGATCTGGGCGCCGACGAGGATGAGAAGGGTCCTCCGAGGAAATCGCCGAAGCTGTCGTCGTATGGCTTGCAGCCCGCGAAAGGGAAACCCTCCGCACCCACGCTTGGAAGCGACAAGTACACTAATCTGTCGGCGTTGAGGAGCGCAAAACTACACGATGAAGAGGCTTCCAAGCTCGATGCCTCGGTGTACGACTACGACGCCGTTTATGATACATTCCATGCACACAAAGAGAAGAAATCAAATAGCGATGCACAGGATTCGGGACCAAAATATATGGGCTCATTACTACAGAGCGCAGAAGTGCGAAAGCGAGACCAGCTGCGAGCACGAGAGAAGCTGCTGCAACGGGAACGAGAAGCCGAAGGGGATGAGTTTGCCGACAAGGAGAAGTTCGTGACAGGCGCATATAAGAAACAACAAGAAGAAATCAAGAAGTTGGAGGAGGAAGAGAAGAAGCGCGAAGAGGCTGAAGAGGAACGCCGGCGGAAAGGTGGTGGCATGACGGCGTTCCACAAGCGCATGCTGGAGAAGGATGAGGAGCGGATGCAGATGATCAAGGAGGCCGAGGAACAGGCCGCCGAGAGGAAGGAACGTGGTGTCGAAGTGGAACAGGAGGCTGAAGAAGGAATATCCGATGCTAAGATCGCCGAGGATCTGAACAAACGAGGCACCAGAGTTGTGGTTAACGATGAGGGTGAAGTCGTGGACAAGCGACAGCTCCTATCAGCCGGCCTCAATGTTGCGCCGAAGAAGCCCGGCAAGGACCAACAAGCAACTACGAAACAAGAATCCGCTCGACCACAAGAATACTGGCGATCATCCAAGGCACACGACGCCCGGGAGGCGCAACGTGAGAGGCAGTCACGTATGGTGGAGCGGCAGATCGAAGACATGCTGGAGAAACAGAAGCAAGCCGAAGCCGAGGAGAACCAAGCACAGCAGGAGAAGAATAAAAGCAGAGTCACTGAGGCTGACAAGATGTCTGCCAAGGAGAGATATCTGCAGCGGAAGAAGGAAAGAGAGGAAGAAGCGAGAAAGAAGAAAGAGGCCGGGGGCGGCGGTTGACGTGGCAATAAGCAGCTTCTCCTCAACTCTTTGTCTTACTGGATGAACATTCCGCCATCTACTGCAATCACTTTGTTGTGGACGTAACCAGTCTTGACAATCCAGACCACTGTCTCGGCGATTTCGTCCGGCTTCCCAAGCCTGCCGATTGGGACCTCTGAAGCAGATCGAGGTGTCAGTGAATCTCCATGGTTTCAGGAATCCAGAGCACGGGGCCCAGAGTCACAACTTACTCGCAGCCAACTCCGCCGATGCTCCAGGCAACATCTTGGTCTCCTCGATCAACGCGGGCGCGACACCATTGACAGTAATGCCCTTCTTAGCATATGCACCAGCCAGCCAATGTACCAAGCCATGCAGTGCCGATTTTGACGACCTAGTCCGCCAGAGTCAGTGTGACGAACACGGGCGCCAACGCAGATTCCGTACATACGCATAATGCGGCCCAACAACACCGCCCGTGAAAGCCGCAACACTGGAACAGAAGATCACTCTTCCCCACCCGTGCTCGAGCATCTTCGGCAGACAAAGCTGCGTCAGCAGGAATCCCGTCCCGCAATTCGCCCTCCACGTCTGCTCGAAGTCCTCCACGCTGATCTCGCTGATATCCTTGACGCCGGACTTTCCCATCGTGAGTCCGGCATTGTTGAACAAAATGGTCGGGTGGCCTAGTTGTTCCACAACTACGGCGTGCAATTTGCGGGTTTCTTCGTAAGATGAGAGGTCGGCCTTGAAGGAAGAAGCGCGCACGCCCATATCCTTGAGCTGGGAAACGAGCGACTCCGCCGTCTCGGCGGCGGTGTTGTAGTGTACTGCGATGGAGCAATTGAGGCGTGCGAGCGCGAGGCATGTTGCCTTTCCGATTCCACCCGTCGCGCCGGTGACCAGGGCGAGATGAGACGAAAGGTCCGTGATCAAGGCCATCTTGACGATCTGATATCTAAGTGCTCGGGTGGTGAAATCAGGTCGGTGATGCTCAGCCAATCTTCCGCAGGGACTTAGATGTCGAAGTCTCTGTAGTCGTAGTATGCTCGGAAAGTACGCAATAGACCGCTGTCACCCTCGAATAAGGTCTCCCGCGTCCCGGATGTCGTCGTAGCCCAGCTTTCTTCTTGCTCCTTGCCCTATACCTTGCCCTCGACGTCTTCTCCCTTCTACTGCAGTTATCGAGCCGGTGAGGGGTCGTCTTCGAAGCGACAGGAGGCCAAACTGCAGATCTACTCCTCGAATCACAGACAGTTGGACGTGTTGTTCCCCCTATTGACTACGTCTTCAACAGAGTCGACAAATATGTGAATGCTGTACTCCAGAGCTTCGGAGTCAATGAACTCAGCATCGACACGACCAAGTAACATTGAGACGGGCGAGTCGTTCGTTATCTCCGAGCGACGATGCTCTGTGCATTATGTAGTGGTTTCTCCACATCACACGGATGGGGTTCTCCGTCCTTCCACTACCATCACGTCGCTACTGGAGGACGTCTCGATACATCTACATAGAGAGATTTCGGCGCCCCTCCGTGAGTATTTCTCGTCGATTCTCTGTGAAGGACGGCGGTCGTGAGCAGGGTGTCCCTCTCAGTCTTGACTCACACCAGCTACAAAGGGAGTGTCGAGCGAGCATTCTCGACATAGTTCTCCGCAGTGGCACTTGTATCCTGATATACATGCTCGGGTCATGATAGGGTACTGAGAACAGCAAGTTGTGCCAATTGTACATCTAGACTGTGACGTGCAACCTATGAGATCTACAGTTCTAATCCCGGCATACCTGATCTCTACCATGTGAACCTACTAGCCCGTCCCACAAGGCTTCCAGCGGAGATATAGTACATGCTCAATACTCCGTATCCGCCCTCTCTCCCTCCTTGAGAAGAGTCCTTTAGTCCAAAAGCCTGACTTGAGCTCCAATCATCTCTGCCTGGCACGCCGTCCTGTGCTCTTCCACGACATACTTGTACCGCGTGCTATGTGGCTCCATCTCTAGCCGGGAAGCATATCAGCTTTGCACCAAGGTAATCTCGCCTCTCTGCATGGCTTCCCATGACCGAGCAAGTCGAACCTGAACATGGTATACAACGTTCTTTCCCGTACCTCGAATTTTCGTCTTCTTCCTCGAGAACGTTGCAGAGTCTTTACAACCCCTGCCACACCACAGACTAGCTCTTACTCCAACCCAACACCTCCATACAGGGTCATCGCCTTACCCATTCATATTCCGGCAAACGATACTTGTCTCCCTCGGCAAACGCGCTGCCGAACCACCGGTGCGCGAACTCCATGACACCGCTCCGCGCGATGACCCTAAAGATGTTATTCCTTAACCAAATCCCCCACACCGTCTGCGGCGCCAACACCGCCGGGATGAGCGGCGGAATCTTCTGTAAGTCCGTGATGATCGGCCTCATGGTCTGCTCGTAGCCTTTAAGCCCGGCCGCAATATCTCCCTTAGATTTACAAATCTCGCCCGCGAGCACATACCCGCCCGCCAGAGCCAGCGTCGTGCCCCCTCCCGTCGGACCGGCCGCGTACCCGGCATCCCCGACGAGGACGAACCTACCCTTAGACAGACCCGGGAGTTTGACCTGGACGATCTCGCTGGCGTAAAAGTCCGACGCGGAGTCCATCATGAGCTTGAGCACCTCGTCGGTTTTCCAGCCCGCGCCCGCGAACCGCGCCGCGACGTATCGTTTGAGCGCGTCGTCGCCCTTAGAGGCGGCCTCGCGGAAGGGGATCGGCGCGGTCTGGTCCCTTCGAGGGTGCACACTCATCAGGGTGACGCGCGTGACGCCTGCGGGGTCCGGTCCAAGGGCGATGAATCGACCTCCTGGCGCGGTGTATGCGTGTCCGACCTTGCTCCCATGGAGCAGATCGCCGGGCAGGGAGAAGTACGCGGACCACAGGTTGACGGGGTGGACGTAGTCGCGTGGCTGGCAGTTGAGGCCGAGGGCCCTAGTCCTGGAGGTGGCACCGTCGCAGGCCACGACGAGATCATATTCCGCGGTGGGGAGTTTGCCGTTCATAAAGTCCACCGTGACGGGGCCGTCGAGGGTTTCCGGCTGTCGCATACTAGCCACTTGCTCTCCGAAGACGTAGTTGATCTGTTGAGATTGATCGTGGTCGTGGTCGTGGTCGTGGTCGTGATCGCCATCGTTACCTTGGTCTTGACCAGGACCTCGATTGCTAACTTCCTCGTCTTCATTGGTTAAGTCTTGACCCCGACTTTTCTTATCCCCACCCGTCAACCCATACAAGACGCCCGCCAACTCGCCCCTAAAGATCTCATACTCGCTCACCAAGCTCTGCTGCTCCGGATTGCCCGTCGGGCGAATCGTGCCGAACGGCTTCCCCGCAGAATTCACAAAGCTCACGCCCGCGAGCGTCGTGCTCTTCGCCCTCACCGCGGCCTCCATGCCCTTCATCCTCCGCATGACCGTCACGCCTGCGGTGCGGATATCGACGGCCTGTCCCGCGCTGCGTAACGAGGGGAACCGTTCAATGACTGTGACGGCCGCGCCGGCTCGAGCGAACCAATATGCGGTGGTGGGGCCGGCGATGGAGGCCCCGACGACGAGCACGCGAAGGGGTTTCAACATTGTGTGCTTTACCAAGCGCCTGAGCGCGTGAGGGAGCGAAGGGAGGGTAAAGAATTGTTTCGGTGATCGCTATGTTTGTTTCTGGGATCTGATCGGGACGGGGCGTGGTGGGTCGTATGGTACGTATAGCGGTACTGCGTCCTTCTTTCGTCCCTTCCCGTTCCCGTACGTGTAGAGCTTGTTGGAGGACGAGATAGCAGAATCGGAGTTCCCAATAATTACTGGTGCTGGTAACTAGGTGGGCACTTGTTGGGCCTCGTGGCGCAGAGGCTTGAGAACACGCCACACGACACAACACGACACGACAAAACACGTTAATCAGGGGGCCGAAGCCAGCGTCGGGAAATATGAGCTGCAATATATGCATGGGTTTACCTACCTGATCGGAGTGAAGATCGGGGTTTCAAGATCCGGAAATCGTCATGAAGTTCGGCTGGCTGCATTGCACGGGGGCCCGAGATGGGCCGGCATAGACGGTGTAGGTGCTGGGGTGTGTCGTGCGTCTCCTGAGCAGAAGCTTCGCGTTCTTGATCTCGGACAAGACGCTGCTCGGGCCCGGCGATTCAGCACCCGAGAGAAGATGTGCTTCGCAGCAGAAAATGTCCCGATCACATACGAATACCTCGTATTACTGCGGAGCAAATAGCCTCTTCCGCGATCGCGCACGTCTCGTGTTGGGTCTCAGCTTGGAGCCTACAGAGTACTCGTACCTAGTATCAGTATTGTACGGAGTAAATCAAGGTAGACTTGTCTATTCCGCTCGGTGCCTATGGTTATACATTTTGGGGCAGAGTCTGTTGGTCTCCAGGCGTATCCTGAGCGTTTCAGGGTGTCAATCAACTCTCGCTTACTCCTCACACTGCATCCGATGGTACGAAGGGCGCGCTTCGAGGAAACGTATGTTTACGGCCGCTCTGTACAGTAGATGCTGCTTTACCACCCAGGCAGCCTGTGTCTATCTGTTTATCGCGTGGAAGATAGGATATAGGATCCATTTATCCTCCGTCCCTTCGTCCTGCTTACGGTCTGGCTACCTAGAATCACCGTACAGTACAGTACGCCTTACCCGTAGGAGCCGGCTGAAGAGACGACAACGATCAGGACCACGATCACGAATCTCAATGTCAATCTCAAGGTCATCTTATACAATGTCAAGCCCAACCCATGCACGTTGTCCCTCGCCGTCATGTCCTTCCGCCCTCAAAGAAGCGACTCTCCAGCTATATTACCTCGCGGAAGGGGCCGCGAATATCATCTACACCGTGTCTGTTGTGTCACCGGAGAGTCTGAAGCATCACTCTCGTTGCTGTATCATGCGCCTACGGAAAGATCTCTCCTTCACGAAGCCCGCACAGGAAGTGATGTCAGACTTCAAGAGCGCGGTACTCCCTTTGTTTGGTGACGAATACAGGACCCTGCTAATGGAGCAGGCATTGTATCGGCTCTCGGAGGAAATGGCACAGAAGGCGAATCAAGAACTGAGAGAGATGGACCAGGTCGATGAGGCGGCCGTGTCGGCTGAGGGCAAGAAAGTTCGACATGCTCACCGACGCCACATCTATCTGCCGTCCTACCAGGTGGAACAATATGGCATTTTGATGCAAAACTTGCAAGGCCCAGGAATTGACTGGCTGGTCGAGTTCAAGCCAAAATGGCTGGTGCAGAGTCCTAGCGCGCCCTCGGGCGCGAGAAATTGTAGGACCTGCGCTCTCAACGCCTTGAGGAGAAAAGATGGGAAGCATAAAGGGAGAGGTGATTCGGGGTTCTGTCCGTTCGATTTGCTGGTGGGACCTGAGCAGGGGGACGTCTTGACTCGAGCGTTGAAGAATATATGGCCGCTTCACAAGGGGATTGACAAGTTTGTGGCCGAGTTCACGACGAAGGTGCAACCGGCTTTGCGACACTTGCAGAAGCTGGAGCAAGAGCATGGCTCCGTGGGCTTGAACGACTTCCTGAGCCCAGACGGCAAGGATTTTGGCGTTGCCATGGCCTTGAGAGACTGTAGTGTCTTCTTGGCCCTTAGACGCAGCATCACCGAAGGAGTGGATGTTGTGGACGTCAAGTTCGCGGATCTGGATTTGAAGACGACCGAGGGAGGGAAGGTACAGAAATGGGCGGCCATGGAGCAAGAATTGCTGGACGGCGGATGGTATTATAATTCAGAAGGGTTGGACTGCTCGCTGAGTCGTGCCAAGCGATAGCTTTGCCTAGACATGGTGCATGTCTGCACGCGCAATTTATGGGTCGTGCTTGATAGAGAAGATATCTTCCGCCAGTTTCTGCACATTAGGGTCCTCAATCGCCCTCAATTCCTGCTTGATCCGCTCCAGCAGCGTCTCAGACAATCCACTCTTTTGACGAGCATATATATCAATGCCGGCTGGCGTGAAGAGGGTCTTTTGGAAGAAGGTGACTGCCCAACCGCCGTCTTCCTCACCATATCCAAGAACCTGCCAATGGCTGGACGCGATCTTCAGGAGACCTTTGCCACGCCAGCTGTATGCGGCTTTTGTTGTGGCATCCGGTGTATCAATACCCTCCACCTTCTTGTGCTTTGTCGAGTTCAGAGGCTGGTATTCAACCAGGTCGTCTAGGAGATCGGCGTTTTGAGGGAGCGGCGTATAGGTAATAGTGACATTCTGGTTCTTCTTCCACATTGGAAGCGTTGCATGAGTGACGTGCCATTTGCCCTGGAGGAAGGAAATACTTGGTGGCACAAAGTCTTTCGAAGAGGCAGAGGATGTTGTCGGAGGACGGAAATTGAGCCCCGTACTGTCGGCAGCGGCCATTGTGAAGGAAGTGTTGAGGATGTCAAGGTCAACGGTGCTTCGGTCGATCTCGCTCTTGATCGCTGTAGAGGAAGCTCTGGTAGCTGCTGAAACCCAGGTAGTTTCAGGCCTACCTGATGAAGTCACTGAAGATAGAAGGGCATTCTAGTTCCACCTCAATCACCTTAACCTACCTTCAGCTACGCGTAGCCAACTTTTCAGACCATGCTTTGTGATTCGAGCAAATCCCTGCTCAATTTGCTGCTCGTTCCCTTAAGCGACTTTCGAAGACGCGAGGAAGCGGTCAAGTTTGTTGACGCTAATCACGTGGTTTAATCACGTGAAACGAGGCTTGGCAAAGCATGACGTACTGTTACGCTCGCTTCATCTGCACCTTTTTCACCCACGTAGAATATTATGAACGACAACTGCAATTAACATTGTCATATCTACAAGGGCAGCACGCGAACGTACGTCGAGGCTGGGCGAGGCTGCTGGAGTGAACGAGGCAACTCCAGGTAAGACCGGGAGAGGTCGCAGGGTCCTGTGCCCGTCCGTGCCGTCCCACTCTGCCTGCATACTCAGTGCTACAGCAGAGGTCGAACCTACATTGATACCTATCATCGCCCACTAGGAGTTGCGTGTCTGCCACGAAGTACAGGAATGCATGTCACACAGCGGATATCTCGATCCGGAAGCTTTCTGCAACGCTTCAGCATACCCCTCTCAGCCAACGAAGGATACCTGCATTGCGGTGCTTGTTGCGAATATCTGCCACACATCGATAAGTAGCTTCTACTATGGTGACCGGTGAGATGCACGCGAAGTTTTACCCGTTGGGCTCGGGCCCGCTTGCCCTGAGGCACCAAGGTTTGAATGTGATACCTGTGCGATTTACCTTGCGAGAACTCAATTGCTCTCAGCCGGCTTCCTGCAGTTGGTCTCATATGCGACGGGAAAATCGTAAATAGGACGAAATGAATCTGCCTTACAATATCATTCAGCCTCAGGGCCTCGCGGCCTCACGGCCTCCTCTCAAGTGGGCTAGTTCTACATAAAGCCAGCAGAGTGAGAATTCCCCATCAATCTCTCTTCATACGAGGACGTCGTATGTCCATTCATCAACATCGATATCACCGAATTACGATGGCCGAGGAAGCTATCCCATTGCAGCCGTTCAAAGAAGCACGCAGTCCGCGTGACAAGTCCCCTAGTTTAACTCCAGACTGGAAACCAAGAAACGGACTGTTGCAGTTTATTCGGCACAATCAAACCATCCCAATCGCACTCTGTGTCGGCTTCCTATCTGCCAGTACAGCCATTAGTTTCACGTGGTGGCTCAGTGGCGAGAAGCTTCAATGCCCTGGGTGGGCAAGTGATTGCTCAATACCACCACAAGTGAAATGGCTCAGAGACAACATCGGTACTGTCCAAGGTCTTGTCACGTTCGTGTACGCTACAAGTCTGGCAGCCATGGCGTACGCAGCCCACGCGTGGTCCGAAGCTTCGATCTGGCCCCTACTTGCTCAGCGACCCTACAGTATTGAACAAATCGAGACTTTCCTGTCCGCCAGCCGCGGCTCGGTTCCCTCGACAGCGGTTGTCTTTCGCCATGTTGCAAATTTCGATGCCGCGCTCGTCATCATATGCACCGCATTGATTACACTTATTCCACTTACAGCCGCTCCCCTCGTGGGCTTCGTCTTTCACCAGCAGATAGCGCCTCTGCAAGCCAGGAGCAACTACACAGGTGGGGGTGGTACTGGGAGACACTTCTTACAATACAACCCACCAGTATCCCTTCTGGCCCCTGCAGTCGTCAGGTATGCCTCTTGGGCTGAGCCGCTGGCTGAGGAGCCGATGCAAGACTATCGAGATTGGTTCGTAGACAGATACAAGCTGGCTGACAAAGGCAACCTTGCAGCTTGTGCAGTTAGGCTACAAAAAGCAGTCACCTGTCGAGGACATCAAGTCGACGACGTCCATGAAGGGAAGGTCTCCACACGAATGCACAATCGCACTTTTGATGACGGTCAAAACCCAATCCCGAGAGGGGATAAGACTGTGGACCTGTTAATGCGGCCTCAGCTAGCAGTTTGGGCGGACGACTGTCATCTTCCATCTTCCAGTCGGGCTCGTTCGAGACTCGTCTTCGCATCTCTGAACGGCACAATCGAGAATGGGATAACAGCCTATGTGAAGCATGACGAAATCCATTCGCTCGAGGCAGTCGCCTGCGACATTGACATCGAGCTGGTGGACGATATTCTTTGTATTGGCGACGAGGGATGCAGGGAGAAACACTCGATAAACCAGACACTCACGTCGCTGCAAGACATCTATCGCAAAAACTCACTGAACGAGATTGTGCTGTGGATGGCCATGGCACCAATACTAGTCGGAGTGAGTGTAAGTGGTAAGCAACCGATGTTCTATCACTGGGGAATGGCTCCTCTCCCCCATCTATACACGACGACTATCGGGAAAGGAGACCATTGGACTCTGGAGCAACTGGAACATTTTATCAATGTGTCCATCAGCGCAGTCGTTCAGGAGCTTGTTGTCAATCAGCCGGCCGAGCATGACGTGGAAATCATATCACTCACCACGACGACCAAGTTGGAAAGTGACAGAGTCCGACTGCTCATACTGCCCGTTGCTACGATGCTAATCGTGATGGCTTTACTGGTTTCCTGGTCCGAACTTCTTCACCGGAAGTACAAGATACCGCTCAGGCGGCTGGCGAGTCTCAGCGAGTTCTTGAAAAGCTGCCAAACCGCATATGTAGCCAAGAAGGCCGCCGCGGATTCTCTCCAGGCCGATAGGCCTTCCCAACTAGGGAAACTGAAAGTGATGTTTGGCAGGTGGACCGGTCTGGATACAGATGAGAGCCTTATTGCCGGACTGGGGAATCAAGTGGAGAGCTTTTCTTCATCTCGGCCGTCGAGACATGCGGCATCAACATCGAGTCAAGAGGTGGCGACATGACAGGGGTGAACGGAGAGGCGACCATATACCAGGGCGGAATTCAAGAAAGCAACGTGGATGCTTTCCTTTCTCTAACTCGTGGCACTCACCGGATTTGGGAGGCAGTATGTCACTATAATGGACAGCTGGCACGGAGAGACGGGTCCCGAAGTGGTTTTTGTTTCTCTGTTTGTCGCCTAATATGAAACAGCTGTTGTTCAAGGCCGACAGAATCGCATTCGTAGCCATGGTAAAGTCGACAAAGCCATGAATACGGCAGGGCTATTCTGGAGTTATCAACAGCAGAACATTCATGGCGGCCGTGTTAGCCAGGCACAAAGCCCGACCGCTTTCGAGTATCAGGTTTCGCACTGGTATGGAAGACAGCGCCCGCTGTCCAGCACCGGACTGATGAGCCCCCCCCCCCCGGACCGGTCTAGGGTATTGCGGCGGAAATGAATAAGGCTCTGGATTGGTGTATAGCATCTGACCTGGAGGGTGGTCCAGACATCGGTGCACACTATTCTCATCTGAATGTACCATACTGGGTATTTATATCATTCGGACTCTCTCGTACGGGGTAGAATATTGTTCACGCTTCTGCCCAACTCATCAAGCCACATCGAGTAGCTGCAGCTGTTCACGCCGGGTCACTGGCACACTTGATAGAATCTCCGCTCAAGCTGTTATGACGGCCGCCTAGACTACAGGTAGGCGCTGCTGTCTAGAAGCTGCTCTCATCTCGTCGGCTCCAGTGTGCGGCCTGGCCTTGATTCGGTTCGACTAAATCAGCCACCGTACAGCACTCCCTTAAAGAGCCCCTGCTGTTCAAGACCTTTGTGGTCCTTCAAGCCCTCTTCGTGTCTCGCTCTGCAACAGCCGCGGTCATCTTCACCCGCATCAGGCGGCGTGGAGGGCAAAGCCTAAGGTTTCTGGGTTGGGCAGTAGTCCGGTCCGTCTACGACGGGATGTTTGGAGATTTCCTACCGAGGAAAGTGTCTGCTACTAATCCATAATAGCATAGTGTACATATCCACGCATGACGTTACCGTCGTTTACGCGCACACGCGTTGACGCTCGAACCCCCGGCACCACTTTACGCGTGTCGAGTACGAATACTGTGCTCAAAGATCATTGCAACACGGCGTCACAAAGCCGGTTCCTCGTTACCAGCGCTTGATGTCTTGCGCGCAAGGCAGAGGCTGAATACTTCACTTTGACTGTTCATTGCCATTTGTGGTAATTTACGCTTCGCTCTGAAGTGCGAAGCAGAGTTCCCAGCACAGGCACTCTACTTTCAATTGAGCGTTGGTTTGTCAAGATGTCCAAGCCGCCAACCATCGTATAGTGCCTTCATATCAGAGGGTCAGCGTCGCTTACTCAAACATCAGCACCAACGAGTGCACTGTTCGCAGATGAGCGATGTCGTGCTCTCTCCGCCCTAGCTCTTAATGGAGCCAGTCCACTGGCACTACTAACGTGTACAATACTCCTCATCCTGGATTCTCTGGCAATCAAAGTCCAAGATGAGCTTCTTGTCGTCATCCCGGCCTTGCGCACTAACAAGCCACACGACCCACGGCATCAACGCAAACGCCAGCAGGACGAACCCTGATACCGATCCCGCTACAGCGTCCCTCTGCAAGATATACAAATTCAGTGCGTCGTCCCACAACCAGTTGTCGTACAATATTGGCATTACACCCACCTCCACGGTGATCAGCCATACTAGCGGCAATAGCCCGATTGTCAGCGGCATTGTAGATCTAGACCACCAAAGCGCGGATTGTTTCGCGGCTTGTCGCGCTGAGGGTTACTTCCTGTCAGAGGACGCGATACGCCTGCTACTGTAAAATTACCAGACACGGTCGGAAAATTGGGGACTTGTTGGACAGTGGAACCATGTCGATAATCTTGAATATTGTGGCACTTCAGACCTAAGAGGACTGTGCTAGGCAAAACACGCCGCCTTCAGAGAAGCTCCGCCATCTTGAATCGAGACGCTGCGCTGGCACTCAGGCAAAGAACAATCATCCCGGGTACACCCGTCAGAGTACCCTCTCGTGCCCTATGAGCACGACAACAAGCGTGACCAAACATCGCTTTGGCCTACCTGACCCATCACCTTCCGCCTCATCGAGGTTCAACCTCCAGCCTCGCGTCTTTCATCACCGTTTCTTCGTCAATGTACCGGCCAAGTATGGCAATGCGGTCCACTCGAAATGCGTCTTCAACTCAACCGCCTCCCAGGGTGCCGCTCTCCTCAGCACCGCCGGCGTATCGCGGTTCATCTGACAGCCAGCAAGAAAGAACGTCCACCCCAAGAAATGGTAGACGATCTGCATCAGACGGCCCGAGAGGCTGCCCGTCGTCGTCCACGGATTCCTGATATGTTCGACGACCATGAGCTCGCCGCCCGGGCGCAGAAGGGAGTGGAAATCGCGAATCGTCTCCTCGAGATTCGGCACCGAGCACAGGACCCGCACGCAGACAATCGTGTCGAAGATGCCCTTTGGCGAGACTTGAACCCCTGCCTTTGCAAGGGCCGGTAACAGCTCGGCCTTGTCTGCCGTGGAGCTCAGAATGTGGTATTTGTCCGTAAGTCTGGCTTCGTCGATGCGGAGCTGGAGCGGTTTGTGTAGTCCTTTCGTGGGCTCCGCTCCGTAGATGGCGCTGATGTTGGCGTTGTTGGAGAACAATCCCACGTGAGTGCCGGAGCCGGGTCCAATATCTAGAACGACACCATGGGCGCGGCGCAAGAGCGGGGGAACCAGTGTCGCTGATCCTTTTAGAGGGGGTGGGTTTTCAACCGGGGCTGCAGAAAGCGGTAGGTAAGAATGGAGACCCGTCAAGCTGTACTGTAATACATCGGACAGACTTACCGGTGACTTTGGTCCAGAAGTCAGAAAAGGCGTCATCGCGGACATTCTTGAAGTTTGACCTCGTGGGAACATTGAAACCCAAGATGTAGAACTTGAATGCCGTGGTGATGAAAGCTGTCACTTGGTCAGTCCTGGGAATAATTTCCTAGGCGCATTGAGCGTGTCTAACTTACCGTATGCGCTTGCGAAGAGGAGATATCCTGGTTCGAGTAGAGATAGCAAACGTTCCTGGAGAGGTGGCCACGACATGGTGACAAGAAGGTGATGTTGCGCGGTCAGACTACGATACAGCACATGCTCTCCAAGGCTGGGAGATATTTATGTTCAAGAGGGGAAAGCAGGCATATCAACCTTTTTGTAGCTCCGGTTCCTGGCCGAAAGCCGAGGGTGTCAGCCTTGTGCAGCCTCGTCGAGTCCGGAGCTGGACTCCGTCCCCGATCGGCGGCAGCTCTCTAACCACGCGCCTTGCGACAAATCTCAGGCACCCACCAGGGGTATTGTCTCCTTCAGGAACAACTGGCACGCCATATTTTATGTCATGTACCTATCTGGGCATGCGGCATGGCTCCTACAGCCTCAACTCTTGCTGCCATGTGGGTCCATCCTTATCTTATCGGGCACCCCGCATCGCTGGGCTCAGCCCCGCGTTACACCATCACGACTGGCAATGGAAAACTTCTCATTCGACGCCTCTTTCACTGTGCCGTCAGTGTCGAGAGTGCGTTACTATCCGGGGGTTGGCTGAATAGCTCCTGCACATGAGGTAGCTGCAGCCAGAGCAACGGGGCGCGAAGTGCAGGAGGACGACTACCAAGTCATGGACATGCAAAGCTCGAGAGAGGACCAGCCTCTTCCTCAAACGGTCACGAAGTCATGGAAAGCATACTACAGGCACCGTCAGCAACAACTTCACCGTCGTCTATCTCGCTGGCATACCCGCATACCATACCTGCGGAAGCTCCCTCTTCGAGCCATCCTGATCATCGCATTCCTGATCTTCGTCAACCTCGTCGTCTGGGCAATATGCGGTCTCATTCTCTCGTCACACACTCATCTCCTCTCCACGGCTGCACTGGCATATACACTGGGTCTCCGCCATGCCCTCGACGCGGACCACATCTCGGCAATCGATCTGATGACCCGCCGACTCATAGCTACAGGCCAAAGACCCGTCACTGTAGGCACATTCTTCAGCCTGGGGCACAGCACCATCGTCATCATCACCTCAATTGTCGTTGCGGCCACCGCGGCAGGCATTGCCGGCCGCTTTGACAGTTTTGGTACAGTGGGCGGGATCATCGGCACTTCCGTGTCAGCTGCGTTCCTGATCCTCCTGGGCATCATGAACGCCTACATCCTCTACAAGCTGATCGTGCAGATCAAAAAGGTCATCCGCCTTCAACCAGAACAAGAAGGCGAAGAGGCGTGGAAGATCGAAGGCGGCGGCTGTTTCTTCCGCCTCCTGAAGCGCATGTTCAAACTCATAGACCGGCCCTGGAAGATGTACCCGCTCGGCGTTCTATTCGGCATGGGCTTCGACACGAGCTCCGAGATCGCCCTTCTCGGGATCAGCAGCATCCAAGGCGCAAAGGGCACGAGTATCTGGCTTATTCTCATCTTCCCCGTCCTGTTCACAGCTGGGATGTGTCTCGTCGACACCACCGACGGGGCATTGATGATGAGCCTGTACGTCGCACCCATGGGCATGGGTGGAGATGACAAGAAAGATACCCCTGAAGATCAAGCACGGGCACAGGACCAACAACTCGACCTCGATGCTGACGCTGCAACAACTGACCCCCTGATCCTCGATGACGTCGAGCAGTCAGCGGCGGGAGCAAACCCCTACACGCAACCGCACCCCGCTGCGATTTCTTCTTCTTCTCCTACTCGGGAGAATACGACCACGACCACGACCATCCAACTCCAACTCCGACCGGGCGTCAAAGACCCGCTCACATTTCTATACTACAGCATCGTGCTCACCAGCCTGACGGTCGTGTGCGCCATCGTCATCGGCATCCTGCAACTCCTCTCGCTCATCCTGAACGTCGCCTCCCCGACGGGTCCGTTCTGGGACGGCGTCGCCGCCGCGGGAGACCACTACGAAGTCATAGGCGGGGCGATCTGCGGGAGTTTCGTCGTGTTCGGGGCCCTGAGCGTGCTGTGCTACAAGCGGTGGAGGGCGTGGGTTGAGCAAGAGAGAGCGCGACTTAGGGCGGAGAGGGGTGCGGCACGCGGTGACAATGCACGTACAGGCCGCGAGACTGCCCGTGACGGGGACGACGACGATCCGGGGGCCGTATATGTTGGGGAGGCCGAATTGGTCGAAGTGGACGCGGACGCGGACGCGGGTGCGGATGCGGATACGAAGGGCAAGGCGGGGACCGTACAGAGGGGAAGGGTCGAGGGGAAAGCATTCGATAGTAGTCCTCCTGCACAGGCACAAACGGCGAATGTGAGGCCTAGTGCAAGTGCAAGTGGAGGCTCAGATCGTGCTTAAACTATATACGTAGGCTGATAAGGGTCGTGTGTCACATATGACGGTATAAGACCGATATACTCCGTACAGTACCAGAAACTACGAGTCCCGCTCAGAAATCACGGACCACAGACAGATCAACCTGCTGGGTGTATGTAGGCATTGGACATAGACAAGTCTAGGCGCGGTGCCAGAACGATTACATACATGGAACGGTACCGTATACATACCTATACATTAACACATGCGACATGCCATACACACATACCTCTTACGTGGCCTCAGGCCTTGGTCAGAAGCACAGTAGGAGTCCACGAAAGTAAATGTCCCGGGGCGTGGGGTGGAGGCGGAAACCCAGGGAAGAAGACTCCACAACACAGGATAATGTATATATACGGAGTATACTGTACCCCTGATGCTGGGAAATGAGGGCATGGCACAAATGACGACCCCTTGGATTCAGTAATACGTACTGCAGTAGGTAGGATTGATCGATCCTTGGAATCTGGTACGAATGACCATGAACCCAAAAGATGGTTCTACGCTCTTTGACGCGCAAGGACTCCCCGTACGTACAGTATGTATGTGCTTTGCAGATACCATGGCAATACACAAAAGCCATCCCGCTAGCCATCCATCGGTTCTTCTATCCCATCCATGCTTTGATCGAAAGGACTTGATTCATGCAGTCATCAACATGAAATGCACCAAAAATGATCATAATCAATTAGTTAGTCAACTGATCGACACTAGCTCGTCGTCATCCCTGTCCTCTGGGGTCGTCTTTGTTCGTCTTACGTCCAGCGGCTAAAAGCCATGCGATGCAGCTTTGACTCCATTCATCATGCCGTTGACGCCATTAACACTAACGCCGCCGTGTACTTCGCCGGCGGCATCACCGTTGACTTGTTCCTGCCTCGCGGCACTCTGCGCCGTGACCTTCTCCAGCACACCCGCGCTGGCGGCCACGAAGCCCAAATAAGGTGGACTGGGCCTGAGCACACGGGACAGATACTCTGGGTGGAACTGCACGCCCACGAACCAGGGATGGTCCTCCAGCTCGACCACCTCCATCCGTTCGCCCTTGTCGTCCTTGCCGATGAATGTGAGGCCCGCTTCCGAGAGACGCGTGATGTATTCGGGGTTGACTTCGTAGCGGTGGCGGTGGCGCTCATTCACCGCGGGGGCGTTGTTGTACAGTTTCCGCAGGCGGGACCAGGAAGTCTTTTCTTGGAACAAGGTGGGACGCAGCCCTAGGCGCATATTCCCTCCCATGGTTGTCCTGTCGATTTCGGGCATGAAGACCACGACAGGGTCACTGGTTTGCGCGTCGAGCTCGACCGAGTGGGCGCTCTTCAGGCCGCATACATTGCGAGCGAATTCGATGACGGCGACTTGCATGCCTAGACAGATCCCGAGATAGGGTTTGGGTTTGGTACGGGCCCAGTTTGCGGCCGCGACCATGCCCTCTGTGCCGCGGTGGCCGAAGCCGCCGGGCACGAGAACGCCATCGGCGGTACACAGTTCATGCCAGGCTTTGTGATATGTTTCCGGATTGGAGTCCAGCGCGGCCTTTTCGAGGTTGCCCGCATCGACCCAGATGAGGTTGAGTTTGCGCTGGCAGGCCATGGCGCTGTGCTCGAGTGCCTTGATGACGGAGAGGTACGAGTCGTGAAGGTTGGTGTACTTGCCCACCAGGGCGATGGTGACTTTCTCGGTCTCGAGGAAACGTTCTTGTGAAGTGGTCAGCTTCTTCCAGTCGCTCCACAGCTGTTGGCCTCTGGTCACCAGCGTAGGCGCGATGGGGTATGCATCGAGCCGGAAAAGGTCGCGGAGTTGATCCGGTAGTTTCTGTTGCTCCAGCAGCAGCGGAACGTGGTAGGTCGACTCGACATCGTGGACCGCCAACACCTGCATGGGCTCAACCTGACAAAACATGGCGATCTTGTTGATGGTGGCGTCCTCGAGTGGTTGGTAACAACGGCAAGCGATCTAGACGGTCGTCAGTGTCTTCAGCGCATCGGAGGCAGGCCGTGAGCGGTACCAAGTCAGGCGCCAGACCAGCTGCGCGCGCGTCCCGAATAGCTTGCTGTGTAGGCTTCGTCTTCTGCTCGCCGCTGATGACGGGGACCAGAGAAACGTGGATGTGGACAAAATTGTCACGGCCAGCCCGTCTTCTCAGCTGTCGCATGGCCTCGATGAAGGGCGCGCTCTCAATGTCACCCACTGTTCCACCAAGCTCGATTATGCAGACGTCCGGCTCTTCCTTTGTGTCATCCACGGGGATCCTGGACACTCGCTCTATCCAGTCCTGGATTGCGTTTGTAATGTGGGGAACCACCTGCACAGTCTTTCCCAGGTAGTCTCCTCGTCTCTCGCGTTCGATGACGTGCTGGTACATTTTGCCAGTCGTGATGCTGTTCTCCAAGGTCAAAGTCACGTTGAGGTAGCGCTCGTAGTTGCCCAGATCGAGGTCGACTTCACCGCCATCGTCGAGCACGAAACATTCTCCGTGCCTGAAATCGATTAGACTTGACTCCGTAGCTATGTCTGAAGGCTTTCATACTCGGTTGGGGCCATCGTCCCGGCGTCGACATTGAGGTACGGGTCGATCTTGATAGCCGTGACCTTCAGCCCGACGGTCTTGAGCAACAACCCCGTCGAGGAGGCAATGATACCCTTGCCGCTGCACACGACCATTAGCACTGGTGACTCGATGGCACCTAGGCCAATGACAAATCCCTCAAAACTCACATGCCGCTTATGACACCTCCAGACACTAGGACGTACTTCATCTTGAAGTAGTGAACGGTGTAACAAGTCGTCGACAGTGCAACCGCGGTCTGGTCGAGGCGAGGACTTGGACTACGACCCGCGGCGGGGCTCGGCACCGGGTATGCAGGACTTCACTCCTGACAACCTCGACAGTGTAGGGCCGGCCCAGAAGATCCCAAATGAAAAGGTAGGAGTCCGTCGCTGGCAACAGCCAGGCGGGAAGGGGAGCAAGTCCTCGAGGCGGCACACTCGACAAGCATAAAATTCTCCGGGCCCACATGCATGTCAGTGCTTGGCGTGTTGCAGACGCGTTGAGTGGGCGTTCAGGATCACGTGCTTCCCAGCAAGGCCATGCCGTTTTTGTGTACCTTACTCCTTAGGTAACCCACGTAAACATGTGTAGAGTGAAGGCAGGCACCCAGCAGGCATCATCCTGTCCGACTGCGGAGTAGGTACCCTGGATAACGACGAAGAAGTGGAAACGACGTGGAATAGATTGGCGCAAGGCCAGAGTAATGACATACTGTACCGACTAGTCCATCGTCCTTATTGCGAGCCCTGGGGCTTAATTACTTCTCACCTTCGTGGCCCAGCACCTCCGTCAGGCGTACGTACGTGCATATCATCTGGGCAAGTGTGCATATGCTGTTGTACAATACAGAAGAACATCCTTCCATACCACTTCAATGGCGGTCCTAATCATATCATGGTCGTACTCGTACTCATACCCCAACTGACACAACACTGACACCGTTAGTCATTAACCCATCCGCTCACCCACAGCTCGTCTACTCGTCTACGCGCCTCACACACTCGCCATCGGCCCCATTACCACGTCCTGCTTCTTCCTCTGGGCCTCTTCGAACCGGTCCAGTTCTTTCTTATGGTACTGTCGTACCCGACCTAGCAACCCCTGGTGCCCTGCTTCCAAACAGGCCTTCAGTTCGGCCGTGGTTCTGGTCTTGTTACAGCTGCACGGCCGCCCACTCAGTCGGTACCGAGACTGCACGTCCGGGAATGTCAGCGTGACTCGTCGTAATTTCGGCAGTGGTTTGGGCTGTTTGGCGAAGAAAGCCGCCGCGGCGGAAGCGTCGGCCGAAAGTTGACCCTGGCGATTTGAAGGACGGAGGCGCATGAGGTCCCAGGCTTCGAGCTCGTCCGCTTCAATGATACGGGCGGAAAGGTCTTGTTTGCCCTTGTCCCGTTCCAGGGCCGTTACGTCGCATTGGTAGGGGTGGCTTGGGTGGTTTTGGCAGCTGCAGCGCTCGTAGTTGGGAGCCGTGTTTTCGTCCAGTTGGATGATGACCACGCTAAAGGGCTGCGGAGCGTTCTTGGTGCTGTTTGCGAGTCCGACTTGGGCCGTTGGGTCGGTCGTCGATTTCAGCAGCAACACCAACAATGGCTCCATGGGTTTCTGATAGACGTATCCGCGGCCTGTGCCTAAGTCTGGGCTGGCAAGCTTGCGTGACTTTGTGCTGGTGGATCGTGAGTCTTTCGACTGGGTGGAGAATATCGAGTGTGACTCCCTCGTCATCGAGGCCGAGGTCGCGGTCTGGATTGATGCCATGGAAACGGCTCTATTGACGCGCTGGGGTGAGAGAGGGGCGTGGTTTGGGAATGGTCGCGGAAGACCACGTCCTGGGGATACACCATTGCATGAAGGAACCCCGTTGTGCCAGGCCTGCCGGTGTCCTATGTTGAAGTGGCTGAGTCGGTTGATTAGCGGGTCAGCATTCGGAGGCATCGACCGAACATTGAAGTTACTTTCGCCGCCAGGAGAGGGGATGGTCGGAGAGCATCGCGTTGAGACAATCGATGCTCGGCGTGAACTAGAATCGAGCTCGCTGTCAGATCCTGGTCCAGTGCTAACTCGGCCATCCAGTTCCTTTGCAATCCACAATTGAACATGAGCGGTGTGGACTCCAGGCTCTTTGCGATCTGACATGATTAGCTCTAGCACTACGCTTGGCCTGTGTGGTTTTAGCCCCAGACTCCATTGCAGGAAGCGTCTGCTTATTGGTTTGACTCACTGTGTATAGTCTTGATAGACTTTATATCCCGTCAGAGCTCGCTGAAATCGCAAGAGCTCGTCCACGTGTCTGAAGGCCAACTCTGCCATGACTGACTCCGTCTTCAAGATGACGCTGAGGGGTCCTTGGTCAAACGAGACGGCGTATAAAGGAATAAGTCCGGCACTCTCAATGTTGAAATCCAACGTCCGACCTAGGCATCTCAACGGTCAGTTGTAGCGGACGAACGACGGTCTCGAAAGGTGCATACTGTCTCTCCTCTCCTCTTCGTTCTCGTAGTCAACCGCTGAAATCACGGCACTCATTTTACCATTGACGCCGCGAAGAAGACGAAAGTGGTGGACGAGCGACGGTCTAGGAGATGCCATTGTTCTTTGGAAGGACTTGTCAGTAAGGTGAGTAGGTGCACACCACATACAATATTGTCACCTACACATTGAGAAGCTCGTCCATCATCGCCGCAGGGAGCTGGACGATTGGGGGAAGAATTGGCTCTGGCGCCTTTACAGGCCAGATAGAGAAGTCAATGTTGTTTAGTGACCTTAGGTCCGGGGGAAGGACCTGTTCGGGACTCCTCGCATCGAACCTCCAGCACTCTCGGGAGAGTTCCTGCCACAAAGAGTCACCGGGTGTCCATAACGCGGAAGGTGCTACTTACAGCTTTCAATCCCTTGACGTACGAGGGCCAATGTGAATCGTCGTTTGCTGAAAGGAGATCCGGATGTTGTTCAATCTGGGCCATGAGCCAAACACATTTCAAGAGATTGATGTATTCTTTTCCCGGGGCGATTCGAGCTTCCAACGTCGCCTCTGGTAGAAAGTTGATGGTCGACTGTCTGAGGTGCAGAAGAAATGCTTCGGTGAGGTCTGACAGGGGTCGACTCGGATCGCTCCGTTGAGTGGCGGGTCCCAATCCAGCGGCGCTTTGGAATCTGGCCGCAATGTCTGGAGGACAGTCGAGCGTGTGGGAGAGTTGCTGCTCCTGTTGCCGAACAGCTTGCGGAATGTCTGAAGTCAGGATGCCGATGACTCGTTGGACCTGACCATGGACGTCGTCCAGCCTGGAGATGATTTGACTCAGCAGGTCAATCTCCAGGGGCTTAATAATGATGAGGATCTTGGAATTGTGGTGCAGAATTCGCTGCTGGAGCGCCGCCGCCTGGGGTTGGATCAAGATGTTCCACTCGATATTACGCCATGGACCGACCGCTTGTCCATACTGACGGTTCGACTCGACGAGCCTTCGACATTCATGAATGGTGCGTTGGTAGTCGCCGATGATCTCGTTCAACGAGGCGAAGTTCCAGCGCGGAGCCCGGTGAGAGCCTAGGCTACCACGCACCTGTTCGTAAGCACTGGTTATCATGCGACGGAGGCCATCGAGGCTCTCAGCGAGCCCTTTCACATCCTGACCGAATCGTCCGAATTGGGTCGCTGCATGGCAGTCAGTGGCGATCAGAGGTAATTAAGCCATGGCTACACTCACCGGCGTTCAGATTGTCATCCCAGCCGAACTTGTACAGTTCCCAAGCAGCCCTACTGATCTGGATGATGTCGCCCAACTGAAAAAGGCCGGCCATCCCCTGTGCAGAAGCTACGCAAGAGCCGGGGCCGCCCACGCAGAGCTCAGAGACGGCGTCAATCCGTCGGCTGGAGAAGTTGAGGACGACTTCGATTTTCTCCGGCTTCCCAGCACATGGCGAGGTTGACAATTTACGTCGTTTATCTGCTTTGACGGCGTCGAGACTCGTGATAAGGCTCGAGTGGATCGACCGCGCTGGGCAGTTCGCTTGGGATGGTTCGCCAAGTTGTCGCTTGGAGGGTCGCTTGGTTTCACATGGGTTCTACAAGTAGGTGACAAGACGCCTTTACCCCACCCGTCCAAGCATTCTACCAAGCAACCGGTGAGCTGGCCACAGCCGGTCTGAAGGTGACAAGCCGCCATGGTGTCGGGCGGTGGCGGAGTTGTTACACAAGAGACGCAAGGGACGCACTATTAAGCCGGCGCTGCTTCTGGGCGACTTTCAACAAGGCAACGGCCGCGTCCTGGGCTGCGGCTGTACGGCAGAAGAGCCAGTCACAGCTTCATGTCGCTGCAAGGCAAACACACTCACCCGTTCTGGAAAAGGCTTCACCTAGTGGTCTTGGGCTCGAGACGACGTGCACTTGGCAACCCTCCTGGCCAAAATCGAGTCAGCCTCACGGCTTGACGGAGGGGTACGCCAGGTCGTGTCACCAAGCCTCAAATAATGGCCGCATCCACCTCTCGCAGGCGTGCGAAAAGGCTGTCGCGTCCTTCACTCCGAAGTCCTATGCCTCGAGTCCATTGTCATGGACGGCTCTCTACAGCGACGTGCCTCTCAACACAGCGGCTGGAGTGACGACGAGAGTCTGTTCTCTGAGAATGAGGACCCCAACAGGATTGTCACGCGGGCGCCGCAGAATCGCTTCAAACTCGGCTATCTCGCGGTCATGGGCCTGGTGATTAATCGGATGATAGGTACGGAGTGCACTGGTCGCCTTCATTGCGCGATGAACAGCGGACTGACAGTCTCAAAGGGACCGGTATCTTTATGACGCCGGCCAGGGTGGTCCAAGGCACCGGAAGCACAGGAGCGACATTGATGTTCTGGTTTGCCGGTGTGGTATATGCATTCTCGGGAGTGCACGTATACATCGAATATGGCCTCAATGTCCCGCGCCGGACAATAGAGACCACCGAGCGAGGAGTACCTCGATCTGGCGGCGATCTGAACTATGTACGCACCACGCTTTCTCATTCTCCGCTAGAAAAGACCGCGCAAAGGACTGACGGACGCTTCGCAGTTGAAATATGTTTACCAGAAGCCGACGTATCGACCGGACACTCTCATGTTCATCGCCTCCCTCTTCGGCATCTCGTTCATCATCCTGGGCAACATGGCCGGAAACGCCATCAGTTTCGGCGTACGCGTCCTGGAAGCGTCCAACACCGAAGTCACGAACGGGGCGGTTCGAGGCATTGCCGTGGCCGTGTCCGTGGTCGCCGGGTTCATCCACACGTTCTCACGGAAGGGTGGCATCCTGCTCAGCAGTGTCTTTGCCTTGATCAAGATCTGCATGATGCTCTTCATCATCGTGACTGCCATCTGCTACGGCCAGGGCACATTCCCAGACATCCCTGACAGCAACATCGACCGCGATGAGACCTTGTCGCAGAACCTCTCCCCAGCCCACGCATTCAGCCAATCGTCATCCAGTGCCAACGGGTATGCTCAAGCGTTTCTCGCCATCATCTTTGCGTTCGGCGGCTTCGAGCAGCCCAACTACGTGCTCGGCGAGATCAGTCGGCCTCATCGGACCTACCCCATCGCCATGGCCGCGTCCGTGACTATCGTGTGTGTGCTCTACATGGCCGTCAACGTCAGTTACGTGAGTGTTCCCACCCAGTGCTTTCCACTTCAAAACCAAGCTGAGTCGTTCCCTTCGTAGATGGTGGTAGTGCCGAAAGAGATCCAGCTCCAGCAAGGCGCAAGCGTGGCCGAATCCTTCTTCCAACTGACCTACGGCGCCCTGTCGCCGGACGACCACACCGGCGCTCGGATCTTCAGCGCCTTCCTCGCCATTTCCAGCCTGGGAAACATCATCGTCATGACGTACACCGCCGCGCGCGTCAAGCAGGAGATCGCCAAGGAGGGCCTCCTGCCGTGGCCCAGGTTCTTCGGCCAGAACAAGGATCTCTCCTTCGGCCGCCTCCTCCGGTGGGCGCAACGCAACGAGACCATCAGCAAGCTGTTCGGATCCATCCTGCGTCTCCGCTGGCTAGCGCCCGAGCATCACTCGGAACGCACGCCCGTCGGCGCGCTGGTGCTCCACCTGCTCACCTGCATCATCCTCTTGTTCGCCACCTACGGCGCGACCCCTCAAACCGCATACCTTCTTTTGACCGGGATCGCCGCCTACGTCGTGAACGCCTGCTTCGGAAGCCTCCTCGCCGCGGGGATCCTGTACCTCCGATTCAGCAAATCTCGCAACTGGCGCCAGAAGACCCCCAACATCCACCCGTGGCTCAGCGTCGGCGCCGCGACCATCTATCTGATCGGTAACCTCTTCCCGATCATCACATACTGGGTCAAGCCGGAACAGCCGCTCTCCTCGTCGGCGGACACAGTGGACACGACCACCTCGGCGCTGCCAGTTTCGAACACCGTCCTCCCCGCACGGACGGCCCTCGCCTGGTTCGTCGTCCCGACTGTCGGCTGGGCGGTGCTGGGGCTTGCCGCGCTGTGGTGGCTCGGTGCCTGCTTCGTGGTGCGTCGCATCGAACGCCGCACGCACACGGAATTCACGATCCAGAAGGAATATGACTATGACGAGGATCCGCTCGGCAGTGGTGCGTTCGTGCAGGTGCACGAGACGGTCTATCTGAGCTGGAAGGGTAAAGAGATCCTCAGAGACATGACGGCGCTTGGCCCCGCAGGTGTGACTGGGAATGGAATGACCGAGCAGCCTTTTGGTGGGTATTCGGGAGTTGGTATGGGCAGAGGAGGAGGAGCGGGAGGCGGAGGCGGGTTTCCAGGCGGAGGCGGTGCCCCTGGCGGTATGCACGGCATGAATGGCATTCATGGCATGAGCGGGATGAACGAACACCCCAACGACTATTACGGACGGTACACGTGAAAGCAGGACCATCAATGCGCGGAAGACAGCGAGGATCGAAGAACCAAATAGGCCGCGTCTGATCCTGTATTATAGGGGAGGATTGGCACTCACTGGGTTGGGTCACCGAAGCCTCTCCCAGGGTTCGTTGTTGATTTCGCCAGATTCATGAGGCCCGCCCGCTCGGCCCTCATGCCTGTACTCTAATACCACATATCACACCAAGACTGCCCTGGCGCGAGGCACCTCGTACTACCCAAATTCAAGTCCTTGTCATGCATGCATGGGCCCTTGAAGAGAAGCAGACAAGGTAATTAGATGGGCTGGGCGATGATCGGTTCTGTCACGCTACGTCACTTCTCTTGGTGGGAATGGAATCGTCGCTAAAAGCTCTGTTCTCTAGTTCTACGTTCTATTCTCTCGTACGCGCGGGATTTATGGCAGTCTATGCGGGAAAGCTAGGCACTTGCACTTACTGGGCTCCTGATTTAACGGCCCTGTTCATTTCGCATATTAGTAAGTCATGGGAAAAGGACCGCCTGTTCGGAATCGCTAGAATCGGCCTCAGGCAAGGATCCGCAAAACGGAAGGAATGTACAAGAGCAAGAGCAAGATCCAGATCAAGATCAAGATCACGAGGACGAGGACGAGGTAAACCTCTCTTTTGAGGTGATCAAGGTTTCGAACTTTCAGCTCTCTGCTCTGCTCTGCTCTGCTCTGGCTAACTCAGCTCAGCTCAGCTCCGCGTGGAATGTCATCGCGCGTCCTTCAATCGACTCGGCGCATCCGGCCATTGATTCACTCATTATGTAACTCACTCAGGCCCTTCGTAAACCCTGTGCGTCCCTGCAACATTCGAGAAGTCATCCTACCATTTCGTACATGTACACAGCAATAGCCTCCGCCCCAAACCGCAAATCATTGAGTCTGGCTCTCGATGAAATCCAGCGCATTCTCCTTCGTCTCCTGCCTGATACTACTGACGTTGTTCCCGAACCGCACGCCAAAGCACATGTCCGCGACCCGCAGCATTTCCGGCCGGAAAGTGGTACAGATGAACTGGCCACCCACCGGTCGTCCGTCGCCGTCTTCAGGCTCCAGGTCCGCCCGGTTGGCCAGGTACAGCAGGTGATCAGCGACAGCCGTGCGGTACTGCGCGTCGAGATTGGCGTCGATCTCGTCGAAGATGTAGAACGGGGCCGGATCTGTCGCCTGGATGGCGAAGATGAGGGCGAGACTGCAAAGACCTGGTGGGGTATGTGTTAGCTGAGATCACGAGGCCTCCACATGGGACGGCGACTCACTCTTTTGCCCGCCGCTGAGCTGTTGGATGCGCTGCTGGTCGTCATGCTTGCTGTTGAAGCTGACGCTGATGCCCACGCCGGTGTAGTTTTCGACGCCGCGCTTGTTGACAGGTTCGGCGTCTGACTCTTCGTCCTCGTCTCGTGCGTGTCCCTTGTCGGTCTTCCTCTGGATGACCAGGCGGCCACGACCGGCTGGCACCAGCTTCTGGAAGACCTCGGCAAACGCTTTGCTGACTTGCTTGAAGGTGCGCTCGATGGCTTCGTCCTTTCTCTGGTCGAGCACCTTGATGAGATTCTCGATTGATTTCTTCGCCGCCTCGAGCTCCGTTCTCCGGCTTTCCAGCTCCTCGCGCTGCTTCATGGATTTGCGGTAGTGTTCAAAGGCATGCTTGTTGACCTGGCTATACTTCTTCAGCGACTCCTTCGCCTTTTGCAGCTTCTTCACGATGGCCTCGGAGCTGGTGGTCTGGTATCTCTTTCGCAGATCCTCGGTGATGGCACCCAATTCTCGGATGTTCTCGGCACACTCCTGCTTCGAGGCAAGAAGAGCAGCCTTCTTCTGGACCGACTTTTCCAGGCGCCGCTGATGTCGCTCAATGGCCTTGGCGAGTTCCTCTTGGTGTCGTCTCGTCTCAGCTGCTTGGTTCTCAAGCTGAGCAATCTGGGCTGCCGAACTTTCCAGCCGATCTTCAAGTTCGTCCAGGTCTTTCTGCACGGAATCCAGCTCTTTGGTCAGACGTGCCAGCTCCGCCCTCTTGGAGCGCAGAGTACCACCCCCCTCGCCCTCTGCGTCCATGTCATCGCCTTCGAGAGCCGCAAGTTGTGGTTTCAGGCTCGAGTTGAGTCGGACCTCCAAATCCGCCTTTCTGGTCTCGATCTCTGCCCTCGAAGCGGATACATCATTGTACTCGCGCCTCAGCTTTTGGATGTCTGCAGTGAGCTTCTCAAGCTGCTTCTCTTCAGCTGGTGACAGTGCTTTCTTAAAGTCTGTATTCAGCTCCGCTTGATCAGCACTCTGCTTGTCAGTCAAAATCTTGACCTGCGCGGCAATGGCTGCTTCCTGCTTCTGCTTGGCCTCAAGGTCATCCCTCTTCCGCTGTAGCATTTCCGTCTTATTGCGGATCTCCTGCCTCAGCAGCCTCTGATTCCCTTGTGATTTGTTCTTTTGTTGCTCGAGCACTTGGGCTACGCCCATAGCCATTGTGATGGTCTGGTCGATCTTCTCTATCTTCCGCTTGTTCTCCCTGCCCTCGGTCCTGACAGCCTCGAATTTCTCGCGAGCAGCCATAACCGCTTTCGTGGCCTTGAGCCTTGACGAGCGGACGTCGTGGTAGCCACCGGTCAGAGCTCCCTTCTTGTCGGATCGATCGCCTTCGGGTGTCACAGCTGTCAGGCCATGTGTCCTAGCGTACTGCGCCGCAATGCTGAGGTTCTGAGCAATGATGGCCTTTCCGAAGACTTGCTGAACGGCCTTTTCGTACATCGGGTCGTACTTGATGAGTGACATGAGTGGTCTCGCATCTTGTGCATTGGGAATATTCGCCGTCTTTGGCTTCAGTCGATTGAGCGGCATGAAAGTGATACGACCGGCTCGTTCTGTGTTCAGAATCTCCATCACTTTCGTGGCCGTGTCATCGTTGTCGACGACATAGTGGAAAAGGGAGTTGCCAGCCGTGACCTCTACAGCGGTGTGATGCATAGGGACATCAATCAGCTCGGCAAGCGTACCGTAGCACCCGTCAAGCTTGTACTGCTCCTTGATTCGCCGCACGGCATCCAGACCACGACTGGTATTGCCGTCCATCATATGCGACAAATTTCGCTCGGCTTTTCGTAGATCGTCCTGGACACTGGCATATTCTGAATCGAGCTGGGCCTCTCTGCGCCATAGCATCTTCCGCTCGTCCATGAGCGCTTCCTTCTTCTCATGAGCTGCTTGAATTTGTCGGTCGGTGGAATCATCCTGGCTCCCGAGTCGTTGCTGAAGACTTTCGATCTCCTTCTCAAGAGCAGCAATAGCCTTCTGATCCTCGGCGATACCCTCGGCGGTCTGCATACGAGTGGCTTTGAACCGAGATAGTGACTGGAAGGTGTCGTCTATTTGTGCTTGCAGCCAGGCGTCCCGATCCTTCTTAGTCTTGAACCGGGCGCTTCGTCCTTGCTTGTCATATAGCCGCTGCTGTATCGCAACTGCTTCCTCCAGTCGTGTTTTAACCGCTTGTTCCTTTGTGCGCTCGGCATTAAACTGTGGTACGATGGTACGAAGCTCTTCCTCAATTTCTTCTATCTGGCTCCGCACTTGCTGTAGCTCTTTATCACGGGTCTCCTTGGTTCGCTGCGCCGCCGCCTGTCCATGGACGAGATTTCGCTCCTCCAATTCGACTTGAGCTCTTGCTTTGGCCTTTTCGCGCTTTTCTTCCTCGAGTTGTCGCTTCTGAAGGCGCGCCGTCTGGACTTGCTGGTTGAGCTGTTGGATCTGGTGGGTTATCTTGGCCAACTCATCCTCTCCTTGGGCATAACGGTCGCGATTCTCGTCTGCGTCATCTATGCCTCCGACGCGCTTTTCCTCTAATTCCGCCAGGGCTCTATTGATCTCATCCTGCTCCCGATGGAAGAGGGTGTATTCCAGGGCGCGTTTCTGGCGATCGGCATCTTGGAACTCTCGCAGCTCCTTCTGCTCATCCTCGAGCTCCTGTAAACGTTCATTGATCTGGTCAAAGGTCTGGTCAATTGCGGCCATCTTGTTGTTCGTGTCAACCATGATCTTCTGGGACTCTTCCTTCTTTGCGACAAACTGTTGTGTGCCAGCGACGCTCTTCAGGACATCCAGACGTTCCGAATCTTTCATATTGGTCAATCGTGTGATGCGACCCTGAGGCACGATGTAGTAGGGATTTGCGCGCGAAAAGCCCGCATTCTCCAGTAGCTGCATCACATCTTGTTTGGTTGCGTTCTTGCGATCGAGAGAGTATTCGTCTTTCTTGAGGCCAATGGTGCGGCGTAGGATCAACTCGTCGTTACCCGTGGGGAAACGGCCATCTGAGTTGTCGAAAACGATCTCGACGTAGGCCGACATGACCGCGGAGCCGGAACCTTCGTGGATGAGGGCCTGGCGCTCTTCTCGACCCATCTGAGAGTAGGCATCACTGAGGACGAAGCGGATCGCGGCGAAGAAGTTGCTCTTGCCTGAGCCATTGCGACCGACAATGACATTGAGTTTGGGCGAGAACGGGTTGACCACTGTTTGATTCTTGTAACTGCGTCGCATATTAGAACCCACGCTCACTCATTGCGCGCCTCCGACACGCACCTCTTAAAGCCTTGGATCGTGATCTGTTTGATATGCATCTTGACCCTAGGGGAGCTTAGGGCGCGTCAAACCAATGTCGAGGAAAGCGGAGGAGAAGTGGGAGAGCCACGAGAGCACAGCAGTCGCCCGCAGGACGCGAGACCCATCAACGCGCAGCGCGATGGCGATGGAGCACCCCAGGATTATGTAAACTGCCCCATGTGGTGAGCTATACCCGATACAGTAACTGTACGCTATTCAATGACCCAGCAAATAATTCTTAACCACTCACCTACCGCTCATCCACCACTGGAACTTCTGCAACCTGACCACTTCTTGCCCAGAGAATGCACGCTTAGCGTCCAGTGATGATGACGCTATCTTGACTCCGATTACCGTTCAACGCAAGTTGCAAGGGTAATTCCCTCCGAATATAGCGGTAGGCGCCGCCGGTTTTGGCCCTTGAGAGTCCAGAGCGCGGAAATTGGCGTCCGTCTTCCCCTATGTGCTTCACCTCGCCAGTTCTGAAGCGCTGGGCTCTATGATGCCACCCCCAGTCTTCTCTAGGCGCGAGCCAGCGTTACCTGCACCATCAGCGCTCCTCGATATCTCCTTCACCATATCCACCAACGTGTAAGCTCGATCGCGATGCCACTGTCCCACGGGGATCACGTAGCTGGCTCCGCACTGCACAAAGCCCTTGCGCGCCCAGTACGCCGCGTAGAATTCCTCCACCACCTTGACCCACAGCCGAACTGGCCCCTCCGTGACCTGCGCGAGCAGCCGTGCCGATAGACCCTGCAAGCACCGCTCGACGAGCCCGCGGCCGCGATATTCAGGCAAGCTGCGCGACGCGGCGGGGCCGATCTCCCAATCTCGCGTCCCGGCATCGGGGGCAGTGGCGCGGTCGTCGTCGTCGTCGACGTCCTTCCGTCGCCCTTTCCACCGCTTCGCCACCACCACGGCGACGGGGCGGTTCTCGTGCCGGCTGTCCTGGATCACCGCGCACAGGCCGTCTGTGTCGAGGTCGCGCGCAAAGTCTTCCGCACTGGGATACCGGTCCAGGAGACCCTCGGATTCGCGCCCCTTGTAGGATTCGTTGATCAGCGTGCAGGTTGGGACGAGGACGGCATCGCTCCACAGCTCTGGCGCCGTGAGGACGCGGAGAACGAGAGGCGATAGGGCCATTTACGGGCGAAGGGCGACTGGCGACTTTCACGGGTGATTTGCTGCGCTCTAGATTCGAAGGGCTTGATGGAACTTTGTGGTTCTCAAAGTCGAAGCTCTCGATATTTTATCCTTGACATTCCCTCAATTGACTTTACGACGACTAATTAAACGGGCCGTTGCCAAGCCTGTCGCAAGGCGTAACAGCCTTGATGTGGTCGGAGTAGATCATTGTTTTGAGGCCAGGATCCTCCGTACCAAAGCACCATAACGAACCGACCCTGATGACTATCGAGAAAGCCCAGGCGACTTGAATCCCCAATCTGTAAAGTCACAGACGTCTCCCATCTGCGCGATCAGCAACACGGACATAAACGCCTGTCGGAATGGTAACTACGCCATTCATGACGCGATCCAAGTGGCCTTCGGATCATCCAACGTAAACTAGACCGCCACAAAGTTAGAGTTGCTTCGTCGCGTGCACAATTGAGCTCAGCGTGCTCGGCTTCTCCTGTGTCAGCTGCGGCGAAGGTAACATTCAACCTCAACTAACGAACGAGTCACGCATGGAGTCTGCTTTGGTGGTCTCTATGGCGCGTACAAAGCTCCACTGGATGACACTAACATGGAATGTACCGCCATCCGATAACGAACGACCTAGTCCTCCTACCTTTGCTCTCCAGCACTATGCCGTCTTGCTGCGTTTTATGACTAACTTGAACCTGCAGCTGACAATGATGCTCGCTTCTGGTCTTTTGCTTGCTTAGGCGATCAGGCCCCCTAGTGAAGGTGCTTGGGACGAACCCACAGGATTTTCCTAGTGACCTGCCAAGGTACCTTGTTCAGGCCGCTCTCAGTAGAGATGGGGCCGACGTCTATATAATCCCCCAAAATCAGCATTGAGCTTTCGTGTACTTTTTCGCAAAGCAGTTCACCTTGGAACAGTTCAGAGGAGCAGCATGTCCAAGCATCCAGCAATGGCGTCCACTCCCAAGTTCAGCATCCCCCCAGAATTTCAGGCCCAACTCGTCCATATCGAACCAGAGGACAAGCGCACCAATGAAGATATTCTGGCTTCATTGGAGCAGTACACACCCATCACATCTGAAAAGAACATCTGGGCCTTCTGGGACAAGGGAGTTCGAAACATGCCGGCCTGGTGCCAACGCAACGTCGCCGACTGGGTCAGAATCTGTGGGCCCACGTGGACGGTCCGTATCCTCGACGCTGTCCCGGGATCACCCACAAACGCCCTGAAATACATCTCCGCCGACCTCCTCCCAGAAGCATTCGTCAAGGGAACCATGACGGGAGTATACACTGGACCCCACAGCTCGGACTTCCTGCGCGGAGCCTGTCTGTACTCGCACGGCGGCGTCTACATGGACACTGGAAACATGCTGATTCGCGACCTCGACCGCGTGTGTTGGAACCAGCTCGTTGATCCAGGTTCACCGTACGAGGTATGCGTACCTATCATGTACGCGACGGTCATGGCCAATCACTTCGTCGCAAGCCGCAAAGGTGACCCATTCATCAAACGCTGGTGAGTAGACCTCGGATTAGAATCCAGGGGGAGCTGCCCCAGGCTGACAATGACTCCCCAGGCACGAGCTCTTCGTCCACCTGTGGAAAGACCGCCAGAACCACGACGGCCTGATCTACCACCCGTTGCTCGCCTTCGCCCTGACTCTTACCTTCGAAGAGTCCCAACAGGCGAACTTCAAATGGGACTTCAAGGTCGCGCCACAGACTGTGATGGAGTACATCAGCCAGGTGCTCTCGTGGCAGCGACTCTGCATGCTCGAGGATGCGGGAGACGGCTTCAACGCAACGGGATACTGGTTGAACAAGGTCCTCGTCTATGACTCCCTGCAGGAAAACTGGGCCGCGGAAGCGACCATCGGATTCGGCGGGCGGGTGCTCTTCAACGCGCTGGCCACGAGGCTCGACGCGCCGAAGGACTCGGACGAATACCAGACGGCATACAAGCTCGTGTGGAGGCTGTTGAGCGAGTCGACACTGCAGAAGATCACGCACGGCAAGAATCTGACGCATACTCCTGCTGCAGGCGTGTTGTGGGAGGAACGCGGAAATGAAGACAAGGACCACGAGCCAGGGACTTTCGCCGAGCTGTTCAGGTATGGCACGGTGCACTTTCGGCAGACCAGGGAAAGCATTCGCTACGTGGAAGCCGAGAAGCCGGCGACAACACTCAAAAAGGGGTTGCTAGAGCCTTAGAGACCAAAGAAGGACCCAAGCAGGGTACAATTGGACGCTCTACCGTACGTTTCCCAGTACCGTTCGGATTTTAATAATGATTCTAAAATCGCGTCTGTTCAGTCTAACACATCACGTTGCTGCCGTCGCCGCCTCCGGCGCGCTCAACACTGCCGGTCTCAGACTGATCCTATACTTGACTAGTTCCGGATCTTCGTACTCTGCCATCCACATCGGATCCATTGTGATCTCCCACTGTTTCATCCGACTGATAAGCTGGGCCTGCGGGTCTTCAAGCGCTTTATACTGCGGAGTGTTAGGGCACGTCGACGTTTTAAACAAGAACTGGAACAGAGAAGTGGCAGGAACGGTGAGGTGAAGTGAATGAAGTGAAGGGGTTGATGCGAAAGCTAAGTCAATGTGAAGTTCAAGCAAGCACTCACCATCCTAGCGTCAGCTTCCTTCTTCTCCGGCGTCGCCATCGCGAGCCATTGCTCCATCTTGTGCTCCTTGGCCACATCATCAATCACCCAGATTCCCAGCGGGTCGTCGCTGTATCCGCCCAGCTGCGCCATACGCTTATTCTCGATCGAGAACTCGTTGGTGAAAGTGAGCCATTTCTCGCGCCGGCGCTGGGCCCACGTGTCGAGCAGCGTGTCAGGGGCCTTGCCGTTGATGACGGCGGCGAGGGCGCGGCCGAGGGGTCCCGCGTCGAGGAGACCTGTTGTCAATCCCAGACCGCCGATGGGGTTATTACTCTGCCGATGTCAGCTAGTCTAAAGGCAGGCTGAATACTGCAGGGCTCACTCACATGCGCAGCATCCCCGGCTAGGAGTATCCTTCCCTGCCTGAATGTCTTGGCACACCTTTGGTGCGGCTTGTACTTGTTCAGCTGGACCAGCTCGTACTCGGCCGGCCACACGGGGAAGATGTGCTTGTAATGCTCGTCCAGCTCTGCCCTGATCTCCTCGTTCGTCAAGCCGGCCCGGATTCCGAAAGCCACGCGCCAGAGACCCGTGTCGTCCAGGATGGTCACGACCGCCCAATGGACGGGATCCATGACGATATTCGCGGTGTTGAAGCCGTGTTTGAAAAAGTCGAAGCGGATGTTCGTGGCGACAAAGTCCTCTTTTGGCCAGGAGAAGCCCTCGAACGGAATGTTGGAGAGTTTGCGCACAGAGGAGCCGGCGCCATCGCAACCCACCAGCCAGTCGCAGGTGTATTGCGTTTCTTCACCCGTGGTCGGATCCACGGCCACCAAGGAGACTGTAGTCTGCTTCTCGTCCTGCGAGATCTCAACGACCTTCTGGTTGAAGCGGACTTGCGAGTTATATTTCGTCGTCAGGTGCCGGAGAAGGATCGCTGCCAGTCTAGGCTGCGGACAATTGATGCCAGAAGGGAACAAGCTGCCTCCTTCCTTCTTCTCCACGTAGGCGACCTTCTTGCTTTTGATCCAGAAAGAAACAACGTCATTGATTACAGATTCCTTCTTGACATCGTCCAGCGTCCCTGTCTCGAGCAGCTCGGCTTGCGCACATGGTTGGTACGAAGCAGCGCGAGGAGACTGGTCGACTTGGTGGTTTCTCTCGAGTACGAGCACTGGGACACCCAGCCGTGCAAGATTGGTGGCCGTGGTCAGGCCGACAGGGCCGGCACCGACGATGATGACACGGTGGTGTTCTGACTTTGCAGGACTTATCGAGCCCATCTTGTATAAATATGCAAAGACGTGATAGGCGAGATTGACGCAGCTCGTTCGCCGACGAACCCACCAAGTATCTGTACTCGGTCCTCGTACAGATCCTCGCCGTCGTTCTCCAAAACCCCACAAACTCCTTCCCCACACATTCAACAGTAACCGATTATTGACGAGGCCCACAGCCGACCTGACCAGATGGGAAACGGCAAATGCACCTACTCCACTCGGTAATGGCGGCAGGGTTCGAACATGTGGGGGACGGCCAGACATCCATATGAAAATGCTGTTTCTCGACTGACGTCCAGTAGTGGTCAAACAGTGCTGAGGGCCCATAGTGTTGTACCAGTAAGCAAGGATTAGACAGCAGACATCAGGACTCGCACAGTGCTGAAGCCCAGACTTGACCATTGATCGTCGAGAGATACCAGGTTTAAGACAGCAAACTTGAAAATTAGACGCCAGGCCTCTTACTTAAACCGTCAGACCTCAGACTCAAACCCCAAGCTCAGACTCAGATCTCAGAAATCATGGGTGAAAAGAATCCTGACCCAATGGTCGAGAGATTCCTCGGGGATCAACACGACAGCCAACCTGCAACCGACCCGCGGACGAACAAAGAATTGGCCGCTGCCTTCAAGGACAAGAATGTCGTGATTGCCGGTGCCGGACGGGGTATTGGAAGAGCCACGGCCGAATTCTTCGCACATACGAACATCAAATCAATCAGTCTGATGGCCCTGGAACTGAACGAGGTCGACGAAACGGCCAGTATATGCAAGAGAATCAACCCCGATCTGCAGACCAAGACCGCGGCATTCGATGTCAAGGACTATGCGAAGACGGAGCAATTCATCAACGAGGTGGACAAAGAATTCGGCAAGATTGACGTGGTCTTCGCCAACGCAGGTCGACCGCCGCAGTGGCTCGCGACCTGGGAATCCGACCCCGGCATTTGGTGGGATACCCTGGCCGTGTCGCTGCAAGGAGGGTTCAACTTCGCTCGAGCCGTGCTTCCGATCATGCGGAGGGAGAAGGGCGGGAGCATCGTGTTCACCTCGAGCGCCGGCGCGCACGTGAGCAATGGCATGGGCAGCTACGCGCTGGGAAAGCTGGGCCTGGTACGACTGGCTGAGATTCTGCACCACGAGAACAAGGACGCAAACATCAAGACGTTCGCCATTCATCCGGGCGCCATACCGACTCGGTTCTTCCACGACTTCAAGGACGCGGCAGAGGGCAATATCAAGGACAACAGCTATGTTTCCAAATCGATCCCCGGTGAGGAGAAGTCGGCGAACACGGCGGTCGGTTTCTTTAAGGACGTTACGTGGGACACGCCGCAGATGCCGGCAGGGTATGTGGTAATGCTTTCGAGTGGAAAGATGGACTTCCTCTCTGGCAGGTATGTTGATTGCTCGAGAAAGGTGGAATCGTACGAAGAGGAGCAGCAGAAGATCGTCAAGAACGATCTTCACCGCGTCAAGTTGGTGGTTGACGCAGAGACCAAGTGGTTCATTCCTCCCGCCAAGGAAGAGCAGCCGTTCGCCGGAGCGTGATTGAGTCACTGCGATGGAAGCCACAGATGAGCATGGGTGTCGGTGTGAGCATGGTGAGCATGAACAAGGCACTGGCAAGGACGAGTTCGGATATTGAAGCAGTGGCATCTGGCTGGCATCAGTGGTCCACCGTAGCTTACCTAAGCATCACTTGTGCAAATGACGTTGAGGATGACTTGCATGAGACCCACTTTAATTTTCGTGGCGATGGTCACAAAATGATTGAATCGATCCCTCATTCACCTTTTGAACCGATCCATGCCTGGCTTGCCATAGTCCCTCTATTACGGGTATCCGGACACGGCACAATAATCAAAGTCAAATAACACGAACTACAGTATGTCGACTCCACCAGCCAGAGGAATCGCCGACGGCCTCGCCCCGCTGCACACTTACATCCCCAATCAAGGCTACGTGCATGACGATGTAGCGCCACCCCGCCGGAGAATAACCCTCGGGCAATTCATCCAAGACGACGAAGACGGGGACGATGAGAATGATGAGAACGACAACGGCGACGGCGGCGACGGCGACGGAGATGTAGACCCCCACCAAGACATACCCCGCGAGGATCTCCTCGACCCGGAAGACCTCGCAACATCCAACCCCGGAGACCTGACAAAATCATACAACCGCCTCCGCCGCCTCGACGACGCCACTTCCAACCCCAACGTCCCGTCATGGCAGTATCCCAAGACAAACCCGCAGCAGAGGTCTTCGAAGCAGGACCAGCTCGACCTCCGCCATCACGTCAAAAACATGAAACTTACCGAAGACGATCTCCTGTCTGGGGCCACCGGGGGAGGACAGGGCGGCGGCGGCCGCCGCGATCGCGACAAGAGCGAGCGCGCGACGGCCGAGCAAGTCCTCGACCCGAAGACGCGGCTGATTCTCTTCCAAATGATCCAGAAGGGCATCGTGTCGGAGATTTACGGCACGATCTCGACGGGCAAGGAAGCCAATGTGTATCATGCGGTCTCGATCCCCGAGGACGCCGCGCAGGAAGACACGCACGTCGCCATCAAAGTCTACAAGACGTCGATCCTGGTCTTCAAGGACCGCGAAAAGTACGTGACGGGCGAGTTCCGCTTCCGCAAGGGGTTTCGTACTGGCGACAACAGAGCCATGGTCAAGCTGTGGGCGGAAAAGGAGATGCGGAATCTGAAACGCATCCACGCCGCGGGGATCCCGTGTCCTGAACCACTCTACCTGAGGAGGCATGTGCTTGGGATGAGCTTCGTTGGGAACGGCAAAAAGGGCAAAGCGGCGCCGCGGCTCAAGGACGTCGAGTTCGAGGACGGGGTTGCAAAGTGGCGGGCCGTCTACATCGACGTCCTGGCCTACATGCGCGTCATGCTGCAGGTGTGTAAGCTCGTGCACGCCGACCTGAGCGAGTACAACATGCTGTACTTCGACAACACGCCCTACATTATCGACGTGAGCCAGAGCGTCGAGGGCGACCACCCGCGCAGTTTGGATTTCCTGCGCATGGACATCAAGAACGTCAACGACTTCTTCAGCAGAAAAGGCGTGCACACGCTGTCTGATAGGAGGACATACGAGTTCATCACACGAGCGGCGGCCTCGGGCCCTGAGAGCTGCGCACTGGACGTCTTGCGCGGAGAGATCGACACGTCGATGGCCCAACGGACAGACCAGGACCAGCACGAGGACGAAGTCGACAACGAGGTCTTCCGCAAGCAGTATATCCCGCAGACGCTGGACGAGGTGTACGACGCCGAGCGCGACGCAAGGACGCTGCACCAGCAGGGCCGCGACGCGCTCGTGTACAAGGACCTGCTTGCGCCACTGAAGGGAGAGACAGATGCGCCCCCTCCATCGCAAGCCCACGATGGGGAGCAAGATGACGACGAAGACAGGGACGGAGAGGGTAAGGGAGGCGCTCGCATCGAGCCCGCACGGGACCACGACTCCGACGTCTCAGGCTCAGGCTCAGGCTCAGGCTCCGCGGGGGAGAATGACGACTCCGAAGCCTCGGTGCCTGGTCGACCCCGTGGCAAACGGTTCCAGGACAAGGACGAGAAAAAGGCCCACAAGGACAAAATCAAGGCGGAGAAGCGCGAGAAGCGGGCGACCAAGATGCCCAAGGCCGAGAAGAAGAGGCTGGTCAAGGAGTCGGCGAGGCGGAAGCGGTGAGAGATAGCTTGCCGTGAGTGCGCGCGGTAGCCTCAACACCACAAGTAGAATCTTTTCAAAGGCACGAATCTTCAAATACGAGAGGCCTCTTACGGCTGGAATGAGTTAACGCCAACGTCGTCTTGCAAGCCGCCTGTTGAAGCTGCTGTTCTCTCGTATAGTACAAGCGTCAAGGACGTTGTGAGGAGATTGTTTACGGTTGCTGCGTATCTAGCTACGATCACACGACTATCGTCATACTGTGAAGGGATGAGGCTAGGCATTCGAAGAAGAACGAACAAACGCTAGGTACGCAGAGAGATCTAACTTGGAGGTGCACAAGATGTTGGTGGTCTCTGTCCGAGGGCCTACATACCAAATGCACCGGAAATGTTATCCGGGCTGTCTTGCTTGCCCCTGGCATCATCGAGGCCGGATCGGAAGTCTATGAAGCAATGCACTTACTAGTGATAGACCCACGACGCCGCTCCTACAAAATACAGTCGGACAGAATTAGAAAGTCGTGATATCGAATGTACTCCCCCTCGTAGCTGTATAACGACTTTGAGAGAAGATCCCTCTCTCCGACGCCTTGTCCAAGCCGATTGAGCGCACTGGCAACCACGTTCACGATCACCGAACGAGCTGCTCGAACTCCGCCAATCGAAAAAAGTTTCGGGTTAGCAGAAATCATCCAGCAATCGTGCATCCAACGTCTTCGAGGTTGCAGAATATGGTCTCACCCCACGGGCCGCGTGGTCCGTTGTGAGTTGGCCACTCGGCTCTTGCGGATTCTGTAGGCAAGCTGACTTGAAGCTAACATCTTAGACGATCGCAGTGGCGAGGCTTGGCTACTATAACAGCAGCTAGGGCCGTCTTGTACTTTCTCCGGTATGGCCCTATTTTTAGAGCAGACAGGGAAGACCAGAAGAGGGTCACTGTGGGGGAGGAGTAGAGTTGAAGGCGCCAAGATACGACAGAGCTGGACGGAAATTGTGTGTTATCTCTCTTTCACTTTGAGAGGCGTCTCCGTTGTAGACTGCCAGAAGGCAAAGATTGCGTCTGTTTCTTGAGGACTGGCAGTTGAAGAAAGCGACGTCAGTGTCACAACAATGGAGCGTCCATGACCGGTGAAGTGGTGTCCTAATCAACCCAGGTCAGTTGCAATTCCATTGATGGAGGCAGTGTAGAAAATGGGGTGGAGTCGGTGGAAAATCAGTGCTCTCTTTTTATATCATTGTCTCGATCGGCCGAGGGTGAGGCTGAGAAGCGTGGATGCAGTTCGGCCATCACGCCAGAGCGATCAGTGTGTATGATTCATATCAAGTGTGTGAGGTATCTTCATTTTCACCGGGGTTTCATGGAATTCAGAAGGAGAGAGCAAAGAGATTAGAAAGACTCACTCTGAGTACCCGCAGGAAGGCCGGACGAATGTAGGTGGCTGAGGTTGTCCCGAATCCTGTCATCAAGCGTCACCTTCCCGCCCTTGCACTGTTGCCATTTTTCAATCTCCGGAGCGCTTCTTCCACAGCCCGCCGCGGCAGTTCAGGCACGCTGACGGCATCTTCCTCGTCTGCTCTGGTGATGACATACCTCGCAGGTAACGTGTTCACGCCGCACCAAATGTCACTTGGTAAGTACTCGCCGTGGTCCGTCTTGAATTCTAACCTCAACCGTCTGTCGGACTCGTACATCTGCTCCAGCTGAGCATGTGCCTCGGCGACAATTCTTTCCATCTGTTTCTTGACTGTTCTTCTCCTTGCGACCTCGACAATAAGACCGTCGTAGGCATGGAGGAAGTGTGCATAATATTCGCAAAGCTCTTCCATGCCACCTATGCCGTCTTCGATCTTGGCTTTTTCTTCGTTCCACCTCATCGCGTGGCGTGCTGTCTCGGCGACGTATCCGGACAAACGTCCCGAGATCTTATCGAGAAGCTTGAAAGCTGTAGCCACATCTGCATAGACGTTTTCCTGCCTTTCCTGCCATCGGTGGATCTTGTCTAGCTGTGTTTCCATTTCGGCGTTTCGGTCTTGCAACTCCATGACTACCTCGTCGACTTCTTGAGCGTCATTTTCCAATACCTGAAGCATTTCTATTCTTTCCTCGTCATTCATGGGTTGGGCAGGTGCTTGTAGTTCGTCCATACCAAGCCCGACTGCATCGACCTCCTCTGCATTCATGGTTTGAAAGACGGCTTCTCCACCTCCCTCGGTGTGTTTGATGGCTGTGACGCAGAGATCAAAGTGCTTGACCAGGCTCTCAAGACCTCGCGCCATCTCGTGAGCGTGGTTCTCGAGGAGGGTGAGAGTGCCTGCAATATTGAGAGGCTGCTGCACTTCGCTCTCGGTACCAGAGAGGTCACCTCTGCTGTTTAGGACTTCATTGATGGATTGTAGATCCACCTCCAGAGTTTGAATGGAATCGTTCATTTCCTGTTGCGCATTCTGTACATTGTCTATGGCTACTTCCATGGCTTGCTTGATGGTCTCGACGCCATTGTCATCGACAAAGTCGTGTAGGGTGTCTTTGCCTGCAACATCTTGCCGCTCGCCCTCCGTTGCCACCTTGAAGGCATGCTCGATTTTTGTCTGTTTCAAGAGGTCTATGCATTGCAGCAACCTCGCGCCAGTTTCATCTAGCTCCCGTATGACAGCCTGGAACTCTAGCTGGATGCCTTGGGCAGCAGTTTCTAACTCGAATTGGACGCCACGCAGGACTTTCAGCTGCGATGTCAAGGAGCGACGCAGGTAGGTGGCCTTCGCGAGCAGAGCCGTCGTTGATTCGATGGAGACGCGTGCTTCGGAGAGAATGGTCGTAGCACGGTGAACAAGGTGGATACTGCCTAAGGAGCGCTTGGAGGCGACCAAGTATGACACCAACACCTCGACAGATGTCTGTGAGGGGCTGGTTGCGCGTAGAGATTGCGAAGGAGAGGAGCGAGCGGAGAGGTCGTGCCGTTGGGCAGTTGCAAGGTGAGGAGATGGCGCCATGGCAGGGGAGGGTGAGGACATGGCTGCTACCTCATCTGAATTGGGGACCGACGCAACCCGTGGTGAACGATGCCCAAGTCAGCATCAATGCGCGCCCGGCAGTTTTGGTTGCTAATAATGACAGTGGTGAGAGTGCTTGAGATGCATTTTGTGCAACTTCAAAACAATGTCACTGCCTTTCGGGAGACTTTGACTTGCCAGAGGCTGAACGTGAACCTAGGCCGAAGCGAGGATCCTGGCCGGTGTGGGGTACCAAGCGCGCAGCCTGCGTCAGCCTCAGCCAAAGTCTGGGGAATCTCGACTGCACGTCGTATTTTCTCGGCAAGGGGTGGACACAATAAGTCTGTCAACAAATGGCCAGTGACCGGATGAGCATAGCTGGGCATAATTGTCAAGACTACGCAGGAAGCGGAGCCGGTCGACAGATGCAGTACTGTGTATTGCACAACCCAGAGTGACTGCGGTGACCACTGTACCAAAAGTGCCAGAATGCTCATCGATGGCGAGGATGGCGTTATCGCGCACGCCATCGGAGCCATAACCATCGCCATCAGTTTTCAACGGCCGACTCAGAGATTGTCGCCCACTGGCGCCGAGCACGCGGGAGCTACCGCCTTCCGCCGACTTGGTCCCTGGAGGCGAGCCAATCCAGGCGCCCGCGGTGCCCAAGATCATTCAAAATCGCCTAACCCGGGCCCGCTGGGCATGGGTGGCGCTCCCTGGGACTTCGCAAGTCGGCATTCGAGCTTCGGCAGTCGGTGAATTGTGGATGAATGACCATGCGTAATTCTCCAGGTTTGGTTCGGAGCAGTTGTGCCTGCGAGCAGCCGCAAGTCGCCATCTTGCACCATTATCAACTGCTGTCACCTACTCCTGAGTTGAGCCTTGATTTGAACTCTCACAGCTCCTTCTATCGGCCCGGATTCCCCACTATCTGGGCAGCGCAGCGACACTCGAAATCCTAAGTCGAGTGGTGTGACGGTCGACGTCGAGATCTACCTTTGGTTCGAAATGTGCAAAAATATTCGACTTCGCAATGCCGTTTGATTTGATCGAAGGACACCGGAGGCGCCTTTTGTCGGAGGAACAGACGGAGGGTGATTGGGAGGAGCCGATGTGGAAGAGGCAACGACTCAATCCCGCCGACGAAGACAAGGAAAGGAAAGACAAGAGTATCACCATCGCATCGACCGCCAAACATGCCGACCAGGCTGTGGCGCCCTTCCTGGCAAAGCACATACCCTCGCAGTACGCTCCCTTGGGCAAGGTTGGCAATCCTTCCTTTCACCGTTTCGACCCACTGAAGGACCCGAATCCCAACTCCAAATTCTGCTACCGCCATCGGCCTGATATGCTATGTCGACGACAGGCGGATGAAATGACCATGGACAAGTTGCAGAAGGGCTTGGAGACGCTGTCGCAAGAGGATCGGCAGGGCATCGTCCAAGTCTGGTCCTTGTTCTCGGCCGCTCCCTCCAAGCATCGAAACCTCATGCTGCAAGGGATCCTCGCTCAATGCTGCTTCCCGCAACTGTCCTTTCTCTCTGCGAATGTCCGAGAACTCATCCGAATCGATTTTCTCTCCGCGTTGCCCTCGGAAGTGGCTTTCCGAATCCTTTCTTTCCTCGACACAACCTCCCTCTGCAAAGCCGCACAGGTGTCTAGGAGGTGGAGACAGCTCGCTGACGACGACGTCGTGTGGCACCGTATGTGTGAGCAACATATTGACCGCAAGTGCAAGAAATGTGGCTTGGGCCTGCCTTTGCTGGAACGAAAGATACTGCGGGCTACGAAAAGACAAATCGAGCTTCGAGCAGCAAGTAACCTACCACTCGACTCGTGTCCACCCGCGATGTCGCAGCCTGAAGCCTCCGACACTGAAAGTCACCACGATTCCGCCTCGGACGGCCAACTCTCTCCGATCTTAAGCAGAAGACCCCTACTCTGCAGCAGCGAGAGCGAGTATTTCCGTAAGACTCGGCCTTGGAAAGACGTCTACAAAGACCGATTCAAAGTTGGGACCAATTGGAAGTACGGTCGTTGCAGCATCAGGATCCTGAAAGGTCACACCAATGGAGTTATGGCGCTTCAGTTCTGCGACAACATCTTGGCCACCGGGTCGTATGATGCAACCATCAAAATCTGGGACCTGGACACCGGCAAGGAGCTGAGCACACTGAAGGGTCACACGATGGGCATCCGCTGCCTCCAGTTTGACGACAACAAACTCATCAGTGGCAGTCTGGACAAGACACTCAAAGTGTGGAATTGGCGGACCGGAGAATGCATCTCAACCTACAACGGCCACACCGGGGGCGTCATTGCGCTACACTTTGACTCGAACATACTGGCGTCCGGCTCAGTGGACCACACGGCCAAAGTATGGAACTTCCAAGACCGCTCCGTCTTCACCCTTCGAGGACACACCGACTGGGTCAACTCGGTCAAAGTCGACTCCGCGTCCCGCACCATTTTCACAGCCTCGGACGACTGCACCGTCAAGCTCTGGGACCTGGACACAAAGAAGTGCATCCACACGTTCGAAGGACACGTCGGCCAAGTCCAACAAGTCTTGCCACTGCCCGCAGAGTTTGAAGCCGGCGTCGACGAAGCTGACCAAGACGACGAAGAACAAGAACAATCCGACCCGGGCAGTCCCGACAGTCACGTCACCGTGCTCGATGAAAACGGGGGCTTCCCTCTTGCCATCCCTTCTTCCTCATCTCATTCTCTCAACATGTCAAGCCTGTTCAGCCTCCAATCCGACCGTCCGCCTCCACCGCGCTATATGCTCACCTCTGCCCTGGACAGCACGATCCGCCTCTGGGACGTGCACTCGGGACGATGCGTCCGCAAATTCTTCGGTCATGTCGAAGGAGTATGGGCCATCGCGGCAGACACACTGCGCCTTGTATCCGGGGCAGAGGATCGCATGGTGAAAGTGTGGGATCCCAGGACAGGAAAGTGTGAGCGGACTTTCACCGGTCATGCCGGCCCTGTGACGTGTATCGGGCTGAGCGATAGTCGAATGTGTTCCGGAGGCGAGGACGGTGAGGTCCGAGTCTACAATTTCACAGCCTGAGGTCGGTCCGGCCGGTCAGCATCATGCTAGTTGGGCGTCAGTATTTTCTTTTCTTCTTTTTGGCGACATGTCGGGCACGTATCTCGCCCTAACCAAGCACGCATGATTATTTAGCAGTTGGCACGAATTGAAGCGAGCAAAGCATGGCGTCGGGCGTTTTCAGGCATTATGCAAGGGCAGGAAGAACAGACAGGGCTTCATTTGCCCCCCAGAAGGAGGGAGCAATGTGACGGTGGGATTCGGGGCGTTGACTTGACATTCGGTGTACCAGGACAAGTAGGTACATCGTACAGGATCAGGATCAACATCGGTATCAGTATCAGTACCTCATCTGGCTGGGCTTGTTCCACAGGAAGGATTGCAAATCGGACGATCGGAGCGAGTAGAGAAAATACATGCGTACTTCATGATGACTATCCATCGTTTCATGTATGATCCCAGATCGGTACCTCAGTACCCTGATCATAAAGATACAGTACCATACGAAGCCCTCCGTACTGTACACGGATTCGTCGCTCTACTTAAAGGTCCTTAACTCCTAATGTCTGGATACTTACTGTACCCACCACCCAAGTAAGGTATCTATCTACCTCCGTGCCTACCCTAAGAGACCTTTTAAAAGATCTTGCTGTCTGCCAATGCGACCCGACCCGATTACTATCCCTTTCCACCCATCCCATCCCATCCCATCCGTCCTTGAAGTCAGTGCTCCTGCTCCTGTTCGTGTTCGTGTTCGTGTGGCTGTCCAGTCGGTGCTACTATAGGTAGTGCCCGCACCAGCCACCCTTCAAGTAAGAGGGGGTACGGGGTACGGGGTACTTGAGTATTGAGCAGGACATTCTCCAGTATCATCTGCAGTATCATCTGCAGTATTTCGGACATATGTACTCGTATCTCGATGAACGACGTGGGTACGGAGTACTCCGTACTGTACTCCAGAAAGTCTAATTACATATCGAAAATGAAACCGTCCCTTGTGATGCTCAATCCGCGTCTGCATACTCCGTAATTACCCATTTCTCGTTGACATTTGTTCATCTTACATGCTAGGTCCAAATCATGCACTCATTCATTCGATCCTGTCCTGTTCTGTTCTGTTCTGTTCTGTGCCGTCCCGTCACGGCCTGGGCTGTCCTGCGTACCTCTGCAATGCGTACTCTGTACTGCGTGTGGTGTGAATGAAACCCAAATGGACAAAAGCTAGATCGACGTCGACACGTAGCCACATAAACGCCGAACATCCTTCTAGCTCTGTCTGGAACTGGAGCTCAACTCGTGAACGCGAATCACGGTCATACACCCGTAACTCTCCTGACACTCCGCCTCCCGCCCTCGCCCGAAACGAGAACCCGGCCCTCGAGCTCCAGACTCTTGACCGCCTCGTTGAACTCCGCGCCCTCGACCTCGACACTGCTCCCCTCGCCGACCGCGCGATACAGATCCGTGTACCGGATAGGATTACCGCTCCTGACCGCAGGGTCACGATCCAGCGCCTGGATGACCGCCCTCTTGAGATCTTCGCGGCGGCGCCGCTCCGAGGCGCTGCCCCCTTCGCTAAGCAGGCCCATGTCTATGAGTCCCGTGCGCGCGTCTGTCGCGGAGGCCTTGATCGCCGACTTGATCAGCCGGACGGCTTCGGTGACGTCGGACTCGTCGACCGTCTGGCTTAGACGCATCTTGGCGTGCGCTTCGGAGAGGCGGATCATGGACTCGAGCTGGCGCGTCGTGGCCGTGATGCGCTTCTCGGCGGCTTGGATGTTGGAGCCGAGACTGCGCATTGCGACGTAGGCGTCCGAGAGGGCTCGTGCCGCAGGGGGTGTGATGCTGGGGTGGATGTTGTTGCGGGCGTAGGAGATGTACGCGGTCAGGAACTCGATGGGCTAAGGGGAACGGCAGATGCGTTAGCAGGGGGACACATGGTTAATGACAGGGGCAGCATAGCGGTTCGGGTAAGAGGGCAACAGGGCGCTGGGGCTTAGGTTCAGGCTTACCAGGATCTCCTCCCGCGAGGCGTTCTCGGGCGTATCTTCCAGATACATGCCTACCAGATGCTTTGCAAGTCTGCGATCGTTGACTTCGTCGATGCGATCCAGGACGAGGTAGACCAGGTCAAATCTCGAGAGCAGTGTCGGAGGCAGGTCGATGTTCTGCGGCACTGGCAGGTTGGGGTTGTACTTGCTGCCGATCGGGTTTGCAGAGGCAAGGATACTGGTCCGGGCGTTCAAGGTGGTAATGATACCTGCTTTGGCGATGGACACCGTCTGCTGTTCCATGACTTCGTGCAGGACCGAGCGAGTGGATTCGTTCATCTTGTCGAACTCGTCAATGCAGCACACGCCGCCGTCGGAGAGGACCAACGCGCCGGATTCGAGCACGAGTTGGCGCGACTCCGGGTCGCGGGTGACGTACGCGGTCAGACCGACTGCAGAGGAACCTTTGCCTGAGGTGTACACCCCTCGCGGGGCAATCTTGTGGACGTATTGCAGAAGCTGGGACTTGGAGGTCGACGGGTCGCCGCAGAGCAGGACATTGATGTCGCCTCTGTATCGTGGACTGCCGCCTTTTGCAAAGGATTTGTTCGTCCCGCCAAATAGTTGGAGCAGGATGCCTTTCTTGACGTCGTCGAGCTCGTAGATACTGGGCGCCAAACTCCTTGACAGGAGATCGTAGATGTCTTCTCGCGCTGCTGTCGCCTTGATCTTAGCCTCCTCTTCGGCTGTGACTTTTCGAGTCTGCTCCACGTCGCCAGCGACTTGTTCGGAGAGTTCTTGCTCGATGGTGGACGCGTCAATGCCCATTTTGCGCTTGTCCACCTTCTGGACGTGGAGCACGTCAACGTAAGTCTTGAAAAGCGCTCTTACAGTCCTCTGGCGAGGATTGACACGCACAGGGTTGCCTCGGAATATGCCCGTGACTTCAATGCGATCACCTGCCTTGCAGATATCGACAAGGTCGTCGTAAACACACAGAGACACGCTATGAGGAGTTTGCCCATCAGGAACCGAATCAGGTGTCTCCTGCAACTTGATAACCTGCTTGTCCGCAAAGACACATCGGTTGTGGACGATCTCCATGCTGTCCTTGGATTGACACGCTTGACGAGGACATATGGTTGGCTCTGCGATCTTGCCACGATCAATGGCGACGTACAAAGTGTGATTGCAGACAGAACACTTAAAGTAGGCCTCTTTCATGTCTGGGATCACTGGCGTTGTGCGGATGACAAGTCCTTTGACAGAGATCAGCTTGTCGATATCGGCGGGGTCAAGATCTCGCATGTTAATTGTCTTGTCAAGGCCGAATGGCATCACCTTCCAAGGCTGGATCATTGCTTCTTCCACAAGATCCGGGAAGTCATCTGGAGCATTTCCCGTGGCCACAGGTGTTGGTGGGTTCAGATCTGAGGATGGCGCCGGAGGCATTGAACTGCCGTCCCTTGCGCGCGAAGAAGGTCCAGCAGCGTGTGCACGTCGCAGGTCTTGCATTTCTTTCTGAGCTAACTCGACCATGATATCCTTGACTGCTTGATCCATCAGAGGAATGATTTCCTGTGGATAGGCTTGGAGCTGATGCCACAATTTCAAGGTCGCTGGGTATGCTTTGAGGTTACGAGCATCTAGGTTGAGGCCATGCACGCCCAGTCTCCTCATGGTCTGGAGCATCTGGAGGTATTCCTTCTCATCCGCACTGGCCCCTAGAGCACGTGTCTCATCTTCGGTGGCACCATCGGCCCACATCCGGTATTTCTTTGCATAGTTGTAGAGGAAGTTCTTGAAAGATGCCATTGAGTCAACAACCGAGATGTTGGTACCCCAGATGACTCTTGTGGAATCACCTCCCATCGCGTCAGCCTCTGAGGTATCCGGATTCAGGTTGGAGAATGTCGCTTCAGAGGCAGGATCTTGGCCGTCTCGGACAGGCATACCATCCTCACCAACATAGATTCGACGGCGATGCGATGGAGTAGCAGCAAAGGCATCCGAGTGTATGTCTCCCCTTCGGGACGATATCCTGGCTGCACCATCTTGCCGGACGAAGAGCCCACTGCTGCTGGTGGGGATGTCTGACCGGGGCTCATGGCGGGTCCTCACTGGGCTCGAGCTGGGATCATATCGAACCGGAGATGAATCTGCAATGTGTCAGAATTGGACATTACTTTCCGAAGGGGGTTTCGAACCTGCAACTGGTCGTGCTGAGGCGCGAGGAGTCGCCTCACGATCGCCAGCGTTGGACGCCTGTCTTGGAGGAGAACTTATGATCATGCCATCGTTGGCCGGCTGCGATGCAGGTGCCGGTGTCCCTCGCGCAGATGATGACTGGAAGAACAACGGTGACGAGGATGCGGCTGTGGCGGCTGCATTGGCTGCTGACCGGGTACTTCTCGGTGTCGCTTCTGATGGCCTTGCTGGAGTTGAGGACTGTGAGTTGCGCGATGAATGGCCCCGACGACGTGAGGATGGCGTCGACGACATGATTTTGGCGATCAATGATAGCAATGTCTGGCGGTGCAGCGTTAAGTCAAGTCAAGGAGGCGGCCAAAATGAATTGGGCTTGAGATTGAAACGCGTCGACGCGAACTTTCGCGTGTGCGCTAACCAGATTCGACCTTAATTGATTTTGGACTCCTGTTCATCCAAGATGCACGGCGACTACGACTACTAGCCAGTGGTTTCTCTGACTACAATCGAGGTCCTTCGAGGTCATGACTAAAACCACATCTGATTGCTAGGTAGGTGGCGTGTAGTCCACTGTTTGACACTGACAGAATACGCCAAGAGAGGCGCAAGCTAGACTGGACAGACTGCCTCACAAGAGCGCTGAGAAATCTGCCACGTTGGATATTGGGATTCAGTGAAGACGCAAGTCCACGTCCATCTACCCCTATGTATTGGATTCATGCGTTGACTGAGGGTTTCCCGACAATACGAAGTCTGCATGGGATAAGGCCACTTCAACCACCTGAGCGATGGCAAAGCTGCACCGTGTCTTTAGGTGGTTGAGACAACGACGATGCTGTCTGCAGAGAGGAGAGTCCTCTTCAATGAGGAACCAGGCCATTTCAAGAATCCCGGCACCGTTTCTCGACCTACCAGCAGACGACCGGGTTCATATGCATCCCGGCCCCAAGAGATGTGCAAGACGGACTCGGCATGAGTCTTGCGTCGAGAGCAACGGGCCGAGTACCAGAAGGAGGACAGGACTAGTGCAATTCGAGGGGCTCCGCAGAATGTGCGGCAGGACGTCCATAAGGAGGGAACGAAAGGAACAGCGTCTGGGACCTCTGAGCAGCTCCGGACACGCGGCAGAGCTGCTGTGTTAAGTTGGGTACCGGTACAGCATGCATAGTAGTGCTACAGGTGCCCAGCCATGTAGTGGGATGTACCTGTTCTCGATCCGGAAGGTGTCTGCCTTGTGACTAGAAGAAGCATTCTCTGCACAATCTTGCTACCACTCCCCTTTCTGTTTGAGACTGGACTGCCCGCACTCCATACCCAGTGGCCTGTATAGTCTAAAGGTCAGCAAGTGTGCGAGTCGGGTCTCGGAGCCGAAATATTGACGACGATACGCCGTCTCCCTCCGTTCACTGCTGTCTAGGAACTCAAGTCCCGAAAACTTGTCGGACTGTATCCGAGGTCAATATCGACACCAAAATCCATTGGTTCGATCTGTAGTCAAACGATCCACGGATGGCTACCACGATGTGCCTCGTTGCCAATAAACTGGCTACATTCGCTCAAAGTGGATTGCTCTGGCCAGAAGCCCGAGATTGCTCTGGCAAATTCCGATCTCGACTTGCAGACTTTCGGAAAATAAACGCGGGCACGAAAACGACGTCCAATCTCTGACAGCCGTTTACCCGGCAGTTAGAGATGTACCGAGCTGACTTGAGGAAAGAGTCAGAGCAGCTTGGAATCCTCAATTTGCAACTAAGAAACGAAAGACTCGTGCGACGTGAATTCCCAGCTGTTGCGGTTCCCAAGCGCCCCGCCTTAACACAGCGAGAAAGAAAGCCTATTTCGGTCAGCAATTACAACAAGGGAACGGAGCCAGGAGCCCCGAGGCTGCAATGGAACAATCTGGGAACCCTGCGTATCCAGTAACGTTCCTTGGCTTCGAGAAGTGCGAGGCTCGTGAAGCCAGAACTGGCTTAGACTGCTAATCTCTCCAAAGTCACGCGTCCATGCAAGAGGGAGGCGGAGGGGCGGAGGGGCGGAGTACTGGAGTACGAGTACTGTGGTACTGGACGAGTCTCTCTTCACCGTCCTTTGGCTGAAGGGTACCTCGGGGTACGACGATTCGAGGAACTCTTTTCGGCGCTTGCGCGATGCAGGGCCAAAGTGGATCGTCAGGCACAACCGCGGCGAGGCGAAGTGTTCCAGAACACGGCCGGCCCTGGACGACGGTGCCAGCTGACTGGCTCATAGCAGGGAAAAGCAGGACAGTCGTGGTCACCTCAGATTGTTTTGCACAGAATTCTTGGTCACGCGCAGTGTCGTTGTGCGTCCTGGCTTCATCTCGGCCCATTCGGGCAAATTTAGGCTCGTGGGTTAATATGCTGCTTGGCTACGTGGCCAATCGTCGGTCCGCACTTTTATTGCAAACCAGCCAGTTCGCTGGGTCAAGTTGAACCTGCTGACCAGAAAAGAGGCGGGCTTACTCCGTACTATTAGAACAAAGGCCAAGTGGAAAGGAATCACACTGCTTCTTTCCATATCATGTCGGGTCCGCCTCTGGCCAGTCCATTCTGTCTATGAATCACCGCTTCTTATTACATATGTAGACTACCACAATCCCCCGGGCGTGAGACTGAGCCCTGACTTCCTTTCTCTCTCTTTCTCCTTTTCTCCCTTCCTCTCCGCCACTCCAGCGCCTTCGCAGAGGGTGGTTTGTCGCCACCATCAATCGACGCCACCACCCTTCAGCCTTACCCTCTGACCTGTCAAACAACCGACACCAACAAATCAGGCACAAAGATCAACGACCTGCCAAATGGCACAAGACAAATGGCCCCTTCTGAGACATCTGGTCACCAGCAAACGGGGTCCAAAGTCAGCAAGGATGCTGCGGACCGCCGGCTGGCCACGTCGGCAGCGCTGATCAAACCAGCTTAGCCTTCCCAGAGCTGGCACTTGCCCCTGCCTATCATCCTCCCCGTCAGGCACCCTTGGGCACTTGCACACCTCCGCGACCACTCACCGTCGAGCTTGGGTGTGTCTCTGGCCCCTGAATCGACAGGATCCCTGGCTGCCACGATTCCGCGGATTGGACCCTGACAGTCCCGAAACAGGGCTCACTGGCGATCCTTGGGCCTCTAGCCAGGCACCACGCAGCAAACACACCCTGTTTGGGAATGCCAGACTGCTGCTCTGGGACCCGACATTCTTGCCTTCAGGCTCCCTTGCACACACACATACTCTGTACGTACTGTGCAGCTCTCATCACGCTCACTTTCGGTACGGAGAGCGAGAGTACTTTATATCATGGGTAGACGCGCCAGTTCTCACCACCCCCCTTAGGAAGCGGATGCGATGACCCTTTCTCCCCTCTCTCCCTCTTTCTGTCTTATATGAGGTGCGTACTCCCTTCAGGCCCATCCTGTCGTGCGCTCAACTCTGCACTCCTGGGCTACTGGTGCGCAGACTAACACAGTGTTTTGAGCGGAGTCCACGTCCCTCCGCCCGAAAGCCACCAACTAACGTGGTCACCCGTTCCCCGTTGCGCTCACCACGCGCCCAAGTCAGCTCCCTTGCGACTCTTACAGCGCGCATCCAGTCCATTCGCGAGCAGTCTCCTTCACAGCAATACCCGAACCATGGAGTACACAGTGCACGCAGTACGCAAACGTCTGCTGTGCATATCTCTCGTCAATGGCGGGTCGCCATTGTCGCCTTACGCAAGGCTCGCGCTGCTCCAAAAATGAGGCTGAGACCGCGCCGCTCCGTACCGCAGCCTATCTCGATAAGGGTCGGCATGGCCCCAACACCACAATCGGACATCTACATACATCGCCAATGCCGATAACTCAGCCCGTGCATGCACGCACACCCATCAGGTAGAATTGGGCACTACGACAGAGCCCGTGTACATGTACATGGTACGCCAGAGTGGACCTCACCGCTGAGGACTCCGGATGCCGTCGCCAGGCGAAGCGTTGTTGCTTTGCTCCGCAACACTCATCGCGCTGCATCCACATCCACGCAAAGCGTCCTCGACTGGCGATCGAAGATAGAAACATCCTCGTCGTTAACTCAAATCATGTGCAAGTACACCTTCGCACCACGTCCACAGCGCATGCCGCACACCCTCGCGCCCACGGGGGCAATAGACGCTGCCACATGTTCCCAGACACTCAACCACGAACGGGACCGGCAGAGTTTCTGCACCGCGACGAATGGACGGACAGCCTCACCGAGGGACATGACATGACACAACATGACCACAACATGTCTGGACCATGCCCTACCCTACCCAAACAGGTCGATAGCATCGTCACTGGTCTAGACGCTCCAGAGAGTATCCTCTTCGCGACCGACAGAACTCCCATACGGTCTGCCACTGCTGTCCAGACTGTCCTTCCCGTGGCGCAAGTGCTGATCAAGAAGCTGGACTCGACTCGACCAGCAATACATGGGACACAAGGAACAACAGATGGCCTCGACGTCGTCGTATCGACCCAGTGGGTGCTTACCTTGTTGAATGACCGGCTGATCCTCATCCCAGTACCGCACCGTTTATTCACTGGGTCGACTTCCTCCGCCAGCGATTCGTCTGTCTACCACCTTGACTCTCCCTTCCAGCCGTGGGTGGTTTCGGCGCACCGACTCGACTTCACACACACGGAGAACTCTACGTATCGATAAATTAACACGGCGGAAGATACAAACAGGACCACAATCATCAACATCGGATCTTTTGTTCTGGGTCATCCTATGTACTTCGCAATCCGCGCACCCGTCATTGTGGTGAGAAGAGCCATCCATATGGCCGAAGAAGAGAAAAGGGGTAGGTACGAAGCTGCGATGACCTTGTGCCCGTCCTCGGAAATGCGAAACTCAATCCCTGCCAGCAGCCTATGCGACTTCAGCCCGGCGAAAGCTCCCCAGCCTCTCTGGAAGGCCTCAAAAATCCAAACTGAATTGTCCAAGTGTGTACAAGAAAGCCAAGCCGCAACGCCAGAAAATCCCACAAACTTTTTGAGCGTTCGCTGTCCCCTTCGCTCGAGGCGGGGCCAGTCGAGAAGCTGGCTTCCGACAAGTTCCAGTCTAAGGGTCGGTCGACGATTTGGTGTCAGTCTTCCGTCGGTTTGGAATGTCAGAAGCGTCTATTAACAGCGGAGGAAAGCCCCTTAGAAACGCCGGAGGAGGAACAAATGTCCTCCGCAAATCGCACAACGCCGCCAAAGGTGACAAACAAGTTTGTCTGGGCGCTCAAAGAACAGCAGATAAAAGAGCGATGATGACCGCCCCACACTGAGAGATGCGATTTCCTGCCTGTTGGCATTCGAAATGCTTTCTGCACCGTCGGCCCAGTGGTCATTCAACCGATGGTGAGGTATGCTGGGCACGAAGTGGCTGAACAGCACCAAGGGGGCACCACACGTACAAGGTCGACCTGGAGAAGGTGGCCGACTGGATGCGATCATGCAAGGACGTGGACAAAACCAACAAAGGTCGTTAACCTTGGATTGCTGTGGGCGTAGGTGTTTCGGACATAAAGGTATGTTGCGCAGCAGAGTAAGGTGAATCGAAGGACGCTGGCGAACCGGATCGGGACCCAAACATTCCGCCCAGCAGCGGCGACGATGACCGAGCGACGTATTGTGCGAACGCCTTCGACGATTGGGAACCCGGTACCGGCGACATGCTCCGAGGGGGTGTGGGAGTTGAAGATCCGGACGAACTCGTGGACTGAGTGCTGGCCCCAGTGCTCACATCTGACGCCGTCGACGAATCAGCCACCCCATCCACCATGCTCAAGGCAGTCTTTGTCAAGGGCTCAGATGATTTGGCTGTCCCAAACTGCAACAACAATTAGCACTTCAATGTGTCGTGACCTCCTCGCTCTTCCCCTGGGCACCTACAAAGCAGTATTTGTCCACTAGTTCCTGATATGATTGCGAGGTGAGTGAAGGTTTCTCGGAGACCAAAGCCGCGGGCTTGGATGCCAGAAAAGTGGCATTAGTGGCGCCGGTTTTGATACCATTGACACCGTTTTCATGCTTAGGGGCAGCGTCTACAACGATCTGGGCGACGGTTGTGGTCGCAGGAACGTCGTGGGATGACTGCTTTGTGGTTACCCTCGGATTCAAGCCAGACCATTCGCCCAGAGCGGCATATGCATTGTTCTTCGCCGCTGTCAAAGATGAGTTGAAATCGTACCGATGCCCGAATGCTTGAGGGCCGGCTTGCTTACGGCGCTGAGGAGCATCAGGAACCAGCTCAGCCTTTGAGCGTGGGCTTCTCAGTTTGAGCTTCGGCTCACCCATGAGAGCGCCGGCGGACTGACCAAAGCTTCCAAAGTTGTCGAAACCCGTTGAGAAGTCATCGAACGATGTGGGCATGGATACTGGTCTACCAGCGGAGCTTGCTGAGGACGGCCGACTTCGAGGCAAAGCATTCAGTGGTCTCTCACCAAGGCCGGGTGCAGCTGCAGGCTTCTTGGCCTGGTGCACTTTAGCATTCTTGCTAAAGTCCACTTGGTAGTTGTAGCCCCCGTTATTGTCCCAGAACTCCTGACCGTTGACGTTGTACCGCACGCAGAAGAACAATGTCTTAGTCTCGAGATTCGCCTGGTCTGCGAGTTTGATGCTGAAGTTGAAGTGGTCAAGGTTGTCATGAGGACCTTTCCGGCGGACATCGTTGTTGTAGTCGGCGACAATTTCGGAAGTCGTCTTCCAGTAATCAAGGGTGAAGCGAACTACAACCGACTTCTGAAATGCAAGATTCTGCACAGCAATATTGCCCACAAGGTGTTTGTTGTCGGCTGAAAGAAAGACTCGATCAACAAACACAGGCTGTGATCTGCGGTTTTCTGAGTCTTGAGGAAAGTTGGCCAACGAGATCTCCCACTCATATGCGGGGGACCGAGGTCGAGAGCTTGCCTCATCCGACCCGAAGGGAAACTCGCCCTCACTCTCATAGTTTTCTACAGGTGAGGAACCTGCACTGACAGCAAGCGGCCGATCGACCTGCAGGAAGTGCCTGACATGTTCGAGGTGAGAATCGAAATGGACAGCCTTGGAGTAGGTTGGGGTTCCAGGCATACTCGAGGGCCGTCGTCGTGATGACGGCCGCAACGCAGGCCGGACCAGCTCGCCTGACTTCTTTCGCAGCATTGGGGGTCGTTCACCAGGCCCATTATCAGTATCGCTGTCATCCGATTCGGACGGAATAACAACTGAAGGCGTTTGTTTCTGGGGTGGTTCGAAGACTATGCTAGAGTCGGTGGATGATCTGGAGTGAGAGATCTTCCGAGCTTCTTGCGACAGAGGAGGTCGTTGTAATTGTGGGCCGGCGGACTGAGTCCCATCCAGGCGAGAGACCGGAACGTCAAGCTTGGTGGAAGGAGGAGCCACTCCACGGGTTGGGGATCCGGTTGACTTTCTCAAGTCTATCGACCGAATCGCAGCATGTAACGCTTGGAGGTTTTCCACCTCCAGATCCCTCGTCCGTCCTCTTGCAGGCTCATCCTCATCACTAGAGTTGTGAGACGATTCTGGGGGTGATATCGTCATCTGAGCAGGCATCGCAGAGTTGGTCACAGGCGGGGGTGACTGTCTGATACTGCCACGGGGATCAAAAGCGCCATTCTCTTCATACGCCTCCCCATTATGGAGAATCTCGCCGTTCTGCGCGTCGTTCAACGATGGGCTTCGTCGGTGCTTTGTGATGTACGAGGAGGAACCCTGCGAGCGCGGCAGGTCTGGACGGCCAGAAGAAGCCGGAAGCTCCGGAGAGAGTAGTTGCTGCCCTTTGATGTAGGAGTGAGACCGGCTCGGGGTAGGACTAGGATTTTTCGAGCTTGCAGGAGAAAGCTGGGCTGGAGGAGTGTAAGGCATTCGGCCGGATTACACGGGTGAAAGACTCCAGACCAGGAGCTGCGGTATTTATCTCGCGACGAGCCTCATCAAGAGTCGCTCGAAGAGGGTCAAGGAATTATAGAACGCAGTCGATCTGATGAAGACAATGGACGTCAGTAAGGTATCAAAAGCATTGTGAATCATAAAAATAATGCCGTGCTGGTAGGGTGGTAGGTGGGTTGTAGGAGAGACAATGTGTGGGGGATGACAAGGTGGTGGGTGATGGAAAAGTTGGCTGAGGGTTGACGAGCGCAGCCACACGCTTGTCAATGGTCCACGACCGTGCCAACTTTAACTCTGCACGCCCATCGTCCGGACGTGGCTGCTGCGGCAAGTTACAGTTTGAGGTAGAGAGGCACTTACCGCAATAAAATGTCAAATTGCGAGGCAAGAACCAAGAAAGCACAGACTATTCAGCCTCAGATGAAGTGAGGTTAAAGTGAACTCTCCACTGATGTAGGAGAGACGAAAATCACCACGGGACCAGAGATCGACCGTACAGTGATGAATTGTATTTCTCCTGCGAGACAGCGAGTGCAGGTACCGAAAGGTAGAGTCAAAGTCAAGTGGCGTGACAATGTCCTCTTGTTATCCCCCGTTTCTTTGTTGGCGTGCAATGATCCCACGCTGTTCCGGGCTGCTTGCTAATCGGTCACCGACAATGTAATAGGCGAGGATTATGACCGTGGGCGTGCCCTTCGTTCCTTCTCGAGATTCCCACAGCCTTCTCGAAGGGTCGTGAGGAAATAAGGCTGGCAATGGCCTAGAGGATATGGGACAAGGGAGGGTGTGGTGAATGGTAGAGAGGGAGTAGAAGATTTTCGATGTGGTGAGAGGTGTATGAAGAGAAAAAGCAGGCGATCACGGCCAAAAGGTGTTGAGTCTCGAGCGGCCCAAAGCAGGAAGCTCGGATCTGCGCTGCGCGGTGGGCAGCGGGCGATTGGGGTTGATGGGCGGTAGATTAGGATCGGATGGGCAAACTGGGCGACTGAGGTGAGCGCGAGGGCGTTGCTGCTGGAACCTGGAAGCTGGGTGGGCTGCCGGAATTAGTCTCTGTAGGTGTGGGTTTGCTGGCGACGCGGCTCGAGGGCTTCTGAGCAAGAGGCGAACAGAGGTGGCAAGGGTGCCGGGGATGAGGTGCAGTAGCCTTCAGTTATGCTCCAGGCTAAGGGTGGGCAGTGGAATGAGGGCTTGGAGGTGGCGCAACTCTCAAGCGCTGCAAGCCCCAACGTTTGCAGTGCAGGACACACTCGACTTTTCCAACCACAGCTGCAGCTAAGGAAACGGCCTGAGACGCTAGTTGCGCGCTCCCACTCTCGTCTTGGACATGGGGGATCTTGACGTGCCCTTTGACTGGTATCCCTGGTGAAGGCCACCTGCAAATGCAGATGCAGTGCGTTGCTGCTATGGCTCGGTGGGAGAGAACACACAGGTCCGGAGAGCGGGGAAGACGTTCAGCAGTGTACGAGTACGAACCCCGTACAACAGCAACGAAGAGACGGGTCGATGGATTATCGTGGTGTGAGCACAACGCCAAATGACAGACAGCAGGAATACAAAGAATGAAGCGGCGGCCGCGAGGCTTATTTGTCGTTACCTACTCCTCACTGGTCGTCTCTCGGTTGCGAACAACTACATACAGTAGGTGTATCGTGCACGATGTATTGGTGGCCGGAAGTCAGGGCAAAAATCTGTTCGATCTCTACTCCGTAGTATCTGCACGAATATGGATGGAGAGCACCACGCAAGCAAGGGCGCAGAAACCGCATCAAGCCTGTGCGCTATATCATGGCATCATTGAGATGCTGTTCTCAGCGTTGGTGGCGCCGAAGCTCTGGACATGCCCGTATATTACTTGTCCTATAAGAAACTCTTGTCTCCCAGTGAGCCACTCGAAACTCGCTCGAACGCAAGCAGTTCCCTTTCGCACGGTCCGTGGGCAGCGAGTGAAGACGCCCCGGAAGCGGAAGCCGCTTGCGGGACCCGGCGGGAAGGACGAGCCACAAGATGGTCTGAGCGTCGTTCCAGGTTTGAATCTTCTGCCAGCAGCATGGTTACCGTGGTGCCTGGCCGGTGTCTGTAGCACCACCGCATTGGCTTGTAAGCTTGGACGTTGAGCACAGGAGGAAAGCCGCGCTCTTGCGATGATACTGAGTACTCGTACAGAGGAGCGTCCAAAGCCCACGGAAGTACATGGTTTATTGCCAGAGTCGACCAACTGTGGGCTCGACTGAGCTGGCAGAAAAACCAGCGCTCATTGGCCTATGACTAGTGTTCGGCGAGATTCTCCGGCCAATGAAGCCATAGCAAGCCCAATCGTGCCGCTGTGAGCTTTTCTGAGTCCTACCCGGCTGTTTGGCCCAGCTTCCCCTCCCTGTGGCACCAGCGCGATAACACAGTCAGCAATCCTGAGCGCAACAGTTACCCGGTACAGGTCATAATACGCAAATCAGAATGCGCGTGCATGATAGGACAAGCTGCAGTATTGCCGGTTCTACTGATTTCCATAATCATTCCTGCGGTGACTCTCCTGGCAGCGGGCGAGGTTCCCAGGTCAAGTGAACTCTTTTCAATTTTGACACCTGGGAAGTCGCGAGATGGGAATGTGCACCAAGATCCTGCCCTGCACTACTCCGCACTCAGTAGTAGCATGATTCATGCTGCGACACAAGGTTACCGCCGAGGGTCTCGCTCAGTTTTGGTTGGCTTACGCCCGCCTTGACACGCTTCAACAAGCAATCTCCTTAGCATCCGGACCAACCGACCAGTGTCCCAGAGATAGGTGTCCTCTCGGTTGAAAGAGTCTCGACGCGCCTGCTTCCACTTCAACACGAATAAGAATAATGTTTCGTGTTCGTGGAAAAAAAAAATAGCTCTACGGGCTCCAATAGTGCGTCTGTCTGTTAATCAAGATACTCCGTACCCCGTGCACGTCCAACGAACGAGACGGGGATGACTCCACGGATTTCATCATTTTCATTCTATCGCCGCACGACGTCTTTCGGATATTGGTAGTTGCTGTACTCCGTACTCGTGCCTGGCAATCCTTCGCGTGGCCGCGCAGATCTGCACCCGTCTAGGACTGATTTCGCCGGCATCAGAATCAAGATTCTGGAGTCAAAAAAGGGTGTGCCTCAGACGGCTCAGGCGGCCCATGCGGGCCAGTCGGGCCCTAAGAGTACTGTAGCCTATATCGATGCCGCCGGGGTGCAATCAAATCCCGAATCAGTCGTGGCTCCTTATCTCTGAACTCTGAAGGCAGCCAACACCTGTGGAACAGTTCCCCCCGAAGTCAAGGACCAGCTATCATGTCTAGCCTAGACGGTACATACCGTTCGGCCCATACCTGCAGAGATCTATATGCGTACAAGCCAAGACAGCTCTCCAGGCGCAAGACCACAGTGATAATGGCTACTCCTCGGAACCCCTCCGGGCATATGGTAACCGTAGTCGCAACTTCCTTGTGTGGATGTCACGCAAGAGTCGCAAAGGGTGCTTGGGTTAAGGTACCGGATGAGCACTTGTTTCCACTCTGACTTAATCGCCGGAACTTCGAGACCTTGATTTTAGTCAATCCAGGTGTCCGGACACGTGCTATCACGACATCATGACTGCTGAATGTTGGCCTAGCTCCTTCGGCAACCGTCACGAGACCAACTTTGCTATGCGGCTTCAACTCGCTGAGGCGTCGACTACGCCAGGGCGTCATTCTTGTGGCATACCATTCGACCGACCGAATCTGTGAAGAAAAAGAAATCCGCCATGGAGGAAAATTGTGCCATTATTACTGGCAGGCTGTGACACCGTCGCGAATCCTGTCAGTTTACCCCGCGACTTCAGAACTTTTAGCGAGTCCAGCGATGCGAGAGGGCCCCTTTAGCCGGGCGCCCCAACCATCAGCGGCACAGCGCCACAGGCCAGCTGAAGGCGGTGACAAGCGGGTCATTGTGAGTGGTTGTGTGGTTTGACCAGTCGCGTTCAGAATCAAGAGTTCTGGCGGTGAGGACAAAGCGCCCTCCAATCAAACCGACCTCTCGGGTTTGCTTCTGGCGGAGGCTTGTGGCTTGCCCTCTGGGCCAACTTTCCTCATCGATTCGTCCTCCTGAACTGGCGTCGACCAGTCGCACGAGTACGAAGTACCGGATCTTACGGCAGTCTAATCAAGTGTACAAACTGTGTAGGCCTGGTGACCTCAGGTACGTACCCTTCCGTCATCATGAAGTTCTCACCTATATGCACAAGTACCTCTTGCCAATTAACTGCTCACTGCATGCCGCATTCTCATATGATGACGTATCGGTGCTTAAGTTTCCATGGATTACGAGCCATCATGTGAAGACCTAAATTCTACTCGCACTGCCAGAGCGTCTTGGTTTGGTTTTGGGGACCCGAGTTACGAAGAGATACGGACGGCAGCTGCGCGATGGAACGACTTGACATCCGTGGGTCCATCCGTCCTCGGAGAACAGTTCAACGCGATACGAATACACATCAATTCGCACCCCCACGTCCAAAAGGCGGTAAAGACCATAGCCAATCATTCGGTCGCGTGGAGGGGTTCAACTCGATCTGTGGGAGAACTGTTTCATGCAAGCGTCGCCGCAACCCACCATGCAACACACTTGACAGACAAAGCCATGCGGAACAACTGTCATTGCACATCGTCCGTATCAGAGTAGATTTTGCAATCAGCATTTAGAGAACTTGGGCTACCGCTCGGAGTATACCTGGCGAACGAACACTGGAGACGGCCTACGTGCCTATTACTGAGTCTCCGCACTCGTCGCTAAGCCTTGATGCTCGCATCTGCGAAGTTCCAATTCCTACACTGCAAAAGCGAAGGCATCACACCACAGAATGAAGAAATGGATCGAGCTCAGTCCTGTCGCTAAGGCGTGCGAATAGTGCATCGGCGCGACCACTGCCTGTTCTGAAGGTGAGTTAGAATCTCCTAGCTTGCGAGTGTAGTTGCAGTCTCATTGAGCAATGCACTTGCCCGTGATCGGCAAGATGTTGTCCGTATACTCCGTAGAGGGATATCCAACCAACCTCAGCCCAGCATGAGCCCAAGTTTGTATACGCGCAGAGTTCCTCCTGATAAGCACCGCTACTCGGCCTCGAAGCAAGTGTTACCAGAATCATAGAGGGGAAATGCCGTGGGCGGATTTCATGTTGCATGACTGAGTTCAGGTGTCCCACCGAGTGTTCTACTGCCAGCTCTCATGCCTAATATCGACCAAAGCGCTTTGGTACCATTCACGTGGAATCAGCCATGGCTCAGAGAATGGACTCCGAGATGAACCATGTTGATTTGCAAGCAATGCTCTCAGCGAGGCAAAGCTGCCTGCAACGACTGGTGGAGCTGGAGGTTCCCGCTTGCATCCCATATAGCCCAGGAGTTCGTCGTGGAACTCGTTCAAGGGATCATTGCCACGACTTGCATTACATTGTCCTGAACGCCACGCATGATCCGCAGTGAACCAACAATATCGAGGGGTGATAATTACACAGTACACCGTAATGTTCACAGATCCGTTCAGTCACCTGCTACCGATAATGCCCCGCAAACCATACTGGCATCTGGAGGACCAAGAGCCCCTTCTGGGAGTCGCGGAGGCAGACGGCCTAGCTAGAACTTCTCCGCCCTTGACTACGCCGTCATGCACAGAGATGGGGTCTGTTGCAGCGGGTCTCCGTGGCCTTGATCGGGTTTCCCAGCTGCCCTCTTCTGGACGGCGTGATTCAACCACCTCTTTCCAGGTACCTGTATTCGGACTTTTGTGCTACGGTGGCTGACGGATCGGCACCGCCAGCTGCAAATCTCTTGAAAGCGAAGGGTAACGGGAGTCCCTGCGGCGGGTAAATCCCCTGGATGGGGATGCTGATGCTTGAGCACTGGCCGCTGTTCGCTGTTAACCCCTTCCACCAGAGACAAGCGAGGAGCTCTCTCGGCCACTGGACCCTTCTTTGGGGAAATAAACCCTGCCGGGACGACAGCATGAACCACACCCCCATGATTTAGCTGCCGACATATCCACATCGACACTCGCTTATCCCTGACAACTCACTCACCTACTGGTGTGGAGATAGGGTTCTAGACATTGAGCACGTAGCCCAGGCGGCATCAAATATGGTCGCTTACCTGATAGCAATGACAGACGTGGCAAGCGCATCGGTATTGCCATTATTAATACAGATAGAGAAGAGCGCTAAGGCGATATGAAGCAGCAACGACCGTGTGAGTACTCCGTAACCACCCAGCATGCATATTGGACAGTCGACGTTGGTTTCGAAGCATGTGCGTTTTCCACATATCACGTGACTGATGAACGCGGCGTGGAACTAATCAAACTCAAAATGGCTGGTGGTGGGGCAAGCACGCGCACGGACTCGGCCGTGAACACAATCTCACACGGGCCTCAGATTCGACTGAGAACTCGATCAAATTTTTCTCAAAAGCAGTTCAGCCTTCGCACCAGCGATTGCCAGATCCGGTTGTCTGTTTTACTCGTTGGACACATCGGAATAATGGTCTGTTCGATCTCTGTCTCAACGACTTCGGTGGCAAATTGCATGACTGTTCTCTCTGCTGTCTCTAGCAGCTCGCCTACTGTGTCAAGTGGCAAGCAATATCCCCAACCATCGGCACCCAGATCGGTTCATCGAGCGTTTTAACCGCCGACACTCCAGTGTTCCCCAGAAGACGTTCCTCCTGTTGTGAAAATCCTGCAATGACCTCCACCCTGGGGTGAGGCTCGACCTTTCGCCTCCTTGCTCCAGGGTTCGATCCACATCTGTCCAGGAAGGAGTACGCACTCCGCAAACAGCCTGCCAACCTGAAGCCCTAATCTCGCGACTGTTCAAACATCTGGAGGAGCATGTGGATACCAGTGACTCCTTTGCGCCCAGACTCATTGCTCGCTGAAGTGGACGGAGCCAGCGCAACTCGGCGGTTCGATATCTCCACCAGCACAGATGGGTACTGTGGTAGACCGCCTGGTGCGCCCGTGGCCGGCCTGGCAGCCTGATATCAGGGCTTATGCAAGCCACACTGTCGCCATACACGCCACCGCTGATATCGCTGCCTTGCAAGCCGCCATCGCTCCTCGCTTCGACCGCGATATGCCGCCTCTGAAGCCAGAAATGGAACCGCCTGCCCTACTCGTACTCATACTGATCCGCCAAGCCGCCACATGGAAGCAATGGCTTGCCTGCGTTCTGACGTTGCACATGCCTGGCATGCCTGTCGATTGAACTTCTCGCGCATGTCGCACGACCATCGACATACTTGCAGGCGCTAGGCTTCACACTCGAACATGTCACACAAACCCAACGCTCTCGACTCCGTCAGAAATTTGTTGGGACGAGATCCCCCGCTGATCGCTGCAGCGATGGCGGGGTGCAGTCCGCCCCACGTTGCTGATTGCAGCACCTTTCTTCTATGATTTGGCGCTGAGCAAATTTCCATGTAAGGTGTGAGCTTGACATGTGAAAATTGTTGTTTTTCTCATTAGCCTCCCTATGCTCTCTACAACATCGGCTCGTACTGACCGCATTCCAGGCACAACGACTCGTTGACGATTTCCCAGCATTCCTCCGAAGCGATACCCTCACTACTACGGGCGTCTCCGCCTTTGCCTCTCCGTTGAGACTGTACATGATGTCCTCCACAGAATCTTGCTCAAGACCGTGGAGATCCCCAGACGTTGCCGCTGGATGTCATGCATGAATGAGACACGAACAGACCCAGGACATGCCTAACCCAACCAAAGACGCAAGCTTTCAACCCCGCGAGAGTCGCAGCCTATTTCAGGTTGTTGGGAGCATGATCGGCGCGCTCCGCGTGCTTGATGTGCGAAAGACTTCACGAATGGCCACCACATGTTCGTCCGGAACCACATCGCCATTGACGACATTGACAGTCAACAAACTGAGTCCCTCTGCGTCTGATGCGCCATTCGTGCCGCTTATCGACAGGCTCTGGTGTCAGGTCGACAAACAAAATTACCTTGACAGGTTGCTGGTGTGCTCATCTCGACAACCCTTACGAACGATTCTGATATTGATGACGTCCTGTCGCGGGCCCTTCAAACTCTTAATCGAACCTCAACGTCTTGCTCTCGATGATCTCCTTGCTGCTCGGGATCTCTGTCGTCGAGCACGGGCATCGTAAACTAACACCCACACACAAAACATGCATACACTCACCCTCACACACTTAGCTCGTCTACTGTGCTGAGCGATGCTCCACACACGTTCGCACTCCTGCCTGTCTTGCTAACATGAGCGGCTGCTAATGCCAATGCTAATGCGCACGATCGCGGGCCTTAGACACCCTTTTTTCACGATTGACATCTATACCGACGCACGACATCCCACGCTCCTTTTCTTTCACGGCCGCCCGTTGACCATACAGATTGACAATGGCATCCCTTCATCACACCAAGATGGCACAAGTGGTAACGCAGGGTCTAGATCGCTGCTGTACACGACATTCTCATCAAGCTGTCATCAAGCTGTGTCAACGCCAAAGTTCCCCGCCCTCGAGTTACACTGCGTCCGCTGACTGTGCGACATGGTCTTTCTGCACAGCTTCACGCTGGGTTGTTGCCACAATCCAGACCCCAATACGTGTCCTCGGACACAGGTTGGCCTCATGATTGCATTGTCCCCTCTTTCTCGACCACTGAAGTGGAAAACAGCTTGGACACAAGTTCCCGCCTCCCCCCTACTCTGCCATGACGCTGGAAGGCTCACGACCCCCCTATTCTGCGCGCACGCCCTCGTCATCAGCATGATCACTCTCTTCCACGGACGGATCCCGAGCCAAGTCACTTGATGAGGCAACGCAACGCAACACGAGGCACCGTGAGCAAAGCAACCAAGACTGTCCCTCAATTTGCTCTCTGTATCTCTCCAGCGTGATAATCCTAAGTAATGAGACAACGTAACGGTAAGGGCACCGTGACCCTACCCGACGAGTCTGTCCGCCTTTCTCCTATCTGTATCCCTCCAGCGCGATCATTTTAAGTGGGCGGTACAATGCAACATGAGGCACCGTGACCCAACCCAGTCCAACGAGACTGTCCTTTTACCTTGTGCCTATATCCCTCCAGCGCGATGATTTAGCTCCGCTGAATATCGTTGTTACGCTTATGCTTGTTTGCTATGTTCATCGTGTTCGTTATATCGCTTACTTTATCATTTGTTTGCTCGCTATATTCGCGAGACACCTCGTCTCAATACTCAATGCTCAATGCTCAGCACTGAGGTCGCCTAACGCCTGGACCTGACGGCCGATGGAATAGATACCTCCCTAACGAATCTAATATATCTCATTCGTCATTCACGATAATTCGGTGTCCCTTAGAATTCTAGTATAGCGTGACATGACACGATATACGATGATAGATCACGGTGTTCTATAATATACCACGATGCAGCACGATAAGGACAGCAATTTCCCGATACATAATATTTTGAAGCACGGGAAACGTCCTCTTCAATGTGATCATTGATATTGTAAGCCTTTACTATCGCGAATACTATGGTTATTGTTATCACCATCGCACTCTCCGACTTATCACCGCCATTACAATCATCGTTTTACCATCGCTATTACCATCATCATCATCATCATCACCCCGGCCGCTATCATCGTGAACTGCATATCTCAGAAGGGCTCGCGTCTGTCTACAATGTCTAGAGGGTCTGCAGAACGTACGCTGTGCACATGCGTCATATGTCTGCTTGCCCTCGACCTTTTCGAGCCGCCATCGCCATCGTTATCAACCCCCCTCCGCTACCATCGTCGACTGCAGATCTCAAAGGGCGCACGTCTGCACTATTCAGAACGTCTGTCGAACGCACGCCGTGCACATATGTCAAATACCTGCTTCCCATCACCCTTTTCATGCTCAATTCCCCGGTCCTTTCACTGCAATCTTCTTCACCCACACTCTGAACTTCTCCTCCACTCTCCCCGTCACCCCAGTAGGCCCGACCACGTCCTTCTGCAAACTTTCCGAGCGGTCGAAGAGGCCCCAGTCGCCCAGCGCTTCGAGGGTCTGCTCCATCGACTCGTCCTCCTGGCGTCGATAGCCTTCGTTGGCCACGCCGGGCAGGAAGGCAAAGTACCAGGCGAGGAAGACGTCCTTGGCATCACGGTTCGCGTAGATTGCGCAGCTGAAGGTCCGGGCCTCGATCTCGTCGCGTGAGATTTCGGTGGTGACGGCGTCTCTAGTGGTGGGTCTCGCTGTCGCTGTCTCCGGCGAGGGGCTAACGCCAAAGAGATCCTCGTACCCTTCGAACTCGGGTTCGAGCCTGGTCTCCTTCGCCTTCTCGGCAGCCTGCTCGGTGGCTTCCTCGTCTTCGGTGAGGACCGGAGTAACGGTCTTCTCCCAGTAGACTTTGTAGGTGAAGCGTTCGACGACGGCGTGCCGTCGCTTCGCCTGTTTGAACCGTTTCTCGCCAAGATGGACAAGCTCTTTCTCGATCCAGACTCTCGCTTCGTGATCCACATCTGTGCCCACCATAAGATGCTGTTCTAGCAACCCGTCTCGGTAGACCGTGTTGCACGACCAATTGCCAGCGTCAAAGACCGTGCCGGCAGGGAGCTGGCCTTGAATACTGATAATGTGCTCGCGAACTCTCTTTTCCGCTCGTTCCTTGTCATAGGTCGCTGTAATGCGGTAGTGGTCGGCATCTTCATAGTCTGCGAAGCCCCGGAAGGCTCCCCAGACAATGTACTTGCAAATGCGTCGGTCACCGTCTTCGTCATCGTCGCTGGAGGAGGCCGTGGTGTCCACATCGCTGTCACTGTCCAACGCCACAGCTGTGGCCTTGTCCTCGATGATACCCGGGTCTGCAATCTGTGCCAGCTTCTTCGCTCTGTTGAGTTGCATTTGTCTCAAAAGCTCCGGGTCAAACGATTGGCGTGACTTTAATTGCCCCGGGGCTTGGTGGGCCTGTTCTTGTCGTTGTGATACGTGGGTGCCGGCTTCTCTTTGGCGAGCATCTTCAAGGCTGTTGATCTCGTTGATGTCCTGTTCAAGATGGGCTCTTCCGACGTCCAATCCAGCGCCCAAGACAAACTCAGCTCCGTCCTCTTCTTCACTGTCGCTGTCTTCCTGCCTCTGTTGCTCGATACGCCCAATTTCTGCTTGAGTCTCCGCGACCTGATTCTGGATATCGGCAATTTCTGGAGTGTCGACGGTCTCGAAGAGCTTGAGTTGTACCCGCAACTTCTCCTCTAGTCTGGCCTGGCGGTCGTACTGTGCTTGCCTTCTGTTCTCAGTCGCATTGCCGCTTCGTTTCAATGCCGTTTTGGGCTTGGAGGGGCAGGGACTTTCGTTGGGGAAGGAGTAGACGACATCCTGCTCCTGCTCGTCTGCAAAACGTACTTGCTTTTTTGTAGAGGTTACTTCCCTCTTTCTGGATGGTTTGCGGGTATCTTTTCCTGATCTGCGAAGGTCTCCCCAGTAGTCAATGACCTTCTGGATTTTGGGTAGCTCATTGTGTATAAAGTCGACCTGCTCCGGGCGAAACGTACGTCTCATCTCCGTGATGATGGCGGCTTCGGTCGGCTCCGGTTGATGTCTTGCGGCCTTGTCAATTCTGCGCTTGATGTTGTCACGAATATCTTGGATGCGCTTTCTCCTTGCCTTGCCAGACTTGTTTTGGTCAACGACGAGACCAATATACTTCCCGATATCAAAGAGCTCATCCGTTTCGGTTTGCATGGTGCGATCTGTGAGCTCTCTGTTAGTAAAGCAGAGTAGTTGTGCGAATTCCCAGAATACGCTGCCGATGGTATCTAGATCTCGCTTTCTTTCTTTAGCTGTTTCGTGCTGTACGACCACTTCCTTCTCAGTCTCTTTTAGCTGACCAAAGTTCTTGGGAAGCGTTAAGTCCTTGATTGCTGGTGTCCTGGAGAACGCTGGTGCGAATGTAGGTCGTTCCGGGCGTAGAGTATTGTTTTCGAGAAGCGCCTCTTTCGCCGTTGCCACTTGAACTTTAGAGATGGGCTGGTTCTTTGGCTTGTAGGTAACGCTAGTATCTTCATAAAGGCACTGGTTGCTGTCGTTCTTGAGATCATCTTGAGCCTTTTTCTTGGCAGCCAGGAGCTCGAAACCGGACAGAGGCCGACGCTGCACTGTACTTCTAGTTTCTTGAGATGGCCTATTCATAACAGCCTCACCCTCTTCATCATCATAGTTCTCGCTGATATCGCGGGAGTTTGAGATGCGGTCAATTAGGCTTCGAGAAATCTGTTTCTTAGCCGTACGTAGACGCTGCTCTCGGTCCTCCAGATCCTTCCGGCTTTGGGACAATAGGTGGCTATCCGAGAGGGATCCAGAAGAGAGATGTCGACCTCGACTGTCCGGAGCACGTGGCTTGTGGTCATAATCAGATAAGCGACGGCTTTGCGTTCGATATTGCTCAGCAGCCTCAGGTGATAGAGGGTTTGGTCCAGATATGTGGCGAGGGGTTCTATTGGAATCAGAGGTCAGTTGATGCTTGTGTGTAAGGTGTCATCCACATACTGAGTAGTCTCTTGTACTTTCGGCTGTACACGTTTCGAGTCCTTCGTAGCGTGCTCTTGGGCAACGTCGAGGAGACTCTCCATTTGTACATCGCCATCTTTGTCTAAGAACAAATCGCTCGCAGAACTGTCCTCGGCGTGGCCATCCGAGAATGTCTTTCCATGTTCGGAGCTGGAGCAGCTGCGGTCTGGTAGCTCGAGGAGACCGCGTCGCTGCAAAGCTTTCTCGCGTAGCTTTCTGCTACGCTCTGCACCTGCTTCTTGCTCTTTGAGCATGCACTCACGAGCCTGCTTAAGAAGTAAGTCGTCCTCACGCAATTCAGTAGGAGATGCTTCATCAACCTTGGTTGACTGTAACGATGATCGGTGGTCATGGACTCTCGCCAGCAATATCATGCGACGTTCCTCCTGTTGTTGGACTGTTTCGCCCTCGGTTGGGTTCCCCATACGGAGTATCTCTGACCATAAGCCTTCGTCTTCGTGGTCCGAATCTTGGTAGAGACAAGATCCTGGATGCGGATCTGGAAGCAACCACTCCTCATCGCAGGTGAGCTCAACGCCATCAGGATGCGGGTTGAAAAATCCATACTCTGACTTTTTGTCACCATTCGAGAATAGAGATATCTCTTTGGGTTGACCCGTCGAATATTTCCCAATGCTGTTGACGTTCCCGATAGCAATCTCAATTGATCGTGCAGTGGGCACGAGCCGTCGCTTCTGCTTTGGCTTGGACACTGAAAGAGTTTTGGAAGGAGCGGTGGCTTGAACAAGCGGAAGGACTGAAACTATGCGAGGGTCACCGGAGTTAGACGCTGATAGATCTTTTGGAGGCGGCGAGCTTCTGATATTTGGATTGATGTGGGCGTCCTCTGGTGCAAAACCCGTGTCCGGGTCTGAAGAGCTTGTGTCGCTGTCGTATATTGCCAGAGAGCCAATATCGCTCTCAGACTGAGGCGGCTCACCGATCTGACAAGACTCATATATTTCGTCAGAGAGATCCATGCGTGCCCATCTGGCAATTCTTGCAGCTTGTGATTTCACGGTTTCCCTGCTTTCGACTGGTGGAAGAGGTCTAGAATGAGTAGACAGTTTGGAGGCTGAGGTCTTCCGCACGACGCAAGTCACCGGCGGTGATGCCTGGTGTGGCGGGAGGGAAGCTGGAACCACCGACTCTAGACGAGATGAAGATAGAGCTGTTAGAGTCGATCCTTGGCGTCGAACGGCGGGAGATACGCTGGGCGAGCTTTGAGCCGACGAGTTAGCAACTTTCTGCAGGGACCGGTAGCGTGCTGAGATTGGTGATGCGTGGCTCGGAGTATTAGTTGACAAAGTGGCAGGCGAGGGCCGTTGCTGCCCGACAGGCCGAGTTGAAGCTGGCTCGGGCTCATCAGGAGGGAGACCAAGCCCATTGTCGATCTTGGAGGTGTTGGCGCCCATTGTTGTGAGACACTGACTGAGATTCGAGGTCGAGAGGAAGGTGCGAACCATAGCGCTGAGCAGCTTCTCCCTGCCGATGGAGAGAGGGCAGACGCTGGTAAGTGCTCGAGGGAATGACTGCCAATTGCAGCAAGAGGGCGAAAACAGGTACGCAAGATTCCGGGTGAGTGAATCGATGGTGACGGGTCGATGAAGATGTCACTCCCGGACAGAATCCTCGAAAAGATGATGTTTCCTGAGGCTGAATTGATACCCGGCGAACATGTGAGTGAAAGAGCTCTCGGAGATGACACTGCGCCGCGCTTTCGAGCACACCAGGTGCCCAGGAACAGAATCTGCGATCGCGATCGTCTTGTCATCGAAGAACGGAATAAAGTGTAAGGAACGAAAGTCGCTGAGCAGTGGCCGCCGACAATACGAGGTGAACGCAAGTCGCCACAAGATGAAGCTCGCAACTGACCGGCGCAACGAATGTCCAGATGTCAGATGTCCAGCGGCTCGAATCAGAAGTAAGAGATGATGAAAGAAGGAAACCAAATCCTTGCCCAGCATGAAGTCGAGGGCTTCTTGTAGCTGAACGGATCTGGCGACAGCGGCCGAGCCTGCTGTGCAAAGCACCAAGAGAGGAGATACCGAAAGAAACGAATCAAGTGGTTCGTCAAAAAAAAAAAGGAATGAAAGAGAGGAGAGGGCTGAGACGACTGCGTTCCATCAAGGAATCCTTTATAGGGAGGAAGGAGACGTCCACCACGCCAGAGCCCCTCCGTCACTTAGACTTCGGACGTTACCAAGGTAAATATAGGGTGACGATCCGTAAAGTCCAGACACTGGTACTTGGCTTCAGAGGCCGCGGTGTTTGGAGGGCGGGTGGTAGGAAGAAGATTGCGGAAAGCCATTCTGAAGCTTGGGGCTTGGGAGTGCAGACCCCTTCACTGCCGTAAAGCGCGGAACACTCGCGGTCATCAAGCAAGGACATTGGAGAGGAGGTTATGAGTCTGCAGTTGTGAGCGGAAATCGAGGGAGCGCACCTTCCTGTGAAGCATCATCATTCTTACAATGATGCATGCATTGACGAAATATTCAAGACCAGACAAAACAGGGGGAGACATCCTAATATTGTTGTCAAGTTGCAACGGTGTTGGGACCAGTTAGATTTGATCCACCAGTACTTTCGCTGTGAATGGGAGTTCACAGAACAAGAGAGGGAGCCGTCGATGGCTGTCACTTGCACCAGCGCTTCCATGGCGACCTGTCCTGTGCGTGGTGCGAGTGTCCGACAGTCGGGTCATTTTCAGACGCCTGACCACGAAGTCTGTGCAGCGAACTCAGCAAGCAGCCACTTCAGGCGTTCCAAAGGCACAGGATGGGAGGAAGTTCTGGGAGGCTAATCAAAGCCTGTGGCAGAGAGGGAGCAAGCTCGACTCCGGAAAGATGGATGTCTGCGGTTGTCAAACATGCCAAGAAAGAAGTCACGTGTGAGGCTGAACGGCCCGCGGACAAGGCTGGGCGCAAGAGATCGTGACAACTTATTAACTCACTAGATACTACATAAATCGGGCGCGGTTCCCCCGGGCGAGCACATACACATAATCCTGCAAGAACAGCCCGGCTTACCACTGCTTCCTCACTATGTCCAAGCATCGTCATGACCAAGATTCTTATGCCTGGAAATCCATTATGGCTGGTAAACCACATCGGACCCTACACACCGATTGCAAACGAAGAGATTCGTTGGATCCTTGGCCCTCTTGATCTTGAGTAGTCGGTCATAGTTTGATCCCCAGAAGACCTTTTGCCATGCAGGCTCGTATCTGCGGACCTCCCAATCAGTAAAACAAGAAGACTCCAGGTTCTCACAAACCAAAGAATGGTGCGGGCGACACTTACGGATTTGCCTCGTTGATGTAAGTTCCTCCATCCGCGCCGGCAATCTTGGCCCATCGATTGCTCATCTCAACCAGGTGGAGCTTCTTCCTGTGCTTCTCACCTTCGGAGGCATCATCCTCCCAATTGGTACCAAAGCTCATGACAGCCCGACTGTCTCGCCACGACGGGTGGACGGATGTATCGTTTCGAGTCGCTGAATTGACCTTGCCGACTGGACACGATGTTAGAACGCATCAAGGGGAGATATCGTCGCGGGAGAACCCACTAAAGTTGAAACTAGGATAGTTTTCAGCCCCGTACTCCATCATCATGTCAATGATCTGGTCCGGTTTGTTCAGTGCCATATCTGTGGTAAGCAAGCGGGACGAGTCCATGACGTTCTGTGCAATGTTTGGATCCTGCAGGAACGCGTCACAGAAATCAATCCAACGCGGAAACGTAAAGTTCACCATGAAGAAGCTCGTTCCGTCGAGCTGAGCTAGCTCCCGAAACGGTGCGGTCCCTCGTAGGAGCTCCTCTTCAGTACCGCTGGGACGCACGAAGATGGCAGAAAACCCGTTAGATAAGTATCCATACCCAGTATACCCGGCGTCTGTTATGTTCACCAAGGCGCCAAGAGATCCCTCCAGGATAGGACGAAGCGACGAGTTGGTTGTAGCGTTGAGTTGAAACGCTGCAACCTGGATGTGGCCGGGTTCCACATGAGTACGATAAGTCACCGATGTGATCACCTGCTGCATGTCAGTCCTAGTCCCAAACACACGGTCGTGGTGAGTACAAACGCCCCAGGCGCTTCCGCCGCCACCACGTAAGGCCCAAAAGTAGTCAGGGTCGGTGTACTGATTGACCGTGACGTGCTTGCCTCGAGCGTTGACCAGAGTCACCTCAAGAATATCTATCAATATGCAGTCAGCACTCAAGCGTACAATGCGCGTGCGGGTCGCTGCTGACTGTCGACACCCAAGCCGTATATATGTGACCAGGCGGAGTGGCCGCCACCGGTGAGCCACCCACCGGCAGCGCCGACTGTTCTGGCTTGACCCCCGACGACAATGACATGCCGTTCGGAGGCAGCTCGATAGACATCTATCCCCGTTAGCGACGATACAACTGAGTACATAGTATTACGCAGCCAGGGTTGTCTCACCGAGCCATTGCTCTCCAGCCTGTAATGTGACAGCAGGGATTCCTTTAGTTCCCTGAGGAGCACCTTCCACAACATAATTATCTGTCCACCGTCTTCCTTTGAGGCGATGGGTCCAGATGGAGAAAGCACCTTGGCCACTAGAGCGACCGAGGCTGGAGGACGGTTAACCCAGCTCCGTTGATGTACTGTGTAGTGAGACAACATACTGATCATGACCAGTGTTCTTCACAACAAGATACAACTCCTTCTCGCTGGCAAATTTCACCGCAGCTTGGATATCTGCCACGGAGGTCGCCGCCACGGAATAGTGTGGGACTGGAGTGAGTGTCAGCGTCCCAGACCTTGATGCGACTCTCCTTCTCAACTTACCAAGACCGGGTTGGCAGGGTGCGTCTCGGGATGAGTTGATGAAGCACTGGTGGTTTCCCAGCTCCCACACAATAGCAGTGTATGCACCGGTCTGATTTGTCCTCCAGAAGCTGTTGTCCCATTCCTCTTTCGCCGTTTCGCAGAGCTCGGAGTTGAAGGTCGACCCGTGGCACACCGCTGCTGATGGGAACGTCTGCACGAGACGGCCTGAGATGCTGTTGTTGAAACTCTGCCAGGTCTGTTCGTCAGGCCAACAACTGTCACCAGACTTACATCTCTTGCGCGATGGCGGCGAAGCGCAACTTAGAGCCGCCAGCAGAAAGAGAACGAAGTATTTGTACATGTTAGGATATCGAGCAGTAGGCGAAGGGGCGGTAGCGTCATCTGAGATTAGGGAAGAGAAATGGATTGATCTATATGTAGTAGTTCATTACATTGACCGTCTTACCTGTAAATCGCCTCTCGAGGCGTCGGATCCAACACGACTGGTCGGCAACAGGATACGTGATGCCGAATCTCCCGACGACGTTGTTGGCACAAAGCCGTTCTTGCTCGTACTGGAGGATATCCAGATCTACGGAATATTCGGCAGTGGGAATGGAGTAATGCCACCCAGTCGATGTGCAGGAATGATAGGGATTCCCAGCTGTCTGGAGTCAGCCTTGCGACAGCCTCGCTCGCCAAGCAGACGACGCAAGCTTGGCGATATCTTTAGAACGCGAATACGAGAGGCTCAGAACTTCGTAATTTGATACTGGCTGTGATGCTGGGGAATGCAGATGACGTTACTAGGTACATCTGCTCACCAGATTCTGGAACGAAGGCGACGGACTCGTAGGAGAGTGGAAGGGAGGACGGGAAGCGATACTTGACTACGCAATACGACAATCCTTCGCTAGACTTTCCGTCGGCAGACTTTCTCCATCTCTGACGCGTCTCAATTTGTCGACGCGTCTACTACACAGTAGTGCCTTGGAACCCACTACCCACCCACCCCGTTCCTCCGCGATCAGGCCCAACTATGGCTTCCACCTTCGAGCCTCAACCTCTAGGAGCGCCGCTCAACGACGATGCTCTTGGCCATCTCAGAGATCTAGTCCCTCAGCCACAGCTGCGTACCGCCCTTGAGCGCGACCGCCACGTGCCGACCAAGCGATGCCTTCAATCCAGGGATCTGCTAAGAAAGGCTGCCGAAACCTTAGCCGACATTACCGGTGACCTGAATCAAGGAGCCAACAAGTCCAAGACTCGGCACTTGAGACTGAAAGCGCGCCGACAGAAGGAGAGGGCGGAGGCGCACGCCGAAGACGATGGTGAGGCGGCTGGGGCTGACGCTGAGACGGATGCCCGATATGAGGAATTCCAACGAAAGACCGAAGAGCTGACCAAGAAGATGGACATGAGTATCCGTGGCATCATCGACGACCTGAATTGGCTTGCCGAGTATCCTGACATCCTCAAGGCCGTAACTGAGAAGGCCCAAGACTCCGCCGAGGAGCAGCGAAGGAATTTTGATGGAAGAGACACGACTTCATCAAGGCGGAAGAGGAGACAGCAACGGACCTCAGAAGAAGGAGGCGAGGATGACGCAACGGTGGACGGCGACGAGGAAGAGGAAGAGGAGGAGCCTGTCGGTCGCTCTCGTCGCGCGCAAGAACCACCCACCCTCGACCCATCTGAGACACCACATGTCCAACTCTCGATCGCGCTCGAGGATCAAGGCCGGCGGTGGACCTCGCAGAGCCTGACAGATCGATACGCCCGTGACAACTACTATAAAGGTTGGAAAGGTTCCCTCTGGGATGGACAAAACCCGGGTGACAACCCGCCACCTATGCCCCATGAGACGTTCTGGTTCGCGGTCGAAGAAGGCCGCTCAGCCACAGTTTCCTTTTCATCCACATCGCAAGGTCGCCAGCGCGGCGCACACTCCGCCACAGAATCAGGCGAGGAAGAAGAAGACGAGCTCGAAATCTCGGCCGAAAACACCCGGATACGGTGTCCTCTCACCCTCCTGCCCTACAAAGAACCAATGACATCGCGAACCTGCAACCACAGCTACGAGAAGACGGCTATACTAGAACTGCTTGCCAACTGCCGTACACAACCCAAGAAAGTCAAATGTCCCGACACGGGGTGTAACGCGGATATCAATGGCGAGGAAGACCTCTACGAGAATCAGCTGCTCAAGCGACGGGTTGCACGGATCTTGGCGCGGCAGATGCAGAGGAATGCTCCGGCGACGAGCGATATCGACGATGACGACGATGACGATGAAGTGGTCAAAGGAACACAGCGAAAACCGGTAGGGTTAGGGTCAAGTCCTGTGACGCCAGCCAGCGGACGGAGGAACGTTAAGAACGAGAAAGCCCCGGCCTCACGTGCTGGAGGACGAGAGAGCGTAATTCCAGATTCGCAATTCGATGGCATGGCGGACATTCCACAGCACGAGTCGCCGAGGCGTCAGGCCCCCGCGTCGAGGCCGCCTCGCAGCACGCAGGTTCTGGACCTGGAGGATGATGACTGAAGGTCTTCTTACGAGAAAGCACATTGGTGATGACTTTATGACAAGAGTCGACGACCGGAACAAGACAAGCTCAGGCAGAGGATCGTCGAGGCCTCACCGTCATGGTGGGCCATTCCACAAACTAAATGTCTGAGTGAGGAGCTTTGATATGTATATTGATCATCAACCACGCTCCTGGGGAAGCAGGGAGCAGAGAAGCAAAGGCCTTGAAGGAACACCCGCCAAACATCCGTTTCACCCTCGTCCTCACGCTCGTTCTCACCCTCGTCCTCACTCTCACTATCACCCTTGGTCTCACACTAACTCTCTGATGTCCTGACCCTTCCGAATGCACTGTATGCACGACACCCTCAAGCTAGTCATCCAATGGATACTCCGTACTCCGTAATCCGTACCAAAAACAGATCGCTACCATTCCCTCCTCGTCCGCTTTGCCAACCACCTCCGCTTCTCGCATCCAGCCGCCCTCAAACAGACCTACTGTAAGTCACACAACACAATCAAGGATTCATCTTCGGTGAGCCAGTTTCGTGGCCTGTCCTCTTCCGTCGCACTCACACTATCCTATCCTATTGCCAGCCTACACCCTCGGTGAGACCACGTTGTGACTTTCCCTCCGAGTGACCCTCTGACGTGCCAAGAGGACGAATTTCAAGCGCGACCCGGTCCAACAGTACGGAGTGCCCAGTAGTCAACAAATCATATTCCATACCTCCACTGACTATCCTAAGTTATGCCTCCTTGGAGTCAAGTAAAAGCACCCGAACCAACCCTACGGCTGCACATCCCGGGGTTAGGTTGTGGAGGGGATAGAACGCGCTTGTGGACAGTCAAGCCACAAGATGAGCGATGGAGATGGAGATGGAGACCAAGCCATCGTCAAACCCAACCCACGGGAAATTTCAATGACTCTCGAGTCTCGTCAATCACGTTTCCATTCCGTTCCTCAATGGCGCACTAAATCGTGACCGCGAGGCATAATTAAAGGTCACCTGCACTTTCTGTCGCCCCTTACCCACACTTGAAGGCCTTTACGAGTACAAGAACTCCGTACACGTAAATCAAGAACCCGCGGAGCAGTGCGCGTCCATCCGTTCGTGAGGCAGAAGACCTGGAGGCAGAGCAATGTATAGTATGTCAATGCAGTCAATGCAGGCAGGCAGGCAGGTCTCTTACGACAGGGATGTACCGGTATCTGCACCTGCATGTAAGAGGAACCGGTTCCTAATGTGCGCGTGGCATGTCCAGTGTTCCTCGATGCTGCTCAGGAGTCAGGACAGGAGAAGCAGCATTGCTACAGGACTAAGAAACAGCAGGATGTTATTCCTTTGTTTTGCGGAGCAGAGAGGTCGAATGCTGCCAGGCACTTGCCGCTCGACGCTCGACGCTGTACGTATAACACCCTTCGGCGCAGTGTCTAACAGTAACTGGCATTTTGTAGCACGACTACCCCAGAGTCAATGTAAGAAAGGCAAGGGTTTATGAAGGTATCAATTTTTGCTACCATGACATATTGACTCCCGGCTTTCAGGCTGTCATGCAAAAGAATTTCCTCCACCTCCTGCTTCCCTCCTGCTTCCATCAAGCCCGTGACCCTGGCGAGCTCTAATCGTCGTCTGAATCGTAGTAGTCATCGTCCGGTAGCAGACTCCTGTACCGGCGGCTAGCCAGATCCTCCTCAAGGCCACCCTCGCTCTCGGGATCGATGTATCCTGTTGAAAAGTTAGTGCCTTCCCGCCAAGTGGGACCTAGGGACCAAAACTCACCATCGCCGCCTGCAAAACTCAGCGCCACCGGCAAAAACACCAAGGCATGGGTACTCGCAAAGATCACCAACGCCAGCCAAATCCGGAAGTAATAGATCTCGAAGATCTTGCTCCGGGTGAACGCCAGCACGACCACGCCCAAGAATTTGGTGATCGTAATCCCACTAAAGACACTGCCGCCGACGTTGACGAGTGCGGCCCAGGCCCGAATATCCTTGCCCCGGAATTTGTGCCTTGCTCGCTCCATGACGGACTTGCTGGGGAACATGAACGCGCGGGCAATGTGTGCGCAGAACTCGACACCAATGCCCACGCAAATGACGAGATTGACCAGTGACACGGCATTGAGTGAGACGCCAGCCACTGCCATGACACCGAGGATGTCGACCAGAATCATAATTACCGTCAATGCAACCACGGTACCCGTGAGCAGAGAGCCTAGCAGCAGCGAAGAGATGACGAAGATGATGGCGACTGCCACGCACAAAAGCGCGGCAGTCAAGCGGACGATGCTGCTGTATTGATCGAAGAAAATGTAATGTTTGCTGTAAGGAAATACGTCGATGTTGTGACGTGCTGAGATGTCGGCCGATATCCGCCTGGCAGCGGCGTACGAGTTGATAAAGTCGTCCTGGCCCTGTAAAGGAGTGTGGAAAGTACGGAAGTGGCTGGCCGGAATGTCGGTATGGTTACTGTCGATGACCACAGCATTCGAATATGCCGCTTGCCCTCCATTCGGACATTCTTCATCTGTGGGCGCGTGGATCCACTTCTGCGCGTACTTCACGAACTCGTCCCCTTCAGGCATTCCACCCAGGGTGATGTTCCATTCGTCCTCGCCGAAGCAGGTATTGCCATTGTCGTCTTGACAGCAGTCCGAGATGGGATTGAGCCAGTAGAAGAACTCATCGAACCAATTGGCCGTGGCAGCATTGATATAGCTGACATTGGGCCGCTTGGATTCTTGCTCGAGAACATAGGCCAGTGAATACTCATCGCATGTGGTGAAGCCGCCGCAGAGCTGTCGCTGATGCTCTCTATCCGTCACATTGACATGCCGAGTGACAAAGTATACTGGTGGTCCGGAGCCGAAGTAGTCATACAAATCGTTGAAGTACTGTATCATATACGAATCCTGAGGGATCGCAATGCGTTGGTCGAGTCCAAGCTGCACCATTGGGATAAGTGAAATTCCGGCAGCGAACAGAGTGACGAAGAAAGTCAGCACGAGCGTTTTGACTTTCTTGTCCAGCAGCTTTGGTGCATACACCTTTCTGATAAAACGCTGCAGCCAGCCCTCCTCGTCGCTGCCAAAGAAGTGACCACCGGGCATACCGGTCGAGTTGGCTCCTCTGACTGTCACGCACGGGAAGCAGTCTGCCCGAAGACTTTCGACCCTTCGTTGATTGAGCGCCAAGACAGAGACGAACATGGTGACTTGTAATACAGCATTGATGAATACGGCACCAGCCGCATACGCTGCAAAATTCTTGACTGCTGGCATACCGACGAACGCACCCATTGCGAAGGCAATGGTCTCGGTTGACGCCGACAGGAGAATGCTCGGGCCCATTCGTCCCAGAGATTTTGCGATACGCACGTCGATTTCTTCATCGGGATGACTGACATTGACGCGTTCGAACTCATGCACGATGAGAAAGATGTTGTCAACCCCAACAGCCAAGACCAAGAAGGGGATGACTTCGGCAATGATCAAAGTGACCTTGACCCCTGCCGCAGAAAACAGACCGACGGAGCCGGACACAGACATCAACACAATGACAATGCCTGCAACGCCGAGCGTGAATTTGGACTGGACGAAAGCATTCGCAGGGTTGCTCAGGAGCGACCTCAATGACAGAGTCGCTGACCCCAAGGCAAGCGAGGCGTAAATGAACATGACGACGTAGCTGATGGCGACAATCTTGGCGTCTGTATTGGTAGACTTGTTCAATTCCTCTTCGAGACTGATTTCGGTGTTGAAGGAAAGGCGGAGACCACGGGAGCTGGCGCTTCCTTGGGCAATCAGCAGCTCGTGCTTGAGAGCTCGCTCCCATTCTTCAGCCCTTGCTGCGGCTTCGGTGCCGGGCTGATCGTTGTTGACAACCCACGTCGTGATCAAGGCTTTCGCGTTGGCGACGTTCTCGATACCGTCATAGCCTCCCAGGACGCGGCCGGGCAGGAGTGGATCCATGAACTCTGGCAAGCATAGCTGGTCGCCTGGATGAGCTGCGCAATTCCGAATCTGCTCTTTCCAGTCACGGTCAAGGCCTGCGCCAAACCATCCGCTGACAGACTGCACAACGCACGCGGAGCCCGTTGGCTTGAAACAGACATCATCCAGCTTGACCCCATTCTCAGGCGATATCATGCGCGAAATGCGTTGTTCAACGTCAAACCACCAATCAAGGTTTTCGTAGCTCAAGACCGAACTGTTCGTCGAGGTATCGTTGACCAGAAATGCCTGCTCTGTCCTGTAGAACGGACCAAAGTGCTGGTCGAAGAAGGCCTTTTCCTGAGCTGCCTCCGATGAGGGACTGACCCACAGATTGACAGGATCTCTTTCGACTTCAAACCTGAGCCAGCCAAGACTGAGGAGTCCAACTATGACGATGTTCGTTCCAATGGTTAGGCCTGGATATCGTGCACAAAAACCGCCCAGCCTGTTGAAAGCGCGGTCGAAGATGTGGTTTAGATAGTAGTTCCTCTGCGGTCTGTCCAAAACTCCTGCATTGTGGACGAGTTCCCCCTCATCTTCATCATCACTCGGTGCTGCGTCCTGCAATAGTTGCATCCTCTCACTCTTCCATTGTTTGTGTCTCCGGTAAGCCACATGGCCAGAAATAGCAGCTATGAGAAGCAGAAGGCAGATGGAGTAGACAATGATAATGGCGAATGACAGACACGGGAGTTTGCCAACATGGCAATAGTCGACTGCACTGACAGGCTCCAGAGTCGGACAGACTGCTGGACAATCAACGCAGCTGCATCGGAAGTTGGGATCGGTATCGTTGCATGCATAGACTCGCGGGTCTGACGGTTTCATGCCCTCATCGTCACTATACCGTGGCTTCTCCGGGAAATTGATCTGGAACGGACTGCCGAGTAGTTTCTTGTCGCCCAGGAACTTCAGAAATTCCGTGTAGTTCGTCGCACCACCGCCAATGAAGCCCATTGCCTTGCCACCACTGGCGCCATTCTTGACCTCTTTGCAGCTGTCGTAGAAGCCGCTTTGGTATTCTTTCGACCATACATTGTCCAGCTCTGTAACGACGTCTTTCCCATTGGAGGCCTTGCCAGTTCCCGTGACGTTGACGAACAATGACTGATCCGGGGAACATGTGAATGTACAGAAGAGATTGAAGAAGTTCTCCTTGCAAGCGGGACACGAGGCGATGATCCTTTCTGCCAGTCTGAGATTCTTTTGGAGGGCGTCCACTTGCTCCTCTTCACAGCACACATCAGTGTCTTGCCACCTCGACCCGCAAAGGTTCACCAGCTTTTCGCGAACAGTATCTGAGGGAGCTGCAGCCTTGCCGTTGTCCGGACATGGCAGATCTGAGCCGAAGAAGCCCTGCTTCCCGCAATGGCCACGAATTGCGCACCGGCCGGTCTCGTGAAGAGCTGTAGGGGGAGACGAAGAGGCTAGAGGTAAAGAGCCGCCTGCTGCGACAGCTGCAAGGACGGTGGCCGCGAAGCGCATCGTGAGATGTGAGTGGTGAATCGTTCTGGTCAACGTCTCGGAGTGGCTAGTTTAATCTGTGCTTGTCGACCGCCGCTTCATATCATCCTGCAAAGATGGCAACCGGAGAATAGAAATCTGCACGATGCCTGCAGAAAGACAGTAATGAGCGCAGAAGATGACGGACGGCTTGTTTGTAGGGCGCGGTCGCAGGCACGGCGAAGGTGTGGACTTTGTAGTCACCCGCGGTGTCACGATCACGACGGCATGACGAGCGCTGTCGGGGCCTCGGAAACCCCAAATTGCCATTGTTCACTTGTCTGATTTGTTCACTCCCACGTCACCACAACCTGGCATTCGCCTTGGGCGCCTCTCACTTCCCACCTCCCCATGGCCCGTCGAGACCCAGCCACCATCATGAACCTTCTGCATTCTGGAACCCCAATACCAGTTCTTGCCAGGCTCCCAGGCCACTGGGCGCATCCGGGAATAAAGAGCCTCACTTAGCATTGCTTAATTCCTCCTCCTCACTGTAGCAGGCATAGTTTCAGGTACCAGGCACCATCCCGACTAGATGTGCTGCACTTGCCTGACAAGATCGACGTCCACTTACAGTACGGAGTACAACCAAATAGAATGGTATTCATTTCATTTTTTTGTTCTCTGACGCTTCAACTCCACGGTGCTCACCTACACCTTACCAACCCCCCATGCACGACCCCACATATCCTGCTTCTCTCTTCCGATTTCTAGCAAGGGATAAAATACATATGTTCGAAGGCAAAGAAGCGCTCACAACCCGGGCAGCTCCATATCCCCTCCGAAGGTATTTGGATATCAATCAGCTCCTCAAACCGGATAAGTGAAGAACTCCATGTTGACTGTCATCCGGTGACGCCTCTCCTTTCCATAATGCACAAGCCCTTGCCCCCTTTCGCCGTATGAAGCCCTTAGAATTTGTTTACCTTCAGCCGCCGCGCGGGTGTGCCCGACTGGTCCGCTGTCAAAAAAACTTCAAGTCCCTAACTTTCGCCAGCCGCGGCTGTGGGTTTCGATTCGCTCGACTTGGGCTCCATGGGCTTCGAGTCTGACGCTCCATCGGTGGTCTTGTTTTGGAAGACGCCTCGTCCACCACCTCTACCACCCCGGCCGCCTCGTTCACTCCGATCACCTCGATCAGTTCGGTCACCTCGGTCACCTCGGTCACCTCTATCACCTCGATCGCCTCGATCGTCTCCCCGACCACGGCCCCGTCCGCGGAAACCCCCTCGGCCTCGTCCTCCTTCACTGTCACTCGCAGCACCAGACTGATAGCCTCCGCGAGGAGGGGCATTGGCCGAGCTTGCTGCACCACGGTTGCTGCTCTGCCACACCCCTGCTCCACCTTGGCTCTGGCTGTCACGCTGATGGAAGCCCGGGCGGTCGCCCTTATCCTCGAACCATGTGAATCTCGGGGACTTGCCTGCTGAGTTCTTGTGACTGTGAGCCGTAGCCTGCACTCGGTTCAAAGCGGCCTCGGCGATTTCGTGGGTCTCAAATTGCACCTTCCAGTTGGGGAACTTGCCCATTCTGCTGATGGCCTTGATTCTCTCCTTGTCCTCGTCCGCAAAGCAGTCTTTGACATGCTGCTCGCTGTCCGCCTGGCTCACATAAAGAGCAGTAGAGGGCTTCCGGTCCGGAGTAGGTGTTTGAACCTTTGGTTTCGCGGCTTCGTTGTCGCTAACCTTATCCCCGCCAGCGCCGTTGGTTGCCGTGGGGGCGGAAGTGGTGGGGACCGCCGTCGAAGACGGTTGAGGCGTCAACGGTTTACCCTGAGTCACGGGTGGTGCTGGTGATCCGGCTGTGGGCGGTGTTCCAGCTTTGGCGGCAGGCATGGGTGCAGGCTGAATACCTTGAGCAGGTTTTGGTTGTGGCTGGGACTGCTGTTGCTGCTGAGGCTTCTGCTGCTGTGGGAAAGGCTGTGCCGGCGCAGAGAAGGCAGGAGTGCGATTCTGGGATGGGCCGGTAGGAGCGGCGGTCGGGGGCAAGGGACCGGTGCTCACAGATGCCGGACCGCTAGAGGGTGGTTGAGAAGCCAGTGGAGCTGCATTCGGTTTCCCACGGTGAGCAAAGTTGAAGCCTTGAGCCCGCATCTCAGTGCCAATACGACCGCCATCGATCTCCAGGACAAGGTATCCGAACGCTGCATCTGCCAGATTGAAGTTCCACATGTTCTTGAACGCACTTTCGTCCACCTGGCCCGCACCTGGTCCACCGCCAACCGGGCCACCAAAAGGGTTGCCTCCGTTGGCGGTGCTGGGCATCTTCTCCACGATTTCTAGCGCACTGTGAAGGAGAGCCTTGTGATTGGTGTTGTTTTCGATTGCTTGCTCCACATCCATCTTGACTGTTTCCCAAACGTCCTGGAAGGATGCCTTGGACGCAGCTAACTTGCCACGGTAGTGGTCGAGCGAGGGGTTGACGGAGAATTCATTGTAAGAGCTGCCATATCTGAAGTGGAGACCGGCTGAGATTGAGAAATCGGCCTTCAGGGTGACGGACAGCTGGTTGAGAATCCCGTCTCGGGCTGGTGAAGCGTGAGTCAAGAAGATACGGGTTTCTGACGGATCGTAAACACGGTTTGCAGTATCGATCAGGGCACCGATCTGAAGCAGGGTCGTCCACATTGTGCCCTGACCGCCTGCAATGTACGTCTTGCCCTCGCCATTGTCGAAAAGCTTGTGGATGACGACTGCGCCGCCCAATCCGAGGAGTCGCAGCTTCACTCCGCCAATGTCAAGTAACCTCGAGTTCACCTCGTCGATAATATGAAGATTGTCCACCTTGTACTCTCCAGATCGGAAACGCTCCAGAACCCTCACGTCTTCACAAGCGCCCCACACGGTGTAGACGGGCACATCTAGAGTGATCTGTTTGTTGAGGAGAAGCGGCAATTCGGAAAGAGGTAATTGATCAGGCGCAAACATCTGCTTGATCGGTCGCTGAGGCTGAGGTGAGGCGATCTGGCGCTTGACATGTTCGCTCAAAAGTGGAGAGTACTGAGCGACATGTTTTAGAGTCCTACAATCACTGTCAGCCAATGTGTCCGACTCGTGTGCCCGATTTCTCTTTACTTCTCAGCTATTCTCTCCAATGAGGTGTTGTCGTAAAAGCCGAAGTCGCCAGTATGCAGGATGTAGTCGGCCTTCGCTTGTCTTGCGAGATCGTTTAGAGACTTAAGATTGCCTAACAACCTCCGTCAGATCGACTCAACTTCTTCGGCACGGAGCCGTGACTGACCTCTAACGTCTGCGATGCACAAGACTCGGATGGGCCCTGACTGGATAACGCGGCCATTGTTGGGAAGAAGAGCTTGCGCTCCAGGAGTCGGCCCGGAGGTCGTACCGTTGGGTAGATATCCTTGATTCGGGAACTGTGGTCGAGGCTGGCGACATCTCTGCGTCAGCGGGAGTGCTACCGGGGTTCTCGATCTTAAAGGCATGATAGGAGACGGTGGGACTTCTCAGACGGAAGTGGCAGGATGAAAAAGAGTGGGAGATCAACTCACAGAAGCCATGGATGCAGAATTAGCTGAGGGTACCGCGACAATGGCGTTTGAGACAAGGCCGGATATGGATGCGGCAAGAGATGCGGATGAAGCACGGCCAGACTCAGTATTAGGAGGACGCCTAATTTCAAGACCGCGGTTGCGTTTGCTTGACAGCAGAGCAACTGACGAGATCGCCTAAAACAACGGGAAGAAAGGTGATGCGATGTGACTGAACAGCAAAAGTATGAGAGATGAGTGAATCTAAGTGTCCAGGTCGCCTTGTACAAATTCACGGGCTAGACCCCAGGAAAAGCAAAATACGGCGGCGAGAAGCTGCTATCCCAGAACGTGCTAGCGCCTTGGCTCTGCGCCCCTTTCCATCCGGTCTCTATTGCGTAGAGTGATTACACTCAAGCACGCACTCTGTCTTTAGTAGTGTGGCATATTCGAGCTAGATGGACACAGTTTTTGGCTGCTGTATAGCAGAGGTGGAGGTTTCTGGTAAACGAGGGTCACCACTGATGGGCAAAGTCGGCTTATGAACGTTGATACATTGAAGTGAACAAAGCCTCTTGCGCAAACCATAACTCCATATCATATCGTCTTCTCTTGCTGCTTATAGCATCCACTGGCCTTCGGGTATATGCCGCCCGTCCATTTTGCGGGTCGTAATGCCTTCCACATGTCCGTCCATAAATGAATGACTGACTCCCACAGGCTCTAGCTCCCTGTGCCGCGAAGGCCCGTCCGAGGAGATCCTGCTTTTCTTCAAGCCGTGCCCAAAATCTTGTCCACATCCTTTTTGTCAACCACAGCACCGCCTTCCGAGCATTTTGCTTTCGCTCGGAGTTCGCTACATAGGTTATCAATGTCAATCTCGCCGTTGCGGAATTTCTCCATCGACTGGAGTCGGTCCCTGAACACCAGATTAGCCGATTGCTGGGGATAGTGGGCGCAACTGTCACAAACCAGATTTTATTGCAAGACATTGGTTTCTCGTTATCAGGAACGACTTCCTCGTTTCCGTTCTTCGCCTCCTCGACTTGCTTCAGCAGGTCAATCTTCGGTGCGGATTCCGTGGCAACGTCATTGTAGTTATGCAGAGGGCTGCCCAAGTCGGGCAGGGGGTAAGCGTCGTTGAAGAATGCTCCGAAGTCTTGGGATAGGATGTTTTCTTGCGTTTCGCGGTAATCACCAAACAGTATCGGATCAAACGAGTTGTTGTTCTGTTGCGCAAGCCAGTTAATGCCATTGGCATCGAAGCCAGGCTCGTTGGTGTAGCCTAACGAGTCATCGTTAGACCCCATTTTCAAGATGGGAGGTATTGGATCATCCGCGCAGCCACAGGCCTGTTGGAGTTGTCCACGAAGGTAATCCTTACCTCCGAACGCAGCCTGATTTTCCTCACTTATTGGGTTGAGATTGTAATCGGCCAATTTATTCGCAGGCGAGTTCATGGTAGGCTCTGGAGAAGTGCCAATGGATGATATAGGATTGTGAGAATCCGTAGAAGAGCCCGGCGAGTCCGAGTTCGAGATGCTCGAGTTCGAGTACCGCCCGGTGCCATTGCCTAGGACGCCATTGTCGAGGCTACCACGAGTACTTCCGGTAGCACTATTATGCTGAGGAGGGGCGGCCTGAGGGAAGTAACCTCCCAGACTGGCGTGACGGCTGGCTTCGAGAATTGAAGGGCTAAACAACCCAGACAAGCTGTCCACGCTTCCCTGATGCTGCCGGGTTTCACTTTGTGGCTGAGGCGAAGTGGTGAATGTCTTCGGCACAGGTGATTGACTCATGGAGCCGAACTGTGGGGTCTGGCTCTGTGAACCAGATGCGGAACGCCGGCTGTTACCATTCTGAGTCGCTGGAGAGGTGCTGGCAGCCGGCCCAGATGAAGATCTGTTAGGGTTTCCCTGTGGCTTCTTCAAGGTCGAGTTGCCGAACAACTTTGTGCCTGGCATCGGTGGCAGGTCACCAAACTTGGGAAACTCGAACTGGAAGTCATTGTGGTTGTTGGCATTGGAATTCCGATTTTGGTTGAAGGCGATGGGCTGCGATCTGTTCAGTCCATTGCTACTGACCCACGAGAGACGCTTTCGATATTCTTTTAATTCGACCTGCAGGCGCTCGACTTGGGCACGGAGTAGACCATTTTCATGATTGGCAGATTCTGAAGCCTTCTCAAGGTCTTCCACTTTGGTTTCAAGATCTTTTAGATGCTTCTCTTTGCGCTCGCGGAAGGCGCGTTGGGCGGCACGGTTTTGTGCCTTGCGCTTCGAGGTAGGTTCGGAAGTCAATGGCTTCCTTCCAGGCTTTTTCGCCGCTTTGTCTTCGCCCTCTCGTCTTTTACCACCTCCTTCGTCATCCTCATCTTTTCCGTCGACGCTTTTCCGCTTGTCGTGCAGGTCATGGGAGAGTGGTTCATCGGGGATATCGCCGATCATGCGATGGTTACCGTCAAAATCGAAACTGTCGTCGCCAAAGTCGGCGTCGGGATCAAAATCCAGAAATGGGCTGTCGTCGCTGAAGTCCAGATTGCCTGAATCCGGAGCACTCATGCTGGGCGTAAAGTTGACGTTTTGGGAAGTGGTCTTTTGGGCTCCCGATTGCTTTGGAGATTGATTTGAATTCAGAGCCGCCATAAGAAGGTCTTGTTGTTCGGGTGACAGATACAGACCCTCTGTTGCTTGTTGCGACATCGAGTCAACGGGCTCTCCGCTATTCCGGTCGACGGAGAGGTGATATCGGCGAAAAAAGGCGAAACCGAGCACGCGGAGAGCACCGACAAGACGAATGGGAAGACGTCGGGCCCTGTCCCCTCTCCACTACGTCAACTGGCAGTACCGACTGGCAGATGACGATGTCGTTCGGTTGTATTTAATCGAGGTGAAGGAGTAAGGGAGTACTGGAGAGGAAGAGGGCGGGCAACGGGCACGGAACGGAATAATAGGCGGGGGCGACCAGCAATACAAAGAGCCAGCCGGTCACACTCCAAATTCAGGATACCCCAATGGTGGCAGTGCCAATGACGATATCAGAAGGCTGAAGAACTCTGTCAGATGGACGAATTGGACGTGGGAGTCTAGGGAAAGGGGAAAGATCCAGCAGGAGAGAAGGAAGGAAGGAATTGTGAGTCCGATGAGATCAATCTGTATCGAGTAGGTAGAGAGTGGAGGAACGTGCGGTGCGGGCATAGACGCCGTAGCGTCTGTTCTAGAGACATGCAGGTGAGCACCCGCCAAGGACACCCTGATCCCTACGCTGCAGGCTTCAGCCCTGACCAGCACCAGAGCACGTCGTTCCTGCACCCAGAGAGGCCACTATGACACCTAAAAGTGCCCGCAAAGTTTCCGCCAGCCACGGGTTTCCGAGAAAGATACCTACTGTGTCAAGGCTTTCCCTTGGTGCTCATGAAGTGTGGTACCGACTGCCATGGTTGGCTACCGCAATATTTCAATCCCGCTTCTGTCTCCCCTCTCCTTGCGGATATCTATTCCACTCTTGGACCGCCTCTTTGCCTCAGGGTCAAGGGACAGAGAGAACTGGCCCGCACAGAGATCTTTGCTTCAAGCACTCCGGTAGGGTCTTCTTAAGGATTGGAGGAAAACCACGCGTGGGCCAGGGTAAGATGTGGCGAAAGAGCCGGGCCTCATTCTGCGCGGCATGACTGAGCAACCCAAGCATGGTTGGGGAGTCTGCGTGAGGAGTGGTTCGATAAGTTGATTTCTAAGCGGCATCGAGTCGCGACTGGTCCATGACAATCGTTGGCGGTCCATACCAAGACAGATCGAGCATGCTAAACTTCAATCAGGCACCCTTCCCGTTCGCTGACTTTACGCACCTTCAGCCCCGTCATCTTCGTCTCCTCCAATTGTTACTTGGGAGACTGAAGCAAATTTGCTGTGCTGAATACGAATTGGGTGCGTTCCGCGTGGTACCTTTTGAGATCCAACAGGCAGAACCTCTACCGGACCGACGTCATCGTCCCGCAAAGCATCAACAGTTACTCCGTACTCCGTACTGGCACGAGTACCACCCGTGCCACCTCCAAGAATCGCAAGTCTACAGGTCGGCTTGTAGGGTAGAATATCCGACACAGGATCTTGTGCCAGTAGAGTCTACAATTTCTCGATGGACAAAGCGGCCTCGGCAAGGACGCCAAAGTCATTACCTGACTCACAGTAAGGCCCATGAATTGAGCGCACCTTGAAAATTGAGGGACCTGGGGGGCAAGTCTCGCGCCTTCGGCGAAAAGCTTGGCGGGTGACAGCGGCCAACCGAGGGTCAAGCGCGCCCGTTCGCAGTTCACTGCTACGCCTCCAAACCTCCATACCGTCAGAATTTGTATTACATGCTATATCTATTCATACGCTTCGAGGCCAAACGTCATATGCCCTGTGCCTTCCAGAACATAGTTCCTTGTGTTCGATCTATCTGCGCCCCGTTTTCCCCCTGAGCCCATCATGAGTACCGCCGAAGTCGCGGCTCTAGAAGGCGAAGTCAAAGAATACAGACTTCAACTAGAGACGGTTCAGCTGAGTCTGCAGAATGACCCAGACAACAGCGAACTGCAGAGCCTCAAACAAGAACTTGAAGAAGTCATTTCCCTCACCGAATCTGCCATTGCAGAACTAAAGCCTCAGTCAGGGCCCGCGCCGCCAGCGAAAACCTCTTCGCCGCCCGTTAAAGAAAAGTGGTCCAAGGAGAACCACCCGGCATACCAGGCAGGATATCGAAAGGCGGATGTCGACGCGGAAGAATTGAGCGCGCCCGCCCAGTTGTCCGTAAACGACACAGTCTCAGCTCGGTGGAAATCTGGCGACGGCGGCTTCTATGCGGCGAGAATTACGTCCATCACGGGCTCCTCGAGCGATCCGGTCTACATCGTCACATTCAAGAACTATGGGAACACTGAAACACTAAAGGCCAAAGACATCAAGCCGCTCTCCAACGACTCTCGGAAGCGTAAGGCTGATGGAATGTCAGGGTCGTCTACACCAGTTCCTCCGCCAGCGAACCCCAATGTCATCTCAGCCGCAGCCAGTGTCGATCCGGCACTAGCCCAACAAGCTCGACGAGAACCAAGCAAGGTTAATGACGGCCCAGTCCGACCTGCAAAGCTACCGCGCAAAGTCAAGGCCAACAAGGAACTCGAGGCTGGCAAGAGTAAGTGGCAGGATTTTGCGGCGAAGAGCAAGGCCGGGAAGCTGGGGAAGAAAGAGAGTATGTTCAGGACCGGCGAGGGTGTGAGTGCAAGAGGTAAGCTACGTCTCGCGTCCCCTATTGCCTATGGCGTGAGCGGTACTAACCTCCTTGCAGTTGGCTTCACTGGCAGTGGCCATGAAATGCGCAAAGATCCCACAAGAACACGACACATCTATCAACAAGGTGGCCAGGACGAATGAGCAGGATTCGTGGGGTTTATTGATTGCGCCTCACTCATTCGTACCATTTTGCTTTGGGCGTTCATGGATTGGAAGGCGATAGCTGACCCGCTGGCCGCATGCAGATACTGCTACGACGTCAAACCGGTTCTTTGCAGGCAGAGAAAGAGTTAGGATGGCTGAGACAAGTATCTCCTTACCAGCATTGTGGCAGTCTCTGACATCACTTTCTCCTCCGCAGGGCAGCAACAACTCAGCGGCAATGCTGGGAGACCATCTGCAACCCATTTATGAGCATTACGCCGAGTTCGAGCGCTTCTGCTCTCTAGTGACTTCGAGTCGTTCTCTGCCCTTTCCCACAAGTGTCTTTTCCGTCTGAGGCGGAGAACAGGCTCCGAGGCAGCTTCCCAATCGACCCCCTCGTGGAAAGATCCGATGTCTTTTAGATATCATCGGGTGTAGGAGGGATTTCCTGCTTCCAGCTCCAGTTTCGGACTTGCGTTGCTCGTCGAAGCCTGAACAGCATCATCTGCCAGTACAGGCATCCTCCGTTTCCACGCGAGCATCCCGACTTGATGGTGACGTGGTTTCGCATACGCTGCCAGGTCCTGTCCTGCACTTCCACTTCATTTGTCGCATTGGAACCCTAGCTCTTCCGACACTGGAGTAGTTGTCCACGGCGCTTCCAGTCATCAAGACACTGGTGCCTGCTCTGCTGGGCGGATAAGCATCCTGGCGCAGCAATGATTCGAGTAACTTCCTGTAGCTATTGACGTCTCATAGACCGCCTTGAATCCTAAAACTGCTGACGACCAGCACGAGCATGTTGATGACTCCCCACAACAAAGGTGTCCAAGTACTCATCCTGAAATAACCTGCATTGTAGACCGCTCCAAGTACCAGCCCGACCAAACTCCCTGCCAGAAGCGCCTCACTTGCCCCAATAACGATATAGACCACGGGAACAATCCAGACCCAGCTCAATGTCTCTCCAATTGGGTTCTCGCCCAACAATTTCCTGTTCTTCGCACTAAGTTCTCGTCCCTGCGAGGAGTTGAGGTATTTTCTTCGCTGTGTAGCGGAAGCGAATTGCATCAACACCGCCCAAGTTGCCACACAGGCGTGCGCGGCGACAAAGGTTATGAGCGTCCAGTACAACGTGTACCGGTAGATGTCGCCGAGGAAGTACAGGTATTTTGCTTCGCCAGGGGTGGCGCGGACGGGCCAGTAGAGGGCCGGGAACTGGGGCGTTTCGTAGGAGAGAGGAACACCGGCGCCATAGGTTGTCATCCTGCGACTCGAGAGGAGGCAAAGGCACGCTTTGAGAACCGTGGAGGGGACGGGCGGGACAGACTCGAGCGTGAGTAAGTCGTCAAGTCGAAGCCGACGTCAACCCGCAGTTTGGCATGATTGGGTCGCGGTTTGCTCCACCCTGACTTTCCCCGGATTTCGCGTTACGACGAGCACGACGAGCACGTCTTCGAAGCCTCACCTCGCAGCCAACCCAACATCGTGTTTAAGCCACACTACGCTGGAGTCTATCTTGCTCTGCCTACTACGTGGCCGACCAGAACTGGGACACATAGGTCCATGCTGAAAAGCAGTTGAGAGAACTCAGCATGCAGACATCCAAATTCGGAGAAGTGATCCGCCGTCATACATAGTCGCATTTCGTCATGAAAAGCGTCATAGCAGCATTCGCTTTGATTCCAACGTGAGGCATCAGTAAACTCGTTCTCCATATTAGAAGACCTCTTCTGCTCTTCACCTCAAGTGATCCTACTCCAATGCCGCCCAAAGCACCTATAGCAGCTACCCTTCGAACTACCAAATCTGCCTACCGTTGTACTCACAGAGCCTTCACTGCTCCTCTGATTTGTCAAAAACCACTTCCTTTCATCACGGCTCAGTCTCGTCTACAGACCTTACAAAAGCACTTCTCTTCCACGCCCACCATGTCCGGAGTCAACTCCCGCAACCAGGATTTCAAGCTCGAGAAGCTCTTCGATGTCTCTGGCAAAGTTGCCCTAGTGACAGGCGGAGGCACTGGTATCGGGTTGATGATCACGCAAGCCCTGGCCACCAACGGAGCGAAAGTCTACATCTGCGGCCGTACCGAAGAGAAGTTGGACCGCGTTGCTGAGCTCTACGGCAAGGATATCCCCGGCCAGATCATTCCCATCGCAGCCGACGTGTCCAAGAAGGAAGAGATCAAGAAGCTCGTCTCCGAGATCTCGTCCAAGGAGAAATGTCTCTGCATCCTGGTCAACAACGCCGGCATCTCCGGCAACACGCAACAGACCGAAGCAGAGTCCGCCGACGAGATGAAGAACAACCTCTTCAACGACGAGAACGAAACATTCGAGAACTGGACAGACACGTACCGCACCAACGTGCCGCAGATTTATTTCATGACGACCGCCTTCTTGCCTCTCCTGCAAGCCGCGCACCAACACAACGACAACTTCAGCGGCACGGTCATCAATATCTCGTCCATCTCAGGGATTGTGAAGACCTCTCAACACCATGCCGCCTACAATGCATCCAAGGCCGCCGCCATCCATTTGACCTCGATGCTCGCTAACGAAGTGGCCGAGAATGGCCTGAAAATTCGCATCAACGGTATCGCGCCAGGCGTTTTCCCCTCGGAAATGACGGCCAAGGAGAGCGGCGACGATCAGAAGAGCCACATTCCGCGGGAGAAGTATGAGGACAAAGTACCCGCTAGACGGCCCGGTGAAGACAGGGACATGGCGAATGCGGTCTTGTTCGCGGCCACTAACCAATACTTGAATGGCCAAACTGTTGCAGTAGACGGAGGATACATTCTCAGTGCGGGGAGTGGACCGTAAAGAGAGGCAATGTGAGCACCCTCGAACACGAGGACTGAGAGCAGAGCACAGCCGCGAGAGAGGTAAGGGGTGCGCAACCCTCTGCTCGCAAAGGTAGCGGCTACAGTTCCGCGTGAGAGTGTAACGCCCAGTGGAGCAGTCCATGCTACGATATGTACTTAAGAACGAAGAAAAAAAGCAATTATCGGGTCTAAAGCTCGATTTCATTTCGATTCGCTTTTCGCCGTCTAGCGAGTAGGTCTATCTGCGCTTCATACAATCATTCGTATCACGATTCATAGCCCGAGGGCATGCATTTTCCATGGAACTCATTCTTCACTCAAGTGTTAAGCACAGTGCCGCCATTAGGATGCAGAGCATGCCCGCTGATCATACTGCTATCTGGACTGGCCAAGAACACGAATGAAGTGGCAATCTCACTGGGTTGAGCAGGTCGACCCAGCGGCGAGGTGAATTGCTTCTGTGCGTCCTCGTTCATCGTGGATGGGATGAGCGGCGTCCATACAGGTCCTGGGCAGACAGCGTTGACGCGAATACCTTTGCTGACTTGTTGGTTAGCCAGGCCGCGGGTGAATGAGATGATTGCTGTGAATCACGAAGTTAGCAGAAGTTACAACAGTAGGACTGAATCGAGGATGATGGAGTCGACCAGCATACCTCCTTTCGTGGACGTATAGTCTAGCAGATCGGGACGACCGATGTAAGCGTTGATCGAAGCGTTGTTGATGACCGTGTCGCCGCGCTTCATGTGGGGTACGATGAGTTTGGCGAAGTAGAAGTACGGGTGGATGTTGGTCTCGAAGGTCTTGTGCCATTGCTCGAGAGGGATCTCGGTAATGTCCATCTGCATCATTTGGTAGGCCGCATTGTTCACCTGAGGTGGCATGTCAGTCGTCGCAGATTCTATGAGAAAAGGGGTAGCTCGTACTAGAATGTTGATCTTGCCCAAGGCTTGCTGAGCCTCTTTGACGGCCTTTTCGCAGTTCTCGTACTTTCTGACATCGGTTGGGAAGAGATGGCATTTGCGGCCCTCGGCTTCGACTCGCTTCTGGGTCTCCTTTGCGTCTTCCTCTTCTTCTGGCAGATAGACGATGAAGCTGTCGGCCCCTTCTTTTGCAAAGAGAATAGCAATCGCGCGTCCAATGCCACTGTCACCACCTGTTTGACAAGTCAATCGGGGCAATGCATGGAGACAGTAGTGTGGGACGAGCCTGTGATGAACGCCTTCTTGCCTTCCAACTTTCCAGCTGCTTTGTACTCTTGCCATCCACCATCAGGAGTTGGCAGTTTGTCGTGGATTGCTTCCACCGGCAGATCACCCTCTCTCCCAGGAGGATCTTGGTGAGTGACCTTGGGTAGGAAACCCTGCTCGAACTGGCCTTTTCCGTCAGACATTGTGGAGGGATTTGAATAACACGTGATCGATCTGCAAGTTTGTGAATTTATGAGGAATGAGTTCTTGTTGAAGCGAAAAGCGATATAGAACTCCCACTTCTCCTTCAGACAAATGTTCGACTGAGGCACGTCATATGGGTACGATTGGCAGGCACTGATGTCACAGAGGCAACCACGTGAGAAAGGTCCGGATAACTTTCCCGGCATTACTCTACCATTGGCCAGGAGGCCGACACCGGCTTCATTACCTAGGTATTTCACTCTTGTCACATCACCGCTTTTGTGTTGGGAAAAGAAACCCAGATTCACGCCAAAATTTCAATAAGGCTGAAAGGGCAGACAGAATCTTGTTCCAGCCAATTGGAACATGTCCTTGACTAGCACTGTGATCGACCGCAATCCCATTACGGGAGACCAGATGACCAGTAGTGACCAGGCTTCCGGGTGCCAGTCTCACCAGCTCAATTTCTCTCTTCCTTTGACCTTCGGACCCAACCTGCCCTTCGGCGCCGAGGAGCAACAGACGTCTCAGTCATCTAGCAGCTTGTACGTGGCCATTGGGGCTGCCTTTGTAGGTCTCGTCAAGATGTGTGGCTTCTCTATGGCTCTTTCGGTCCCCTCTTTTGCGTTCACTCTCGCGTCCGAGAAAGAGCGGAAGGGAACAGCCCCTGAAGCCTGTTCAAAAGTCAAGACAATAGAGCAGTCAAACAACGGTGGGTGCTATCATGAAGAAAATCTGAGATATCGTTCTCCTTGGTATAAGACTCTCCTCGTTTCCCTCATGCTGGCAGGTACAATAACATTTGATTCATCCACCCATCTCGGCTCCTATACCAGTGCATTCACGCATTGTGGACGTTATGGCAGAACGGCCGCGGTATGCAGAGTCGCGAAGCAGCCACAGCGAAGATGCTTCCAAACCAGGCTGTAAAGCTCTCACTACCACTGGGCCTCCTGAGATAGACGAATATCCGCCGAGGTCAAAAGTATTCATAATCGTGGCGGCAATGATGGCCAGTGTCTTCCTCGTCGCATTGGTCGGTCCTCGTAACATACCATAAGAAATCCTCGCTAACAGCGTTGGCTAGGACCGTCTTATTATAGCAACGGCTATACCTGTCATCACCAACCACTTCAACTCCCTTTCAGACGTGGGATGGTATGCCTCGGCGTATCTATTGACGATGTCTGGCTTCCAGCTCTTCATCGGTCGGGTGTACACATTCTACAACCCAAAGACTGTATACATCACCTGTCTCGGTATATTCGAGCTAGGGTCGCTCGTCTGCGGAGCTGCTCCAAACTCCGCAACGCTTATTGTTGGAAGAGCTGTTGCCGGCCTCGGAAGTTCGGGCTTGTTCTCAGGCGCCATTACAATCATCGTCTACCTCGTCCCATTACAGAAGAGACCAGCATACACGGGAATGTTTGGCGCCATATTTGCAATAGCTTCGGTCGCAGGACCGTTATTGGGGGGTTAGTACTTTTCCAGGATGTGCTCAGGTTATGCAGAATGTGGCAATGCGAGGCTTGCCCCAGGAATCTTTATGCTGACAACTACGCAGGTGTTTTTACGGACAAACTCTCATGGAGATGGTGCTTCTACATTAATTTACCCATTGGAGGAGCAATGGCGATTGTCTTATTCTTCATTCTCAAGCTCCCATCAGCCGCCACCGAGCGTAAAAAAATAATCTTGAAGGAACAACTTCACCAACTCGATCCCATCGGCACGGCGGTCTTTCTTCCTGCGATTGTATGCCTCCTTCTGGCCTTACAATGGGGCGGCACAAGCTATAACTGGTCCGATGCCCGTATCATCATCCTCCTCATCCTTAGTGGTGTTCTCATCCTCGTTTTCATGTACCTGCAACACCTCTTCCAAGAACACGCCACGGTACCTCCCCGGATCCTAAAGCACCGCGCTGTCAGTGCCGGGGTCTGCTACGCCTTCTTCGCAGGTGGCGGCATGATGGCACTAGTGTACTTCCTGCCTATCTGGTTCCAAGCAATCAAGGGCGCCTCGGCTGTGCGTTCAGGAATCATGAATCTCCCCGCAGTCCTTGGAATTACGGTCTCCAGCATGGCAGCAGGCATCCTCACACGCAAGCTCGGGTACTTTACGCAGTGGATGTACGCCTCCTGCGTACTATCCTCAATCGGTGCAGGGTTAATATCCACATTCACGACGACTACGGCCCACCCGAAATGGATCGGATACCAAGTCCTATGGGGCCTGGGGCTGGGACTAGGGGTACAGCAGCCATCGGTCGGCGCACAGACGTCCCTGCCGCGGAAGGACGTCGCCACCGGAGCAAGTATTGTGTTCTTCGCTCAAGCTCTGGGCGGCTCGATTTTCGTTTCCGTGGCGAACAATATCTTCGACAACACCCTGTCGCAAGACTTGAAGAAGATCCCGGGCATTGACGCAAGGGTCGTCACGCACGTGGGCGCGACTAATTTACGCAGTATTGTGCCACCGAACCTGCTAGTGCCGGTGCTCATGGCATACAACGACGCCTTACGAAGTGCATTCTACGTCGTCGTGGCCGTTACTTGCGCCACCGTGTTTGGGACGCTCACCATGCCGTGGAGCAACTTGAAGAGAGTTGCCGCCGCGCAAGAAGCAGCCGCAAAGGCAGCCAAAAAAAAGGCTGCCTCCAGGGCCTCCGATAGCGAGCTACGATTATCCGAGGGAGCTGACTCGGTAGCGCAGCATCCCGCAGAGCGGCAGCAAGGGACTGAAAAGACGGTCGTGGAGGTATAGCGTCACATGCCACTCCCAGCTCTGCTTCAGTGCCTTGTGTTTGTACAGTAGGGACTGTTGGTGTCGGTCCAGCGCCAGGGAATGACTTTGGCGCGACTCTGAAAAAGGTCTCCACTCAGCCACATCAGAGAGTTGCAACTTCGTTCGTACAGCATAGCATATAAGACATAAGACATCCTACAATATACCAAGCTGAAGCCATTTTTGACTTGGGACTTGTGGCCTATGACCTGTGGCTATCACGCTCAGCTCTCACCCACAATCCCGCCCCTCGTCACAAAACAGCGTTGTCAAAATAAGTACGTCTTGTGTGTTATTCCATTCCGGCCATCATAAAACTAGTGACTAACACGGCGTACATCAAAAGGGTATCTCTAGAACTCGGACTCTCGACCCCCAACCCTTCGATCCCCACATAACCCAAGGACCGTACTCACTATTGATATCCTAAGAAAGCGCTACATTCAAGCATGCATGCATACTGTTTTTAAGAAAAACTTTGTGTTCGGACCACCGCATCACATCACATCACACCACATCACACTGTCTTATAGAGTTGATAGCATCGATGGTCATGCCGTCGACACCGACACAGTCCTGGTGATGGTGAGACTATACCGCTTCTCCAGACCGGATAGTAAGTCCTCGGCAAGTTTATCGGTTGTGCTCGCTCTGGAGGACGACGACGACGACGACGAAGCCCAAGACTCACGCACCGAGGCATGCGGCGTCCTTGGCACGAGTGGTGGGGGCGCCAACGGGAGTGGCGGCGGTGGAGGAGCCCTCTGGGGCGACGAAGGGACTCTTGGGATGCGCGATACTCGGCGGGAAGATTTGCGAGGGAGGGGAGGCGGCTGCCGGTCTTCGGCGCGAAGGTCTTGATCCGGAACTTCGGGGGGGAGGTCTAGCGACGAGGAGGAGGAGGAGGTGGAGGAGGACAAGGATGGGGAGGAGCCCGAGTGTGGATCCTGGTACGAGTCCGAGTCTGAACTTGGGTATGAAGCTGTTGCTTCGCGGGATGGCACTAGGTCTGGTGTGTTGCCCGCTTGACTGATACCGGATGCTGGATGTGCTTCGGTTTCCGACCGGTCTTCGACCTCTGCACGTACTTCCGTCTCTGGTCGTGCAGACTGGGCATCGATACTGCCGCTGTCGTTCGAACTCGTGCTCGTCGAGTGTTCCAGCGTGGTGGTTGGGCCGGACTGTGAGTCGCATGTATTTGCCGTACTTGCAGATTTTGTCTGTTTCCACGGCTTCAGAATTTGACTCAGCTCAGGACTTCGTCGTTGCTGGAGGGGACGAAGGCGATGTTGATTGTGAAAAGGCCCTGCGACGGCTCGGAAGAGCAAGCTGTTCACATCAGAGGCGTGGCTCTGACGCGATGTTCCGCCCCCTGCTTCAGCGGTCTCTAAGGCTTGCGAGGACTTTGCAATGGTGACGTTGGCATTGTCGACTGACTGTTGAAGCTTGATGATTGCCGACACTTGCTTCCTGGCGTCTCTCCGGAGTCGATCGAGGTGTTTCCTTTCAGCCCTGGTGGTACATTTCTCGCGCCGCTCTGCCAGTTGATCCAGCAGGCTGGCTAATTTGCCTGTGATGGCTTCGAGCTGCTGGGTGGCATTTTGGTCGGTCTTGCCCATCTCGGCGTAGACGATCGATCGTGTCCTGCAGGGGATGATTGGACAACTGATGCTCAGTGGTATGGGTAGAGCAAGCTGGTTGGTTGGTGGAACTCCAGCAGGGTGGCCAAGGGTGAAGTTCGTATACAGCGTACTGAGGAGATTTTAGTTGTAGTTGTTCAAGGGATCTTCTCGGCGACTATAAGAACGGGGTTTCTAGAGAATAGGAAGCCGAGCCCTGTGGTGGCTTTGCTGACGGGGCCGACACTCGCGAGGCTTGCGATTCTCAGCCTCCATGTTGACGCGCCTGGCTCCTGCAAGGCTGTCACAGCCAGTTTCCGTGCGGGCAGCCATCTACGAGCGGTGCTCTGTATTGGATTAGCTATCGCCTCGAACCTTTCCTGGCAATGCTTCAAGGACTGACTGCCCGTAGAAACATGTTGCAGCAGAGTTGTCTGTGCAGAGTCGGAGAGATCAGAAGCGGGACAAAGGTGATTTCGGGCCGACGCTCAGACAAGCTCTTTAGCTCGTTGCGGTACAGGGAGAGATGGGCACAAGCTCTGGCGAGGTGATGGCTGGGCAGGGCGCCGAAATGGCCGCTGGGGCCTGATCGTCCAGGGTCCGCGTGCCCTAATAATAACCACAGCGTGGCCGAACTGCTTCATCCTGCGGAGCGTACGCCGTGGCGTGGCAGGTATTAATGCTACGTGCCCTAGTTATTGTTCGACATACGACGCGTTGTCATCAAGCCATGGTCTCAAGCGGCTGCGAGTCATCGTCGCCGTACGATAGTCACCATGAAGACACAGGTTTGTGAACAAGACCGACTCACTCCTCGTGTGGCCAGATGCCAAGCAAATTCCAGGTCGACGTGTTCGTATTTACAGTGGCGTCAACAGTGGCTGCTTCGGGTAAGGACATGCAACTATGATCCCGTGTCTGCCTGATTTCCCGTGTATCTCACAGTACGTGCCTTGAACACACGACAGTTTGCAATCTAGGCTTCTCGTGTCTGTGCCAGGTCGTCGAGTCGATCGAAGACGCGCCACATTTACAGCGAGATACATCTGTTCAAGACGCGATGATGATGCCGTGATATACAGAACCAGACACGAGCGCCAACGCCACCATGGACGAGCAGCGCCTCCACAAGGCCTTCAGCTGCATCCGGTGTTTTGAGAGAAAGGTGAAATGCGACAAGCAGAGCCCGTGCTCAAATTGTGTCAAGTCCAACATTGAATGCATCTTCCGAGTGCCGCCCGCACCACGCCGGCGGAGGAAACGAACACAGGAGGATTTGTTACTCGCCCGTCTCAAAAAGTGCGAGGAACTCCTCAAGAGCAAAGGCATCGATATCGACAATCCCGACACAGTTCCCGGCCCTGCGTCGCTCGAAAGCCCTCCTCTCACACAACCGGGTTCGCAGCCACTGAGTCCTGAAGTATCCAGCACGGCTGCCGGCGAGGATCTTATCTTCGCCGCGCCCGAGATCAGAAAATCCGGCCGATTGATCGTCGACCAGGGCAAGTCCCTGTTCATCGAGAACAATCTGTGGGCCAGTCTCTCGGACGAGTTTCAACAGCCCAATGAAGCCATCGCCGAATACTCCGAGGACGACGAGGACGATGCCGGTACCCCTGTGGAGGAGAGCACCGAGTTCATTCTCGGCTACACGCCGACGAGCAACTTCATCCACCAATTCCATCCGTCTCCAACCAATATATTTGTACTGTGGCAAATATACCTGGACAACATCAACCCGATGACCAAATTCATCCACTATCCGTCATTTCACAAGACTCTCGAGCAAGCCTGCAGGCAGCTCGACAATCTGCCCCGAGGCCTGGAAGCGCTGTTATTCGCCATCTACGGCGCGGCAGTCTACACGATTGACGACGACGAGTGTGAGACGAGACTCGGTGAGCCCCGAAAGATGTTGCTGGCGCGATACCGGCATGCCACCAGGAAAGCGCTTGCCCGGGCGAGGTTCATGAACACCTCGGAGCTGGTGGTGCTGCAAGCGCTATCGCTCTACCTGTTCTCCATGCGCGAGAACTACGACCCGCGGACGAACTGGACGTTGGCAGGAATTGCCGTCCGCGTCGCCCAAGGCATGGGTCTCCACCGCGACGGCACAGGTCTGGGGCTGTCTATTTTTGAGACGGAAATGCGCCGCCGCCTGTGGTGGCAGATCGTCGTGCTGGAGGGCCGCTCCGCCGAGCTCAGCGGTTCAGGGCGATTCGGCGACCTCTCCTTGTCCGACGTTCTGGCCCCGACCAACGTGAACGATGAAGACCTCCACCCGGACATGACGGAACCGCCGGTCCCGCAAACAAGGCCGACCGAGATGATATCGTGTCTGCTCCGAATCGAACTTACCATCTTCTTCCTGGAGAAGCAACGCCAAAAACCGAGCATTGACATCGAGAGCTTGCGGCTATCCACGCCATGGAAGAGCTCCCTGGAAGAGCGCGACGCGACGATGGACGAGTTGGAACAGCGCCTCGAAGACAAATTCCTCAAGTACTGCGATCCGTCGGTGCCCATCCAGTTCATGTCCATCATCATCGGCCGAGGCGCCATCAACATGATGCGCCTGATGGCCCACCATCCACGCAAGTGGGGCTACCAGGAGCAACTGCCGCCGCCGGAACGGGACTACCTGTGGAACGTGTCCGTGAAGCTCCTCGAAGGCACGAACATGGCACACTCGGCCAAACAACTACAGAGATTCATGTGGCATACCCGCGTGCACTTTGTGTGGCAAGCCCTCATTTTCGTCCTCAACGACCTCAAGCAGTCCACGCTGGGACCAGAGGCGGATAGGGCATGGTCAGCGGTGGACGAGATCTACCGGCACCATCCGTACTTTGTGACGGACTACAAGCGGCCCTTGCACGTCGCAGTGGGGAGCTTATGCTTGAAGGCGTACGCCGCGCGGGAGAAGGCCCTCCGGGCAAGCACCAACGGTGTCTTCCCCAAGGTCATCCCGGAGTATATCCAGCAGCTGCGCGAGCAGCGTGAGACCGGACCGCTCCAGCGCGCCAAAGCCACCTCGTCGAAGATGCGCCCTGGCAACAATGCGGCAGAAGAGGCCACCAACGATCCCGGGAGCACCGATAGCCAGTGTCAAGCCACACTGGGGTGGGAGAGCATCTCCCCGCCACCGGCGCAACCAACGCCCGGTGCCAGTAACCTCTTCGCTGCGGACGTGGGATACAGCACGTCCAACGCAAGCAGCCAGCTCCCCTTGCCTGCGTTTCAGCCCATCCCGCCACCACTGGTTGGCGACGGCATCTTTGCATCCGAACACAGCTTGGCGCACGATTTGGCGCTGGCAGACGTCCAACTGGATTGGGCGCAGTGGGACTATATCATGCAGGATATGGGGGAGATCCCTTGACGATGGCTTATCGTTGTGGCGACGGGCTGGTCAGTGACTCGGCGTTGTATGAATATACGGCTGTGGCATATCCACTTTGGGAGTATATGCTGGGTGCAGGACGCTCGAAGGATATACAGAGCGTCCACTCGGATGGTACCTAGTAGATACTGAACTTCTCTCTCTCCTCATTTTGAAAGATTTCACAACTCACCTTGGACAGCGACGAGAGGCTTGTCTGCCCGAGTTCTTCTTGATCCTCAAATGAACAGCCTCTGCTGAGACCTCTCAAACACAAGGTGGCAGTATGGCCAGTCCTCGACGTACAGAACCTACTTAGTACTGCGCGAATCTACAAAGCCACGCACTAAGCTGCCTTTCCAATCCGTCGACCTACACCCTCCTCCTTCACGAGGAGGTCATTGATCAAGAACAGCAAGGCAAGATCTCTAGATTGTCCCTGAGCGTATGTGTAGCATTAGCACGTCAATTCAAATGTTGATCCTGTACATATCGCTACATTTACTCCACAGAGTGATTCCGCAGCATAGCTGTCAACACCGGCGCCACCCTCGCTCTGGTACAGTAGTAGCGCGCCAGTATAAAGCGGTCGGGCATATCTCGCTCTATCCAGTCGCCCCCAAGTATAGTGCCCTCCTGTTCATGTGGCCTCCCTCTCACCAAGGTGGTTATTCACCTCGTCCCCCTCTCACCCAGATCGTCATTCACCTCGCCTGTCTCGACGGGCCGTGGATCTTCTGTGCGGTACCACTCCCCATTAAACGCATTGACCAACCATGTCCCCAACTTATCATACACGATGCTATTGGCGTTATGGAACAGAATACTGTGGTCACTATCCGGGAAGAAGTGCACATCGTAATTCTCAATGCCCGCCAGATCAAATTTGTCCAGCAACGTCAGGGTGTTTTGCATGTGCACGTTGTCGTCGGCCACGCCGTGCATGATGAGGAACCGCACGTTCTGCGCCATCGCCGTCACGTTGGAGATGGCCGACTTGTCGTACCCCTGCGGATTGTTCTGCGGCGTGCGCATATACCTCTCGGTGTAGATGCTATCGTAGAAGCGCCAGTCCGTGACGGGCGCGACCGCCATGCCGTATTTGAATGTCTCGCCCGCGTCCGTCTCGAGCACCTTGAGCGTCATGAACCCGCCGTATGACCATCCCCAGATGGCGATCCTGTCGGCGTCGACGTACGATTTTTTGGCCCAGATCTTTGCCGTGGCGATTTGGTCGTGCGCCTCGTAGGAGCCGAGGTTGTTGCGGATGATGGTGCGGGCTTCGCGGCCGATGAAGCCTGTGCCGCGCCCGTCGACGGTGACGACGACGTAACCAAGCGAGGACGCGACGTAGGATTGGAAATCGACGTGAAAGCGGCGGTTGACCATTTGCGAGCCAGGGCCGCCGTACAGGTAGAACAGGACGGGATATTTCTTCTTGGGATCGAAGTGAGGCGGCCGCCGTTCCACGACCTGTAGGGTATACCCGTCAACGGTTACGTTCTGGAAGATTTGGTGGGGCAGTTCGTGCGAGGATGCCATTTGAGCGAGTGCCTTGTTTTCTTCCAGGACTTGGGAGATTTTCTCCGGTTTGGCCGGAGTGGAGATGACTTTCTGGTAGGGGATGTTGGGTCCGGTGTATTTTAGGCTGATGTAGCCTGCGCCGGAAGAGAATGAGGACTCCCAGTATCCGGCTTCATTGGTGGGCACGAGTGATTGCATGTCGGTACCGTCCAGCTTGACGCTATACACATGGCGCTGCGTAGGGGCTTGCTTGGCCGCCGTGAAATACACCAGATTGTTTTGCAAATCGACAGCTGCTGGCCCACCATCCACTTCCCAGTTCCCTTTCGTCAGCATGACCGGAATCGAGCTGTTCAATGGGGAGAAATAAGCCAAGTGATTGCCGTTGTCAGAAATGACAACGTCGACGTAGCCATCTTGAGGGCGGCCATTGTCGGGATCGGCCGGGATGTACTTTGTCTGTTGCGTGGGCTCAATCCAGCCTCCGTCCACGTCTTTCAAGTCAACGATTCTGACAGTATGCCCTGATTGTGCGGCAACATCGACAAGGACAATCCTTACACGGTCACTCTCGCGGTTCGACTCTGAGACCAGTGCCTTTCCGTCGTCCGCAAAAACAATATTAAAGATGATGCGGTCTTCGTCTGGGAACCCACCCTCGATGTCCACGGAGAAGACCTCCTGTTTCGCGATATCGTAAAACAGCATATCCACCACAGGATTCGGTGCTCCAGCTTTTGGATACTTAATCTCCTTGACCTCCGGGTAGTTCTCCAGGCCCTCAACGGGCGTTTTCCCGCTCGGCCTTGAGAGGAAATATTGCACCGGATATTCTGGGACGGTGGTCTCATTGGTGCGTAGGAAAGCGAGGTACTGGCCATCCCTCGCCCACCATGTGGCTGTGTTGGTTCCGAAGACTTCTTCCTCGTACGCCCAGTCCGGAATCCCATAAAAGTACTCGGGCCCTCCGTCGGTTGTAATCGTGGTCACCTGGGTCGACGCGAGTGACCTCAGGAACATGTTGTTGTCTCTCGTAAACACAATAGAATCGCTCTGGGGTGACCATTGAGCGAGTTGAATCTTCGCGTCTGGCAGAGCTGGATCGAGCGGCTGAGCGTTCTGCGTCTCCACGTCGAGGATAAAGTACAGTCCGAGGAAGGAGTGTCGAAACACCTTTTCGGGATTCGCCAGCAGCAGAACCTTCTTCATGTCCGGACTGACCCAGAAGTCTGAAGTCCAATATTGTTCTCCGCCATAGTTGATCCACCCGCTCTTCACCAAGGTCCTGGCGTTGGAAGCGTTCGCCGCGGACGAGGTCCGACTCCGAATATCCTCGACGACAAGATAATCCTTTCCCTGCCGACTGATCTCCAATAACAGCCCGTCCTCGCCATTGGGCCCAGCGATCCACTCGATATTGGCGTACTTGGGCGACCACTGCCCGTTCCTAATCTGTTCCATGGTAACCTTCTTTCCCGAGCTCTTGATCGGCGTCTCGTGGTCGTAGTCTAACGTCGAGGCATGCTTATATCGACCTCCAGCCAGGAAGGCCAGTAGCGCGAGCCCCCATCCGACGACTGCAATGGCTGAGAGGACCCACAGCGCGCGCTTCAGCCCTCTGGACATGCGCTGTCCGCCAATGGTGTAGTTCTTGTCCTTAAACCGGGGCAACTCAGGATCACTGTCATCGTCCCGGTAGTCTGTGGGCTGCGAGCGCTTCTCCGTAGCATGTGACAAATTTAGACTCTCCAGGACCAACGAAGCCGTCGAGGCAGTTGTGACACTGTCCTGAGAAAGCCGCGGATATGCATCCTTGGACGACCTGCCAGCCTGATTTATCAGCGTTTCCCGCTCTTCTGGTAAGGTGCCCATCCTCGGGGTGGGAGGCCACCGCCTGGGGCTCGTGTTGAAGATATCGTAGTTAAAAGCGAGGGATGACGACCTCGACTGCGTAGGTGGTGAGTTATCTGGCCATGGTGTCTGAGGCTGGGATGTGAAAGGCGATACGGCGCCGTCGATATCTCTGCGAGTTGCGATCGAGACTCTCTTTCGAGGCGACGGGGGAGGGAGTTGCTTTGTGCGTAGGTCAGTGATGATCCGAAGAGTGCCAGCCTCGCCCGGGGTTTGGGGCGCAGCGGAGGCAGAGGAAGACGGGGAGGGAGTGCGACATGGCGCTGTAGCCGAGCCCATCGCGAGAGGGCTTCCGATTGGACGGCGCTCGCCCGCACCATCGACACTGCCAACGACGTATCCAACGACAAATACAACGGCGACAGCAATGGTACAGATTCGGTTTCTCTCTCAATCATCTTCTTGACAGTTCTACAGTATCTGGGTCTATTCAGTCTCTGGCTGGGGTATCTTGACGGCCAGTCTTGCTGCTTGCGGCGTCGCGTTTCGCTGTACGCTTCCATCCATGTCCGAAAACGGAACATTGTCAACATTCCTCAAACACTGCGCTTCAAATCAATGTGTACCAACTCCAGACGCCATGCGCGAAGGACTCCAATCTACTGACTCCAGACGCCTTGCGGACAGTTTTCTTGCGGAAACAACCCTGTATAAATGCGGTGATCACTTCGAGAATGCATAGAGCACCCCAGCCACCAGGAAATAGAGGCCAAGTCCGACGGTCAAAGAGACGAGCCACTGCTTGACGAAGCCGACTCTGCTCTTCTCTCGCCAAGCGGGCCATCTGAGCCCGGCCAGCACCACCCAAGCAATCATGAGCAGACTGTTGAAAATCGCGCTCGGCAGCGCCATCACCAAGTACAGGTTGAGTTGGGAGCTCGGGCTCGACTTGTCCGGCAACACCTTGATCAAGATGAACGGACTCGGGATGGCAACGACTGTCGTGATGGCCAGCATATATATCCCTGCCATTGCGACTGAAGAGTTCTGCCTGCACGCCTGACAGTTGTCGGCATGCAGTTGATGGAGCCCGTGGGCATACTGGCGCTCTGTGTCTATTGATGACCGCGTGCTCCGTTGCCTCCGCAGAACTGCAAGGGATGCCAGAGGCCGCGACCATCGACTCCCGCGCCGCGGTGGTCGCTCTGCTCTTGCCTCGGCGTACCTCCGTCTCTCGGCCTCGTCGTTGCTCGCCGCAATGGCGTCCCCGTCCAGAATGCGCTGGATTTCCTCCGTCTGGCCGTCCACCTCTTCTATGGTCCTTGTGAGCTCTGACTTCCCATTGACAACCTGGGCGTCTCGCTCAGCTTCACTCGAGCCCACCGCCGTTGAACTTGACGCTTCTGATGTGTCCCGGTGCCGATGGACACTGTTGGCGACGAGGCTTGCGCCGAATGCATCGCTGAACGGGTTGTGTGAGCCCGCACTTGCGATGGTGCTGCATATAGGGCCTCGTATGCTGGAGCGGCCCCTTGGACTACTAATAGCCGCCCAGCTTGCATTGCTGTCCCGTCGGAGAGCCCACGGTTCAACAGAGGTGACTTGCTCCACGTGCTCCGTGGAACTAGCGATGCCTTCAGCGGCAACAGCGTCTGCTTGCTCTGTAATCGGCATGGTGAACATCATCCTGGAAGTCGCGTATAAAGTGAGGGGGAGAACAGTTAAGCGCGTTGATGCTGGCGATCGCCGAGGTGCTCGTATATAAAGGAGGTGCGTTCGTTACAGTGCTCTGTGGAGTTAGGGGAGAGAATAGGTATATTGGTGATAGCGGACGAACAGTGAGTATCGGAAGTACTTGGAGAAGGGAGGACTCAGCAGCAGAAGTTCCTTTATAAGTCGTAACAGTTGAGGGTGGACGCCACGAAGCTGACCTCAAGCAGACTCAGGAAAGAGGGCGTCCTTATCATCTGTCCTGCATTTGTTCGCCTGATCCTGCCACGGCAACAATTCGACTTCGAGGCACGTCCTACCCATTTTGAGCGGTTTGGCCAACGAAACCACTAATTTACTCCCGGTTCTGGTGTCCGCGCGCAAGACGGCCTTTCTCTCCGTGCGTTAGGGTTGGGAGTTACACGTCAAATCAAGAACTCGCGTGCGACCTGTGCGGCGACCGGAAACCGGCACGCTTCAACAGCCGCCGGCTGGCAGCGGAAAAGAGAAGAGAGTCTATTCATCTCCAGTCATTGACTTGGAAGTACCAGAGCCTGTGCGTCTCCGGTAAGTGGAAACGAGAAGGGAGTCTGCGCATCTCCAACAAGTGGAAAGTAAGAGAGTCTGTGCGTCACAGTGAATGGAGAGTAAAGGATCTATACATCTTCAGTAAGCGGAAAGTAAAGAGAGCCCGTGCATCGGCAGCGACTGCAAAGTAAGAGTCTCTGTGCATCTCCGGTAAGTGGGAAGGAAGAACAACGCCTACTCACCATCCACCCGACGAACCCATAGCAGACAGCATTCGTACATACATCCCTTCCCTTCCCTACGCAAAACGACCTTGCCAGCCCTCCGACGCCGAAACTCGGCCGGGACCTCAACCGGCCCAAAAATTGCGACTGGCTCAACGCACAGGCGTGGAAGCGCAGACTTTTTTAATCGTTCTATACCGCACTAGCTTTGACGGTGACCAATAAAAAGCATACGGAGTACCGCAGCCTCGGATCGACCTTGCGTCGTCTGGACACGCTGATAGGTTCGACCAGAAGGGGGAGTCGAGACAAGGCTGGCTTCCCCGGCTTGGCTGGCTGGCTGGAGCTTCTGAGGAAAGAGAGGCGGTCGATCTGTCGGTCTGTCTACTTGTACTCCCGTGGCCGTGCGGATGCGGATGCGGATGCGGTAGGAAGGATCAGCAACGTGTGTAAGTTCTGGGGAAGTGAGGAAACACCGTACTGTGTAGGTAAGTAACTTTGGCCAGAAAGAAGAACAGCGGGTGGTTGAGTTTCGTCCAGACCGTCTAAACTGGTGTTGTAAGGTTTGGATTGTGCCGTGATCTGCTTGCTGCAAAGTGACTTTACGAGGTCTTGATCAGTCGCTCGAAAAATGTAGTCTCAGTTTTAAGTCACAATAAAGACTCTTGATGCCTTGCAACAAATGAACTGTTGTGTTCTTGTACTCGTAGTTGTATGAGCTTACACAGTATCCTCAGGGCCAATGCGAGGCATGATGAACACAACACGAGTTGCTGGGATCGACAATGAGATTCCGAACGCCATCAGACCCTCCTGGATATTTATGCAAACAGAAGTCAAACTCCACCAATGCAGCTCAACGCTAACTTATGCCCGCTCCCACCTGTCAATCTTGCCCTGTTCCTGGTGGTGCAGTGTCTGAAGTCGCTTCCGCTGGCACTCTTCGCCAGCCACTCAGCGAAGAGTCGAATTATGTTCCAGTGTCTTGATGTATCTGACAAACGCCTTTTTGTGGACCATGCCTCTGAATTCTCCTTCACTCAAAACGCAAATGTACCGCAGTCCCAATTTGACGAAGCACTGATAAACCAGGTCCATTGGGGAGTGCACATCAAGTGCCACCGGCGCCGGGTCAATGTAAGGCGTGAGGTCGGTAGGGTCGGAGGACGCTTCTTCGTTGCCAGACTCCTCCCGTCCTGAATCGTATCCTGCTTCCTCAAAGGAGTCCCAGAGCCGGTAGTGGGAGGTGAGCGCGTGGTTTTCTGTGGAGAGCAAGCAGAGTGCATTCTCCTCATCCTCTACCCTGTCTAGAGCAAACTCTAGGTCTGGAGCTGGGATGAGGCCCACTAGGATTTTGTTGCGGAGGACAGGCAAGCCACCATCTAGCTCCCCAAGATTTTGCAAGCGTCTGAGTTTAGCCCGTAGGTCGGTCGCCTTGACAAGAGGGGATAGCGTGATGTCAATCACTTTGTCTCTTCTGAATCGGGGTGTGATGTCTCCAAGCTCGGAGTCAAAAACCGGGGTGGTCCGGTTGTCGAGGAAGGGGTATGAATTCATGTCGGTCAACAGGTCATATATGCTCAACGGCTCGACAGCGTCTGCCGTCCACTTGGCACAAAGAACACCCAATGAGAAGGGCAACACGTGGTCCAAGCTGCCTGTCAACTCAAACAGGATGACAGCCAAAGTGACAGAGAGGCGTGTGACGCCGCACATGGTGGCGCCGGCCGCCACTAGGGCATAGACTCCAGGTGTAATACACGATTCGATGTTTCCGGAGTCTCGGCAATGCGACCATAGGAAAAAGTCTGGAAATTTCAAGACGACGTATTGGGCCAAGTGACCAACGATGCGTCCCATGAGGCCGCCAACCACCATAGAAGGCACATAGATGCCGGCGGGCACCTTGATGCCAAAAGTGATGGTCGTGAGAAAAGCCTTGACGACGAATGCAAGGCTGAGGTAGCGAACAATCTGCAGGATTTCATCCTCGGTCGTAGGACAGAGCCCATTTCCTGGATTTTGCTGACAGGGGCTGGCAAGCTCGAACAAGAGTTCGGCAACAGCTAGCCGGGTATATCGGTTCCAGAAGCTGATCAAGCCCGTGAGCAGGGCCACGAGTAGAACTTCCAGCATTGGATAGGTTTTGATGATTTTGATGCGCCGGAATGTAGTGGCCCAGAAGCGAGATGCTTTGATGAAAAGTGCACCGGCTACTCCGCCTGCCATGCCAATTAATACGAAGAGGGCGAGCTCGAAGTAATGCCAATCCGTAACATAACGGACTTCAAACAACACAATCTTGTTTGTGCCATACGGGTTCAGGAACTTTAGTGAAAGCGCCGCAACAATGCAACAGAAGAAGGTGCGAAACAAAGTCTTGGGAGGGAAATAGTAGCTGACTTCCTCCAGGCTGAAGAGGACTCCACCCAAGGGCGAGCCGAAAGCCACGGCGACACCAGCGGCGGCACTCGCCGATAGAACCTCTCTTCGCTTACCGTCGTTGAGGTTGTACTTGGTAAACAGCCTGCAAGCAATGTTGCCCACACAGGTGGCAATGTGCACATAAGGACCTTCTTTGCCCAAGCTCATCCCTGATGCCACGCTCAGAATGAGAGCGATAGACTTGAGAATGAGAACTCGAAGGCCGAGGTATCCGTGCAGAACAAAGCCACTGAGGATGACCTTGACCTCTGCCACGCCACTTCCCGCTGCTGAGAAGTATACGCTTGCCGGGACTGTGCTCTCCTGACTCGGACGTCGGACACCTGATGACTTGTCCTTGTCTGCCTCGGCGTTGATGGTCTGCCTGAGCGCTCCAAGATCCTCATCGAGGGTGGAAGCTATGTGTGAGGGCACGACAGTCTTCGAGTACAATGTGATAAAGCAGGACAAGGCTGCAAGAAACATTGATCCGAGGATGAATGCCAGATAGTCAATGTGAAGGTCGTCGATTCGAGAAGGGTGAATAAGTTCCGACCAGCTCCTCCACCTGTCACACGTGCGTTCTCCACCGCAGCAGCTGGTCCTGCTCAGATACCAAGCACCTCGACAGAAGCCTCGCTTGATATCAAAGATAGCAGACTCGGTCACGTCGACAAAGTATGCTAATGCGGCAGAGACGACTCCGATGATGGCCACGAGAACCCATCCTTGAGCCGAGTCGAGGAGCAAAGCGATTCGTCCTCGCCAACCCCGCTTTTTCCTCAGCTCGAGCACACGGTATCCGTCCGCAATGCTATCGTGGACCCAGTCCGTCGACGTGAACTGATCGTACCATAATCGGTCGTCCTTCGACAAGGAGCTTGCCAGCATCGACGAAGAAAGTTTAGGGGTACGCAGCCCAGAGCTCCTCATCCATACCGGACTGGCGTTGCCCGACTGTCGCGCACCATATTTCCGTTTTCGTGAACTCCCGCTGGCACTGTTCACTCTGGAAAGCTGTCTTGACCTCGGAGATCCCGGTGTGCTCTCGCCAGTGTACCTGCGAACTAACCCTGGACGGTCCCCCAGCAGGGCAGTCTCTTCCGTATCTTGGGAAGTCATAACGAGTGACGGGGGTAGCCGTGGTCCCGGTTCAATTCCGGCAAGCGAAGTTCTGGATCTGCGGAGCGTCTCTGGGGAGGACGGCGTGGTAGTTGACTGAGAAGGTGGGAGGGAGGCAGCCTCATAGGGTCCGTGAAAAGAGACAAAGGATTTCGGCATCGTCGCAGCATCTGTAATGAATAGGAGGAGGAAGGACAGCTGCTAAAGATCACCAGAGGCAGGAAGAAGGTCACGGCGCCGCCTGCAGGCAGCCGCCGCCTTCCCCAGTCCGTCAGCTGGTCATCGGGAAGGTAAGCTGTATAAATAACAGTCTCGTGGAAGGCGTGGAAGAAGTAGAGGACTCGCTCCCTGACTCGGTTCGAGTATATCAAAGATTAGCAGTATCGACAGGGTGACTTTTCCGGGGCCCAGCCAAGCGTGCCAGAGGTGAAAACTGGTCGGTTGAAAGGGCGAGTAATGGACGGTCACGCTAATCGTAGCAAGCAGGAAGAGGGTGTGCCTATAGTGGACAAGATGTCAGTGTCAAGGCTAGGCATATGATCAGGTGGACGAAACATCTCGAACGACCCAGTGGGCGGTGGCATCAATCATCTGACGGTTTTCGACGAACGCGGCGAGGTGCCGGTCTCGAATGGGAGGACGGCCTCATGCGGAGGAATGTCTCGTCAGTCTGGGCATTGAGCAGCAGCCAGTGCCGACACTCCGAACGACTCGTCGTCGCGACGTGAAATGAAGTGCTGCCCCAGCAGGACACCACTGTCGCTGGAGTAATTGGATGCGTGGGCCTCGATGAAGCCGCTCAAGGCATTTACACAACCTCGGTGGGTTAGAAACAATTTGGAGAGCCACGACAAGTGCTGGGGCGTGACGATGACATGCATAGCCACGGGCCTGTAAGAAGCCTCGGGTGCCCTCGTCAGCTGCACCAACATGTCATGGTGCACCTGCAGGATCACCCAAGCCCATGCCCGGGAATCTTTAGGCGATGCCGAAGCCACTAATGAGCTCGTGCTCGGTGCAACGCTTCCGAGATCGACATCGCGAGCATTGGGTGAACATCGCTTGAGATTTTGAGTACGTGCTGTACCGTGTATACCACAGCCTGTTTGAGCTGCTACAGTACATGAATTCTCTTCGCAGCCTGTGCCTCCTCAACCAAAGACGTTCTCATACTCTACTCGTCGCTCCGACCATGTCCCATTCACCCACCCAGTCAACCTCGTTTCTACATCCCACCTCCCCCCACCCGAACGTCTACCCCCAACTCATCCTCCTCGGCGACAGCATCACACAACTCTCCACCCTGACCCTAACGGCCCGCCTGTCGGAATGGTACTCTCGACGCCTCGACGTGATCAACCGCGGCTTCTCAGGCTACACGGCGCCGATGGGCCACGAAGTCCTCCAGCAATTCTTCCCCGCAGACAGTGTGCCTTCCCAGACGGTCCCGCGCGTTCAGTTGATGACGATCTTCTTCGGTGCCAACGATGCCTGCGTGCCCGGACACCCCCAACACGTGCCCCTCCAGCGATACATCGCCTCCCTGAAGGACATGATCTGCCACCCAGCCCTGAAGCTGCACGACACGCAGGTCATCCTCATCACGCCTCCACCCGTGGATGAATATCAACTGGGCGGCCGTGATCGCACTGCAGAACATACCGCAAAATACGCGCATGCCGCGCTTCAAGTCGGCCGTGAATGCAATCTCCCCGTGCTGGATCTGTGGACTGTATTCATGCGCAGGGCCGGCTGGACGGAAGGCTCGACCAGCGCGCTGGCAGGAAGTAAGGATGCGCCTCGGAGCGAGGTGCTGGGCGAACTGTTGGAGGATGGACTCCACCTCGCGACGGAGGGCTACGAGGTGGTGTTTTGCGAGTTGGTCAAGGTGATTGAGCAGGAGCTGCCGGAGCAGACGCCCAAGAGGCTACCCATGGTGTTTCCGGACTGGAAGGACAAACTTGGCATCCAGCCATAAACACAGATCCCTCTCGCAGGAGCGGTGGTCCGCAGTTCCCAATTCGCTTAAAGGGTAACTAGCGACGGCGCGAGGTGGCTTCGTCAGCGTGTGGTCACGCAGTATTGACCCGCCGAAACACAGTACGTCTGAGTGTGTGGGAAGGCGGCTTCACGGTTCGTACTTCTGCACACGTCGAACCACTTCAGCACCACTGACCAGACCAGACCGGTTGAGTTGGCGAACAGTCTAGACGTCTCTCGTCGGTGGTGCACTTGCTCCTGTACAGTTCACGGCCCGAACACCTCTACACAGGACTTGCACACTCAGCTCTGCATGTGCCAGCACTAAATTCTACGTGCTATACGTAGCACGAGCATGAAGCCGCTTTTGCTCCCATTGGGCCTCCTCCTTTTCGCCACCCTCTCCTTCACCCCGGTCCTAGTCCCGGCGCGAGTCCGAGTCCACGCCCTCCCCATCCAAGAATCCCCGGTCCTCCGTGCCATCGACGCCTCGCTCCTCGAAACCCTGGCCCAGACCTACACAGCCTACCTAGACAAGAAACAAGAGGGCACCACGCACCTCCTCTCCACGATCGACGACTTCATCGCATCCACAAAACTGGCCCTGACCACAGACTTCGAGCTGACGCGCGACACGCTCGTCGAGGCCCTCGACCTGCTGCGCGCAAGCAACGCGGCTCAAGCCGAGAACAACGAAGTCGGCAAACGCTCCACCGACGTCCAGCAGCGCAGTCTGGCGATCCAGGAGCGCACGCTGCAGCTCGCGGAGAAGTCGAACCGCGATGCCGTCGAACAGATCATCACGGCGTAGAGCGGTGTGGTTGTGCTGTTCCTCACGCTGGTGACGGCGTGGGTGCACTGGGTGGACGCGCGGAATAATCGCGAGCGCGTGCGGCTGTTGGCGGAAAGTCATGCCGGGCTCGAAAGGCGCGTGGCTGTCATGCATGAGGACCTAAGGCGGTATCGGCGCGAGTATGGCGCGTATCGGCAGGCGGTGGGGGGTCATCGGCGCGAGGCGACGTCAACGGGGAGTGACACGAGACTGAGGAGTGGGTATGACTACGCTCAACTGGAATGAAAATCTAATGGCATTCTGGATTCAATTGAGGGAGATTCTAGACTACAGGATCGGGCCTCGCAGAGACAGGTGTAGAGTGGACCCGACTTTGGCGACACGCAACGACGCTGTGTACCACCCAACACGTGAAGGAAAAAGGAGTGACCAAGAACAAGTTTACAAGCAGAAGAGACAAGCCCGCGCGCCGGAGGAGAGAGTGTGGTCAGGCCATCTGGGGCCCATGAATAGACGTCATGTCGAGGCGTGAATACACCGAAGAGACTGGTGAATCGTAGAGTGCAAGGGAGCAAATTCTACTCGTCATCGCTCTCTTCGTCGCTCTCGGCCTCGTCCAGCCACTGCAGGAACTTCTCGGCAGCTTTACGGACTTTGCGGCTGGTGCCAATGTCGACATATTTCTTGCTGGCCTTTTGACCCCAGACCTTCGCAACCTCCTCGCTCACCAGGTCGTTCTGGTAGTAAGCCATGAGGATGGCAGGGACCAGAGGGATCAGGTCGGAGTGATCGTTGCCGACAAAGCGCTCGGTACCGCCGAGGAAAGCCTTCATGTGCTTCTCAGACTCGCCGATCATGGTCTTGAGCATGCTGGCACGCTTCTCGATTTGCTTCTGCTTTATGATGTTGTCGTCGAAGAGAGTCTGGGCCAGCACAGTCAAGGTCTTGTGCTTGTTCTCGATGCCCAAATCTTTGGCCTTTTTGTAGATTTCGAGATCGTCCACCTTGGTCACAGTGCCTTTAGCCTTGGTCTCGTCGATGAGCCAGGTTCCAAGCTGGTCGTAGACGTTGTGGCCGTTCTCCTCGCCCTCTTCATCGTCGTCGAAGGCAAGAGAGCTCTTCAGGTCAGTCGGGAGTTCTTTGGCACGAGCAGCCACAGCCTCGGCGGAAGTGTCGACTGTCCACTCGTCATCCTTAGGTTCTCTATCGGCCTTGGACTCAATCCCCTTGGCACCCTCGGTGATCTGTCTGGTAAACTCGTCATCGCTACCAGCCTCGAGCTCCACGACACCCTCGTCGCCATCGGCATCACCTTTGTCAGAGTTGGAGTCGTGAGGGCTGCCGCCATTCACGGAGCCGTTCTCTTGGGCTTCGGCCTTGGCTCGATCGCGACGAGTCATCTTTTCCTTCTTGGTCTTCTTTCCGCCCTTCGGTTCGTTCTTGAGAATGAATCCACTCAGCTTGTGTCGCAGGTCGACCTGGGTACGTTGGCCGCAGGCCTTGCAGTCCAACAGAATGCGTCCATCCTTGAGGTTGATCTCGGTCTCGGGGTTCTTGCAGGACTTGCAGAGGACGAACCTGGAGATGAAGCCATCCAGCGAGTCTTGCAACTTGGACGCCTCATGGGCTCCGTTGATGATCCAACGGTCGTCCTTTGGGTTGGTGTTGGTTTGCGCACCCAGCTCGAAACCGAAGTACTTGATAACATAGGAAGGAGGACGGGCCAAGGATGCTGCAACGCTTGGCAGGTTGGCCACAACAGTCCTAGCGATAATGTGTTAGTACTATGTATATATAAATTGGGGGAACCAGAACTCGATATCGCTTACTTGATGCCGTTGCCTTTGCCTTCAATCTTGGATTGCAAGCGCTCCATCTTGTAGCGGTAGAAGGGATCGGTAACGTCCCGACGAATGTTGAGAGTAGCCATGGTGAGCGATGTTTATTTCTCTTTCCTGAATCTTATCTTTTGCAACGCTGTATAGGACAGTTCGAGCAGGAAGGTCGACCTTTTCGGGCTAGACGAAGGCTCACAGGTTGTTGGCGTGGATGCGGGTGTTTGCGAATCTTTCAATTTGACCAGACATGCGTGGGAAATCACCACTGATTAATGAAATATAACATGAAGAAAGGCGTCTGATGCAGCGTATCAACCATAGGAGGACCTGGCGACACTACAACGATGTCGTTTGGCCGGAAATATGTCCAGCTTTTGTTTGGTTTTGGTTTTGGAGGAGGGGAAGACCGTCCGATACATGAACAATCCGGGCTGTTGCTTGAGCGTGATGCGTTGACTTTCCAGTAGGATGAGGAGCGCAAGCGGAATGGCGCTGCGGGATTGATAGCACGAGCAGCGGTGGCAGACTCAGAGGGCGATGGATGTTGAGCTTGCGAGGCTTCCGACGATGAAAATGTCTGACCAGAGCGAGTAAATCTCGACTGCTTGACAGAGTGGTGGTGATGATGATGATGAGAGGAAAAGAATAGAAGTCGGGAGGCGAAGATGAAGTACGGAGCAATCCACGGAGAAGGACTCGGTTAGTCTCCTCGGCTTGCGCTAAAAATTTGTGCAGTTGTCACTCGGAGCAGAGGATCCGCTCACCCAACAGGAAGAGGCCGTGTGCTTGCGTGACTGGATGGATGAGAATGACATTGATGCTCAGCAGGGGTCTGGCCCGCAAACATTCACTGCAGCAGCGAGAAGCCGAGATGCAGGAGCATGCAGAACAATCGACAATTGACCCTCCGCTTGCGTCTTTGTTCGCCCGGCAGGCAGCCACTGCATTTCCCGCCACGGACAAGGCCTGACCGCCGGGAACAGTGCCTGGGAGCCTGGGAATCTGCACCGGCACCCAGACTTTAGGCGTCCGATGCGCCGGAAGCTATCTACCTAGGTACTTCGGTACTGTAGGGTACTCGTACAGTGCAGCATTGGGCCACAGTGCCTCATGCTGCTCGCGACACACGCCCAGATGTCGTCGTCTTGACTGAACTTGCTTCACGACACCATCTCACAGGCCACATGTCTCATCGAGTCTGCAGGTTGCCTTTCTCTGAATTTCCGGAGAATTACAAGGTAGGTGCCATTGCTGCAGATGAATTTCTGTCGACGGGGGTGACTCGCTTCCACAGTCTCGCATTTAGTTGCAAGTCAAGTCGAAGCTTTTCGTTATATGATGACACATCCTGAGCTCTGCATACCTGTAGTTTTCTGTTTCTTTCAATCCCTACCACGAGCCAACAACCATCAGTTCCGTGCAAGGTAACAGTTCAGTGACTCCATTCATGTGAGAAGCAGACTGCACATGTTCAATGTGCACGAGCCCGATCGGTGACCCCTTTGACTTAGAATTCACACAGTCAGGTCAGTCACACAATGTCGTCAAACCCACAGCTCCGACCAAGCATAGACTGGTCTTTGTACCTAGTCACGGACTCCACTCCAGCAATCCTGGGGGATAAGGACATGGTCCACGTGGTCGAGCAGGCGCTCCGTGGCGGCGTTGGCATCGTCCAGTATCGAGAAAAGCACGCCGACACGGGCGCCATGATCGAAGTCGCGTCGAGACTCCATGCCGTCACCCAGAAATACAATGTCCCGTTGCTGATCAATGACCGGCTCGACGTCTGTCAAGCGGTCGGCGCCGAAGGAGTCCACATCGGCCAAGACGACATGAACATGGTGCGTGCCAGGCAGATCCTAGGACCGGATGCCATCATAGGAGTTACAGCCTCGTCACCGCAGGAGGCCGAAAAGGCCATCAAAGAGGGTGCCGACTACCTAGGCATCGGCACGACGTTTGCCACGCCAACGAAACTCGACACCAAGCACATCATCGGGACAAGAGGACTCCAAGAAATTCTAGCCACCTGCGCCACGGGGACCGAAAAGTCCATCCCCTGCGTCGCCATCGGGAGCATCAACGCCTCGAACGTCCAGAGAGTGCTCCATCAGTCCACGGCGGGGACCAACCGCCTCAACGGCGTCGCGGTAGTCAGTGCCATCATGGCCTCCGCGGACCCCGAAGCCGCGGCGAGCAGTCTCCTCGACCTGATCAAATCGTCCAAGGACACATTCTACGCAGCCGTGCCGCCCGGCAAAGAGGCGACAACTGACCTCGAACCCCTCATCGCAGAAGTCCCCGCCATCATCAAGAAGCACGTGGCCTCCAACACGCTCTGTCACAACATGACCAACACGGTGGTACAGAACTTCGTGGCCAACGTCTGCCTGGCGACCGGTTCGTCCCCGATCATGTCCGAGAACGGGCCCGAAGCCCCCGACCTGGCCAAGCTAGGCGGCGCCCTCGTCATCAACATGGGCACCGCAACGCCCGAAAAGATCGCCACCTTCCTCGAAGGCATGCGAGCGTACAACGCCGTCGGGGGTCCCATCCTCCTCGACCCCGTCGGCGGCGGCGCCACGGCCGTGCGGCGCAACGCCATCAAAACCCTCCTGGCGGGCGGCTTTTTCAGCATCATCAAGGGCAACGAGGGCGAGATCGGCGCCGTAGCAGGGACGTCGACGACACAGCAACGGGGCGTCGACTCCGGCCCGTCCACTTCTACAGAAAGGGACAAGGCCGCGCTGGTCAAGGCCCTGGCCCGGCGCGAGCGGTGCGTCGTCCTCATGACCGGCAAGACGGATTATCTCTCCGATGGGGTCCGGACCGTCGCCATAAACAACGGGTCCGCCTTTCTCGGCAAGATCACGGGCGCAGGGTGTGCCCTCGGGGCTGTCATCGCCAGCTACGTGGCGCTTCACCAGGACGATAAGTTCCTGGCCGCCCTGGCGGGCATCTTGCACTATGAGATTGCGGCAGAGTTCGCGGAGAAAGACGCTTCATGTAAAGGCCCAGGCTCGTTCATCCCGGCATTTCTGGATGCACTGTCCATATTCGGCAATGACGTCGCCGAAAATACGAGTTCCGGGAGGAGTGAGGAATTTAGGCTGCTGGCAAAGGTAGAACTCGTCAGTGTTGAATAGATAGAATGACGTGGTGGCTGTAGCAAGGTCCACTTTGACAAGAGTAGGGGCTTTTTCTTTTGAGCCGATGACGAGAAGAAGCCTGGACATTTCAGGTCGATAATACACCATACTAGCAGGCGAGCGTCAGGCATGTCAACACCCAGTGATGGCGCCCATTGTGGCTCTACAAGCAGAGTGGGCGTCGCTTTCGCTCAACTCTGAACACAGGTCTCCAGACCAGTCTCAGTCCGTTTCGCTCGTACAATTTCAACCCGTTCCGCTCGTACAGTTTCAACAAGTGACCTTTGTCTTGCGCCTTTCGTGGCTCACTTGTGATCTTTTCTGGTGCTGTCCCTTTCTCTACCCTCACGCCACGCCACATCAACATCCAGTACTCCTAGTACTCGACCTTCAACCTCTCCAGCCGCTTCATGGCGGCCTCGATGACCGCGCCTTCCCTCTCAACCATGCCCATGACGTCTGCGATGCGTTCTTTCTGCAGCCGACTAGGCACGCCGAACGCAGTCGACAAAGTGGAGCCCGGAAGCGAAGCACTCGATCGCGACGTGACGGTCATTTGGGACGCCGACATGGACGGCGTGATTGATGAATTGGAGATTGACGATGTGGATGCTTCAAGTGCTGGCGGAGGGTTTGGAGAGGAAGTTTGTTTGGAGATGAGGTTGGCTTCTTCCACGAGGTCGTGGGTCAGTTTCTTCACCTGTTGCTCGAACGTCAGTAATCGCTCATTTTGCTCGGGATGCGAAACCCCCGAGAGGAGGAAAAGCGGACTTACAGTGTCGAACCTCTTGTCCATGAACGAATCTCCTTGCCCGTCTTTCTCTTCAGTCACAATACCAAGGTTCCTCCCCAATGCACCGATTTCTTCAATCCAAGCGAGCTCTTTCGAACTCAGATCTCGCTTCCCGGACCCGACTCGGCCAACTTTTCTCCTCAAGGCCTCGTACCTTGCCACTAACTTCTTCTGCTTCTCCCGTGCTTCTTGGAGTCTCTCGTCAGGGGATTTGATGCGATATGGCTTGCCATACTCATCTTCTCCTTCAGTAGCGGCGAGACGCTGCAACTGATCCGCCAGTTCAGCCATCTGCTTGACTTGGCTACCCAGTTCGTCGCGTAGTCGCTCGCATCGGCGGAACAATTCTGAAGCAGCAGTCTCCAAAAGGTGTGATTGCACGCCAACTGTGCGGTGGGTGAAGGTCATGATCTCCAGCGTAGCAGGACTGAGCTTCATAGGGCGATCAGTAAGTGCCTTCCTGAGGTGTGGCGGCAGTTGTTTGCGCAAAGAATCAATGGGGACTTGTTGATTCTCATAAAAGACTCTGGGCAAGGAGTAAGGCTCCCGGGCTGGGACTAGGTCAATTTCTGAGTCTGCCGTCTTGACGAGTTGAGTGCTTGAGCGGCTGGGAGAAAATGAGGAGAGCTCTGTCGACAGGGGCTCGAAAGTGGAAGTACTGAGATAGTCTCGATCGAAGGCCACTCCGTAAGGGCCATGACCGGTCGAAGCGAGGAGCAGATAGCCTACCGACTCGTCGTCGACAATAGCAGGGGCTGAAAGAATCTCTGACGGTTCTCCTGTGTCGATCAGTTTGTCAGTCACGGAGATCGAATTCTGGCACCGTATCTCCAGCCTTCTTTGCAGGCCGGGATCAACAGGCTGACTTCCTGCCAGTTCAGCGCCGAGCTGGGTTATCCAGTCATTCAAAGAGAAAGAGTAGACATGGTCAGTGGTGGTCAGGAAAAGCGAGTGGTTGTACACGATATCCGGCGTGAAGATGGGCCAATTGACTGCAGCGTTCCTGGTCTCTTCGACCAGCGATACCGTGTCGATCAGTGTCAGGGGTTTGGCGTCAGAAGTAGGGACACTGAATGCACCTTTTCCCTTCTTTGGAAGCCACTGCCCGGTCACTCCGTCCAGATCAATAGCGAATGATACTTGATTCTCCGGCGTGGCGACACAGATGGTGGTAAAAGGAATGGGAGGGCCTGATGGCACGGCCGGCGTCTCTCCGTCTTCGCCATCGAACAGCTCTTCTTCATCAACTCTCGCGGGAAACACGTACACATCGGAAATCTCAACTTCTGTGCCGTCATCCTCCGGGGTAACTGTAAAGGGTCCTTGGAGACGTGGGATGGCACTCGGTTGCTGCGGTCGGAAGCGCACCTCAACTTGTCCAAGGCTGTCGGTGGACTGATGGATCTCGGGTTCCTCGTTGTCAATCTCCTGAACCCACTCATATTGCTGCTGAGCGGCCCGTCTTTCGTCCATGTCTGCCTCATCGTCATTGATAGAAGCCATTCGAGATATAGCTGTTGTGGTGAGGGAAGGAATAGTGGTCGAGGTTGGCCTCCATCTTGACGGCAACAACGGGCATAACGCGTAGATGTCCCCATTCCTCATCGCCACCCAGAGGGTCATGCTCGCCCATGCGTCCTCGTCATCTTCAGCCCTGCCGCCGAAGCAGGCAGCAGATACTTCCATGTCAACAGTATCAACAGAAAACCCGCGAGTCTTGCCAAAAGCAGACGGTTCATAGTCTTGGTCGCAGGAGACGCCATCCGCCAGCTTTCTCAAGTCAATGGCCAGCTTGGGGCGGTCAAGGGACCAATTGCTCAATTTGTCGAACTCCCATAGTCGCACTGCGGCCTCAGCAGTGACAGTCACCAGGCAGTCGGTTGTGGTTGTAGCGTGAGCCAAGGGATGCCATAGCACCGATGCCAGTGGAGATTCCGGAATGACATGGACTGTAGGACCTAGCTGATATGTCTTGACTTTTAGCGAAGACTTGTTGCGCTCTTTCAACCTCGAGGGATCAGGCAGGACAGCCACATGGACAGTGTGCTCGGTACAAATGGCAAGGAAAAAGCCAGATGGAGATATTAAGATCTGGCGTATCTGGTAGTAGACAGGCACAGCAAGTGTCTGAGTCTGTCAGCAACCGCGCGCGGCGCAGGGTGGACCATCGGCTTACCTTGTAGCTTGCGGCCTCACCAGCTTCTGTTGTGTCAGTTCGAGACAGACCAAGGCCAGACTTTGCATTCTCTTCCCAGTCATCTCGTACTGTCGCAAGATCTGCCCATCTGATCTTGTTGCCCACGACAGTAAATATTTCGGTACCTCTGCTTGCAATAAGTCTCCTAGAGCCCTGGTACTGCGCCTGCGGAGGAGAACCGATGTAGGAAGAGCGTTTGGAGGGGGATACAGGGGACTGCGGTTCCGGGTCTGTGAAGATCTTTGAGCCTGGAGATGGCCGGCAGAGGAATGGCGGAGTGTATCCAATTACTTTAGGCATTTTCGGATTATCGCAAGCCCAAAGGGCGCGGATCAGGAAGACATAGTAATGGCAGAGTCCCGGGCAGTCGCAAGGGACGATTTTTCGTGAGGTGGTTGCTGGAGCGCAACTGAAAGTGAAAATCAAAATGATGTTGTCGCGCTTTGACGCGGCGCGCCGCAGCTTCTGTGGTCGCTCACTCCCAAGGACTTTCCTTTGTTGACCACCAACAGTCATCTACCCTGGCATTGAGACGCAATCAGCAGCTATGTCTACAGTTGAAAGGCTCGACAGGCCTAGTACGTATTATGCTTCTAGAGTGCGTGGGGTCCCTTGATGGTCACGAGGAACAGCTTGAACTGACTCGCAAGCAGAAGAGGGGCAAGTATGGACGCGACCAACATGAGGAGAATGAGAAGCAGCAAGAGGAGGTTGACCTTCTGAAAGATGCTACCACGATCTATGTCGGCAACCTGTTCGTCTCTAGATGCCTCCTTCTCGGCCGAGGACTTATGCGTATGCAGGTCGTTCTATACCACGGAGGAACAAATCCACGAGTTGTTTTCCAAGTGCGGCGAGATCAAACGACTTGTCATGGGGTTAGATCGGTTTCAGAAGACCCCCTGTGGCTTCTGCTTCGTCGAGTATTACACCCACCAGGAGGCGCTCGACTGTATGAAGTATATTGGCGGCACCAAGCTTGATGAACGTGTCATCAGAACCGACCTGGACGCTGGATTTCAGGAAGGCAGACAATATGGCCGAGGCAAGTCTGGCGGACAGGTAAGAGACGAATACCGGGACGAGTTCGATCCAGGTAGAGGAGGTTACGGTCGAGCTATTGATGCGGAGCGGAGGAAGGAAGAGGAAGAATACGGCAGTGGTAGATGATGGATATCGATATGTACAAGTCTCCAAACTGTCACGGTCCTGGACTCCGAACTCCTCTATCAAGCAGAGACTCTGTGTCTAATACCGCATCAATGAATCCCGCCGGGCGTCCCAAATGCATCCAATACCTGCCTCAACCACCAAACATGTATCCGGATATCGGACGTCAGCTCAGGATGAAAGCTGGTTCCGAAGACGTTGCCCTGCTTAACGGCGATTATATCCCCGGTCTCCTCGCCAGCATTCACTTCCGCGCCCATTGCAGCAGCTTTCTTCAGCCGACCCGGCAACTTGGCCATGATATCAACATGGGTGCTCATTGCCGACCTTGCTTGGTCATCCTTGGCGGGTTTCGACGGTGCAACCACAGTTTCGGCCACTTGCTGTTCTCCTTTCTGGATGCCTTCGACATTGGGAAGAATCTTCTCGACGACAGGTGCTCGAATGAAGACCCCGGGGAACGGAGCCCTCGAGATGTCTCCGTTTGTGTCGAGGAACGGCAAATCTACGTCCGCTTGGAAGCTTTCAACCTGGCGTCCGAAATGGTTTCTGTTCACTCTGACGTCCAATCCGCCTATGAGGTCCTGGCCACCTTTCTTGGTGGCATTAGCTGCTTCGGCAAGCAGGATCAGACCAGCGCAGGTACCCCACGTCGGTTTGCGTTGGACTCTGTGTGGAAGGGTCAGCTATCAGCGTGGACCCAATGTCCAGGCAAGAGCACGTACTTGACGAACTCTCTAAGTGGTTCTAGGAGGCCTGACTGGGCGGCCACAAGCGCCATGGTGGTGCTTTCTCCGCCCGGTATAATCAATGCATCGCATCGCGTCAAGTCTTGCACGTTTCTGACTTCTGTAAACTCGAAGGCGGCTTCATGGCCGTCTTTCCGCAGATAATCAGCGGCGCGCCGCAGTAAGACCAGGTGTTCCAAGAATGCGCCTTGCAAGGCCAACACGCCCACGGTGATTGTCATTGATGCGACATGTGTAGCAAAGACTAAGGCCGAAGGGATGTTCAGTTCCCTGTATCTTTTCCACGCTGCCTGAGTCACTCGCTCACTGCAGCAATGACGGGCACTTCTCGCCGCCACGAAAATTATTTCCAATGGGACATTTCGCCTCGTCTGTGATTGGTCAGCCCGCTTCGTTCACTCGTCGTCCGCCGACGCTTGACTCGAGAATCTGCCCCAAGGACACATGCGATGCTGAAGCTCATCGCACCCAATAACAGCAGAGACGGCGATGCAGGGCTCATGGTTTCAGGCACTCCGCACGCAGTCAATGAGCATCAGCCTCGTGGAACCTCCGCCGCCGTTGATCTTTTGCCTGTTCCGAGCCCATCTTCGGCCTTTGCTAAAATAAGACATGATGCGTGGATGCTTGACACCGACGCGATCTCTTGCTACTGAATCATGACTACTTGTCCGGGCTGGTGAGCTCATTGATCCGTGTCTTCTAGATGCCATGCTTTGATTCTTTATTCAATTCAATAGCAGCCTGCGATACAATCCAGAGGCATTAGAAGGAAACTCGGCAATAGGCCCCATGAATGGACCCTCCTCGGCGAATAGCACCTCCACGATCAGCATCAGCACCATTTCTCTGCTTCAGCTGGCCACATCGCTGAACCCAACGGTCGACAGTACTCAAAGACACGAGAGATAGTCACATTACCCTTACCGACGACTCTCATCAAGCGTCGCGGTACCACTCTTGGTATCCCCGCATCTGTCACTCGGTCATTGATCGCCCTCAGGCCTCCGTACTGACTAGACTATTGAATAATACTCAAGATGAAGCGACATTGTCCGGAAAACTTCGAAACCACGATCAATCGCTGGTATCTCGATACCCGGCCTTATGTCCCTCAACCGCACAACCCCAGATCACTCCATACGCTCCCACTCCTGTCCACGCTCCAACGTGCGGACCAAGAAGCAGTCACCCGCTTCATTCGGCCCGCAGATCGCTTCATGTCTCTCGCCAGCGCTTTGCTGAAGTACACATTCATTCACCGACGGGCGAAAATCCCTTGGAGTAAGGTGCAGATATCCCGGACACCGGCTCCTCATCGACGGCCGTACTGGGAACCCCCAGAGGGCTGGTCTACCACCGACATCTACGACGAGAGTGATCCTATCTATGGGGAGCCATGCCAAATAAGAGGTCTCGAGTTCAACGTCTCCCATCAAGCAGGCTTGGTCACCATCATCGGCTGCTCGACACCCACAGCGCAACTTCCTGCGTCCATCATGCCGAATCAAGGGCCTCCCTCACCGGCCGTGCTCGACTCTCTGGCCCAAATAGATCTTAACACCCACCCAACGTGCACGGCCTTTGAGGACTGCAACATAATCCGCCTTGGAGTCGACATAGCATGCACAAATGAAGACAAACGAACCCCGAAGGACCTGACCACGCGGGCGAGATTTGACGAGTGGATTGAAATCTTTGCCGAAATGTTCTCCGACAGGGAGAGACGACATATGCGCGAAATGCCGGTTCACATGCCCGTCAAAGAACGCGAGGAAGGCGAATGGAGTGATTCAAACTCCTCCGCGGCTTCTTCACCACGGGACAGCAAGGGTGACAGCAGCATCTTCAGGGAACATGAAGCCAAGATGGTTAGCCTGAAGCTGCGGCGCTTTTACGCCTACTGGGGTCTGAAAGAAGCGTACATCAAGATGGTCGGCGAGGGTCTCCTGGCCAGCTGGCTGAGGGAATTGGAATTCCTGGACGTACATGCTCCGCCGCCTCCACCGCCGCAGCAACGAGAACCCCGAGCCTCGAGCGTACCACCAGACCACCGTCCCGGTCGAAATAGCAGTGGCATTACCAAAGCTAGCCTCGAGAATCAGACAAGTCCAGTGCCCGCCTCGGCGGATATATTCGCGCAGCGGAGCGAGCCATCGGTCCTTGATATCGGTGGGGACTCTAGCATACGCCCAACAGCCAACGGGGCAAATGGCATACATACAAAAGAGAACGTCGCCGGCACAGTCCCACCAATTGAGATCAACACCACGACGACCACCACCACAGCGCATCGCAGGACATCCTCCATCCCCGCCACGGACATGTATGCACAGCACCGCCCCTCCATCTCATCCCTGACTCCCACGGACACGGCCGCCCATGACCCGAGAAAGATCTCCTTCCCTGCAACCGCAAGCAATACGACCAATTCCAACGGCACAGCGCACGTCCGGCCGCACGAGTATCTCTCCCCATTCCCGGACTCGCCTTCGACGCCTTCGTTGCTGGAATCGCCTCGGTTTTCTGGCCCGGCAGAGGACCACCACCATCCCGAACCGACCGAGACCGCGAAATGGACACCGCCCGACAAAGCGGAACGCGGGATGACGACGCTGTTCAAGGGCCGGAGGGTCGAGGACGTCGAGATTGAACTGGTGGCGTATGATCAGGACTTTATGATCGCGACGGCCATGCGGGGCGTCAAGGAGCGCGAGATCCCAGGTGGCAGTATCGGCCAGGGCAGCGGATGGTGGTTGCGATTGGATTTCGAGGAGGATATTAGACCCTGTGCCGAGGGGTGGTGTACGTGTTTGCAACTGTAAAGGTGAGGGTGGAGGTGATTGTGAACTGGCGCTTTGAACTACAGTAGCCGAGCCACAGTGACTTAAGCATATGGAGACGAATGAATGATAGACAGTACGACTGTCTGTCTCTCTCTTTCTCTCCCTCTCTCCCTCTCTCTTCCTTTCTCTCTCTCTCTCACACACAGCCACGTACAGTATGCAGAGGTGATGTCGTCGTCAGAAGTTCGTGTTCCTGTCCGTGTGTTCCTGTCCGTGTGTTCCTGTTCGTGTGTTCCTGTTCGTGTGTTCCTGTTCGTGTGTCCCCTGTTCATGTGTCCCAGCTTGTGTGTTCCTGTTCGTGTGCCATTGCATCTTTCGTCCTCGTGCGAAATGTGAGTCCTCTGTGTCTGTGTCTGTTTGAAGGTTTCGTCGCAGGCACATGATCCAATCGAAAGCAACCACTCTCGTACAGAACATACTGTCACTATCATGGCGTTCAGAGTCATTGAGGTCGTTGAGGGCCCTGTACACCGCTGTGTCGCCTCCCCGTGTACTCCGTATACTTGCTTCGTTTCCGGATAAGACGTAGAATGCGTGGCCGGGAGGATATTACCCAGGCACCTCAAGCTCAACGATGTAAGAATGTAGGTTGCGAGTACCATATAAATTACGAGACAAATTTCCTAGCCTGCCGGGGGCCTGTATACATGCGAAACTTAGGCATCCTTCAGATACATCATACCAGAGGGGGCTTACATATCTAGGCATCGTCTTCCTCCTCGTCATGCACGATGAAAGAGGACGAGTTGGAGGAAGAGGAAGAGCAAGTCAAGAGATCAAACGACTTCATACTCTATGTACTCGTTTCTGCATCATGACCCATTAAATTATATGCCAAGTACCTAGGTATTTAGCGCTCAGCACTGGCAACAGCATTGAACATCCAGCATTGAGCTTCAGCGTTCGGCGTCTCCTTCTCACACGCGCAGTCTCACCCAATCCATGCGATTCTAGAATCTCACGCTCCTCTCCTCACCCCGAGCCCTCCGACAATCATACTCAATCCACCTAGCCAGCCCACTCCCCCGACTATCCTTCCGGAGGGCCAACTCGTCGATGACCCTTCCAACGTTCATGACGTGGCACCCTTCGTAAGTGATGGCAAAGGCCGGCATTTCGGCGTCGCACAGCACGAGCGCGGTAGGCAGCGGGTACAGAGACAGCGAGGAGGCGTGGTCCCATAGTTGGGGGCGGGCGTGGAGCGGAAAGGGCGACAGGTGGGACTGGTCGATCAGCGTCTTGATGAGTTTTCGGGCGGCTTGGACGCTGGGCGAGCTCGAGCTGCTCGGTTTTGCCACAGGAACATGGGATGTCGCGGCGTGGATTTCGTCGTCTTCGTGCATGTCGTCTCCGTTGGGGTCCGATAGTGACTGCGATTGCGATTGGGATTGCTGCTGCCGGTGGTGCTGCTCTTCTTCATCGCCCTCATTTTCGGCCCTCGCAAAAGTCACGGCATGCCGTCTGAACCGGCCGGTGATGTCGTCCCGGAAGAGCACGATCTCCTCGACCGGGCCGAAAAGACACATTCTCGCGGGATTGCTCGCCCAGATGACTTCCCCCTTGACGGCGTCCTTGACTTTGCCTCCGCCTCCACTGCCGTGGATTTCTGTGTTCGCGGTTGCCACAGCCCGTCGCACGCGGCTTGTAAACACCTCCGGCACGCCCATTCTGGGGACCATCGTCGCAGCGCCGGCCGAAAAGCTACTCGCCCAGGGATCATTATCACCGGGGACAAATACAAAGGTTACATTCGCCAGGAGGAACGAGAACTCCGACAACACAGACGCCAGGGCGTCGAAGTGTTCTTTGTATTCTACGCTGCCGCCTCCTTTGGTCGAACCGGCCATGCTCGCCGCCGACCCAAAATTGCCCATGAGGATTATAGAGAGGGGTAGCGAGGAGACGTGTCCGGAGCTCGAGGTGTGATACGAGGAGAGGATTGCGCGGATGGCTTCCAGCGTGCGCGCGGAGTCGAGGGTGCATTCTCCCAGGATGGCGATTTTGCATCGAGCGGGTTCAGATTCTTGTTCTTCCTCAGCATCCGCCACCGTCGGTACCGTTTGTGGCGATGGGCCGAAGACACGTCTTTGGACCCGCCGCATTTGCGAGCCGATTGCCTTTTCGCTTCCGAGGCCGAGGAAATCGATCCAGCCGAACCCAGCGCCCACGTTCGCGTGTAGTGTTTGAGCGCCTGTGGCGTTTGATATGCCCAGCGTTAGTGCCCTTCTTTCAGCTGGGGGACCCGCTAGCGTGTCTGCCGCGAATACGCCCTTGATCTGGCCGCCCACGCCAGCTGCGGTGCCGAGGTTGGAGTTGTGAGAACCGTCTTCTTCGTAGGTGCCTTCGACGAGGACGATCATGCCGGGACAGAACCACGCTCCGTCTTCAGGGATTGGACGGGCGATGGAGAGGTCTAGGACAACGCTGCCGGAGAGATCTGTAAGGGCGAGGTCCCCAGCTGCGGAGTGGGCTAGCATGCCCAGCAGAAGGTGTGATGTGCCTGATCGGCCAAGCAGGTTTGATATCGGCGTGATTTTGTACGCGTTCTGCTGAGTTGTCAGGCTGCTGGCTGAGTGCAGTAGATTAGGTGGTCGGGTTGCCGTTGAAAACGAGGGAGCTTGAAAGGATTCGTTCCTCATCAGTCGCTGATGGACGAGGTGGTACCTGTTCCTGAACATGGAAAATTTGTGCTGGATTGGTGGGAGGAGGCTGGCGGTGCCGTTAGCTGGTTCTAGGGACTTTTTGGACGTCGAGTATATTAGACGAGGTTGGTCAAATGCTGAGATGAGTCTCAGATAGGATCGTGTATCAGGGTGAGAGTCTTCTTCTTCGCCATAGTCTCCGGAAGCATTGCCATCCATATCCAGGGCCGAGAGACCCAAGCTCGTCTGGCTGTCGTCCCTGGTCACATCAGGTCGGTTCGCGAATGACCCAGACCGTGATAGACTTGGACTGCCAACGGAGCTATTAGTGCGGGACAGTTTGCCCGTATCCAGCCGCCCTCCAGACATGCATGGCTCGAGCATTTTGAGGATGTTGGAGAGCTTTTTGTCCGGCCCATCCTCGATGAGCAGGCCGCCACCGGATTTTTTCCATGCTTTTGCGATCTCGTCAAGTACACGTTCGGCTAGCCCTTCTTCTCGCCATCCGCTGCCGCAGTATCTGCCGACAAAGGTAGAGAGCAGGCCCAGCCCGGACGAAGTCAGTGTCAGGTTGTGCTTCTTGGTGAGCGTTCTGAACGCAACAGGTCTCAAAGTCTGGGGCGGGAGAAGGATCGGTAGGACGGTCGGGGCGCCATGCACGCTTGTAGTCGCGTTCGACTGCGCAGCAAAAGTGTTTGCGACGTTGGGTGGACGGGTTTTAATGGGATATGCAGGCGTGCCGAAGCCGGGCGATGAAGAGAAGACTTGGTCATTCGCCGTCGTTTTTGAGGCTGCTTTGAATGTCCGGGCAGGTAGCCCTGGTGTCGATACAGGCTCCTCCATCGTCGGCTGGTCCTTAGCTTGTTTACATGTTAATCATGGTCAAGATCAAAAAAACTGTGGTGGGCGAGCGGGCAGAAGTTCAGCCTCGACGCGTAACGCGTTTTGAAGCCGAGGTGACGCGAAGTGAGGCTCATTTCAACTGCACGCGAACCGCCCTCACTTCGTGCCGCTTTTAAAGACTCCTGCTCACTACTCTCATGCGCTAAGCGATCATTCTATCCTCGGCCATGGTCCGTCTGATAAATCTCCAGCATAGAATCATACCGTCTACGTACATAGTACCCCCACTGGACTCCTGCGAGCTACACCATAAGCTCTACACAGGCTCAGAGCTCATCGGTCTCAGTGTCCTCGGTGTCCGGGGTGACTGGCCGTCTTGACGGATTCCCTCTGCGTCGCTCTGGGGCGTCAATTCCAATGAGCACCTGTCCGTGTCTCCTTCTGGCTTCTTTGGAAACGGCGCTCCAGATTGCTGCGAACTCCTTATTATCCATTTTTTGGAGCTTCGATTGTGTCAAATTCACCGTTCTCATCCGTTCGAGGTGTCGATCATAGTCATTACTGCATTTGTTTTCGAGTTGCACCATCTTGTACATCCACAAGCCACTTCCCCAAAGAGGTGAGGTAAGAATGATCCCAAAGCCGGCCGTGAATATCAGCATCTCAAGGTTTTCGAGGAATGGCATTTTGATAGGAATTGCGGCAGATGTTTTTTGCCGGGCGGCTTGTTCCAGTGATGCGAATTCGAAGGGCGGTTCTTCCTGGCCTCTCAGCCTTGCAGACAGGATGGTGAGGTGGGATACGTTGGCGGGATCACCAAGTCGAGATGGTGTCGGAAAGCCAGCAATCCTGGCAACTAGGGCAAGTGTGATGCGTACGAGCTTGGAGGAAAATGGGTGAGAGACGAAGGCTTCTACCACAAGAGTTCAAGACGTTGAGGAAAGAGTCGGGGTTCAACGTGTCGAATACAATTTTGAGGACTTGCTGGGTCCTTAAAAGACACCCTGCAATCCCAACTTGCTCCGAGTCATCGCTTTGAAGGAACCAGTTTCGATACGAAAAAACCATTCCGGTTCCCAGCACTCACAGTGTGCGCTCGTGGCCGGTCCAAGCCCGTCCTATATATTCCGAGAACGACTTTCTTCGTGTCATTTTTATGAGCTGGACTCAAACCTAACTCGCCATTCAAATATTAGCCAACCCGTGAAGAATGGTTGGATAGAAACTCAGATGTCCACCTCACGACTCCCCTCGGCAGAGGGCAAAGGCATGGAAACATGAACCTCTTGGGAAAACAGCCATAAGGAATGGCTTTCCAGCTTTCCGCACCCTTGCCCCTAATCATTATGCTGACCGTGGTCACCACGATAGTGGGCTGATTCGTCTAGATCTTGGGTGACCACGGTGCACACTCCCGAGACTCTCTACCACCGCCAGCTTGACAAGGAAGGTTATCCGATGGCACTATGAGCGCCGCCAAGCGCGTCATAGGCGTTCGCCCAGCGAGACGCGCTCGTAACTCGTAATGTTTACCCAGGCATCGATTCATCGTCCTCCGATTCGAGTCGGCGGCTTTCATCCCCGACACGGTAAACTTTCCCTGTCATCCCTTTCAGTCCCGTAACACTTTCTTACTCCGGCCCTGCGATCTGCCGCCTCGATGAACATGGCCACCAACGGCGACGAAGTCTCAACCACGGTCCCTGATCCGAAACACGAAGAGCAGCGTGGTATGGCACCGTCGATGGCGGCTGCGACTGACCAGACCTCTGGCAATCCCCCAGATGCCGACAAACACGCCCAACTTACCGAGCTCATCGCGCAGGCAGCGGCAGAATATGCAGTCAAGCACTACTCAGAAGCGGCAGAACTGTACTCGCAAGCCACCGAACTGCAAGCCGAACTCAATGGAGAAATGGCCATCGAGAACGCGGACCTATACTACTCCTACGGGAAATGTCTGTTCTTCCTCGCCCAACAGTCCAGCTCCGTGCTGGGTGGAACAGCGGCGTCTGCGCAACTGTCCTCAAGCAAAGCACAGAAATCGGGCAAGAAGAGGAAAGCCAACGGCGCAACGAAGGCGGAGGCATCTACAACTAATGGTGGTGGCGCTGGCGCGACCTCGAAAGCCGTGTCTGCGGCATCCGAAACCACGGTACCAAACGTGGGTGATGTCGTGCCCCAAGAGGACGTGAAGCAGCCTCCACAGACTGCCTCGGACAAGCCCTACTTCCAGATCTCAGGTGACGCCGAAGGTTGGGACGATTCAGAGGACGATGAAGCGGACGAAGATGAAGAGGCGGGGGAAGAAGACGATGATGATGACTTCGCCACGTCGTATGAATTTTTGGATTTAGCCCGCGTTCTGTATCTCAAAAAGCTGGACCAGAGTCAGGAACACGCAATGGAGGATTCTGAGAAGGGCAAATACGTGGCATCTATAGATCTCACTCCCGAAGTCAAGGCGCTGAAAGCCCGTGTCGCGGAGATCTACGATCTGCAAGCGGAAGTCGAACTAGAGGGTGAGAAGTACTCGGATGCAGCTACAAATCTGAACGCGTGCCTTGCGTTGAGAGAAGAGCTCGAGCGCCCTGAGTCGAGCATCCTGGCCGAATGTCACTACAAGCTGAGTTTGGCGTTGGAGTTCAGTGCCAGCTCAGAAGAGCGCGACGCTGCAGGCCATCCAACTGGCAAGCTCTCGGTCGACTGGAAGATCCGCAACGAAGCCATCGCCCAGCAAGAGAAGGCCATCGATGTCTGCAAAATGCGCGTTGCAGCAGAGACGGCAGCATTAGACAAACTCGATGCCGGTCCTGCAAAGGACAAAGCTATGGCGCAAATCGAGGACGTCCAGGACATGATTGCTGAGATGGAAGTGCGGCTGGAAGAGCTGCGCAAACCACCCGTCAGCGTCAAGGCCGAGTCTGAAAACCAGATGAAGCAGCAGATTCAGGGCGTCCTCGGCAGTCTACTGGGCAGTGGTGTGACCGAAGAGGAGAAAAAGGAAAAGCTGGCCCAGGTGACCGAGAAAGCGACTGACATCTCGGGAATGGTCAAGCGGAAGAAGCCGAAACCAACAGAGAGTAATGGTGGTGATAGTGGACAGGGCTCTGCTGCGTCGACACCTGCTGCTGCTGCTTCAGCGGTCGCCAGCGGATCGAGCCTGGGCAAGCGAAAGGTAGAATTCATGGACGATGCAGCACATGCTGAAACCGGCAAGAAAGCCAAGGTGGAGGATGTTGAGGATTCAGGTGTTTGACGGAGCATGATCATTCGTCTGGCAAAGGGAAATGTCGACCACGACGATCGCACGCGCCTATAATGGCGCATTGCTTCTTCCTTCCGACACTAAACGCCCACCGCGGTCTACCCGCATTCACTTCTGCTGTACAATAGCCATAGCCTCAACTTCATACAACAAATCCGGCCACGCCAGCGCCGCCACTCCCACGAGCGTGGCTGGTGGTCGATGATCCCCGATGAATCTCGAATATGCCTCCAGCCGGGACTTATCCTTCGGATCCAGATTGACCACGTAGTGCGTGACTTTGATGATGTCGGCTGGGGTAGCCCCCACGGCTGCGAGACATTTTCTCAGGTTATCAAGGGCTATTTGCACTTGCTCGGCGAAAGTTGATGCAGCGGCGGTAGAGTCGGGCGGGACACCGACCTGGCCTGCAATGGTGACGAGACTGCTCGTTGGTGAGATGGGCGTGACTTGGACGTGAGAGTAGATTGAGGGAGGAGTGCGGACGTCGGCTGGGTTGATGAGTTTGGACATTGTGGGCTGGTCGATTACCCAGTTACTAGTGATTCGTAGGTTTTTTGTATGGTGTTGTGTAGACTCTGCGAATTATATCAAGGTACGAAGACTGATTAGATTTTGTTTCGTGACCTTGTTACCTGGATAGATTCCCTTCCTGGGTGGGAAAACGCCGTACGGAAGGATCAAATCGGATACATATTATTCCGCAAGATTGATCCGAGGCACGCAATCACACAACCCCGGGACAGGCCGTTCTTCTTCCCGACGAGGCCGAGATGCTCAACTCAATCGTACCTAGGTAATTAGGTACTCCCGTACTGGGTATGTCTTGCGGCGTGTCGCTGCCTAGTTCTTACCTACAGGTAGGTACTGTGTTGCCCTGTAAGCCCCAGACGGACAGTTCTACCAGGCTTTACTACATTGTTACTTCGTGCTGATACCGAGTATCGCCCGGTCTGCCAGCATGACTCCGGCCAGGATGAGGCCGCTTGGATGTTTACCGTGACTCCGGCCTGCCGGCATTCGAGAAACGTAACCGCGTGGCTTTGCCTGGGGTGCAGGGCAAATTGCGGGCCTGGTGTGGGGTTTGCTCTCCGTCGCCTGACTCTTTCACCAGCCCGGGATTCCGCAGTCCTATTCTGCACGTTGCCTTGGCCTTGGTCTGCATAAGCCTCCCTACACATCTCATGAATGTTGCAAGCTGCAAGGAGCGCCGTACAGGAGTCGCAGTGATTTGCGCAAATGACAACTTACAACGGTCCGCAAACTTCTCCTACCGAAGCATCCGAGGAGCAGGAGCGGAATTCACCCTTGTCCAGCGATGCCGAGAATGAGAATGACAGTCCCGAGGATGCGCTGGAGAACGGGGCCGCCAGCAAAAAGCGAAAAAGGTCATCGTTGAAAATCTCGTAAGGAACTTTCTCAACCCGATGCCTCTCCATTCTCTTTATTAACCGTACTTTCTGAAGCTGCGAACTCTGTAAAAACAGGAAAGTCAAATGCGACCGCGCAGAGCCTGCTTGTGGCTGGTGCGCCCGGAATGGCCGAGAATGTGTCTACAAGGAAAGGCAGAAACCCGGTCTGCGGGTGGGATATGGCCGTGAACTTGAGGAGAAGATCAATCGCCTCGAAGCCCTGCTACACGCCCAGGGCCGTCGACTTGAAGATCACATCGCTGAGCACGGCGACCTTTCTCCTCTCCATCGCCAGAGCTCTCTACGGGGGCCGCATCAACCAGGCACCCAGTTCAACACCTATGCGCAGAATGAATCTCGGCCGTCCGCGACGAGTGTACTGTCGCGAGACACGCCTGGATCGGACACAAGATGGCCTTCGTCCGCGAATGCGTACGAACGGATGCAATACCCGCGACCGCAGGATGCCATGTCTATTCGCTCGGTGGTCGATGTCAGCAGCCACGACATAATGTCGCAAAGCGATAGAGGTCCGTCGACTGCCTGGTATCCGACGTCGACGCCAGGACCCTCCGTCCCTGAATCGGAGCTGCCTACGTACGACCTGCTGTACACACTTGTCGATCTGTACTTCAAGCATGTCAATCCCTGGTCGCCCATTTTGGATCGGAAAGCCACATTCGACGCTTTCTTCGGTTCCCAATCCATGGACGACTCGGACAGGGTGCTGATGCATGCTGTTGTCGCGACCACGATGCGGTTCTCCAAAGATCCCCGTCTCACTGCAGAAGCCAGGCGACAGTTTCACGAGGCATCGAGGCAGAAAATCATGATGTATGCGCTTGATCACCCCAATGTCCGCGCGCTTCAGGCTCTTATTATTCTGGCGGTCGACGTCTTGGGGACGTCGAACGGGCAGCAAGGTTGGAACTTGCTGGCTCTTACTGCTCGGAATATTGTTCAGCTGGGTCTCGAAGTGGAAAAGACAATATACCTCCAATCCAGCGCATACCCTTCAGCAACCCACTTACAGGCGTCACAGCCTCAGTCGTGGATCGAGAACGAAGAGCGCCGCCGACTGTGCTGGATGACGTTTATTCTCGATCGGTATGCTACCGTCGCCACCGCAGACAAATTCATCTTCGACGAAAGAGAGATGGATCGATGCCTGCCTTGCCGCTACGACCTCTTCTCCAGGAACGAGCCTGTCGAGACACGGTGGCGCCGGCCAGGGTTGCCGTCCGAAATGATCGTTAACAAGCCAGAAAATTTGGGAAGTTTCTCGTACCACTGCGAAGTGTTGGGAATACTCAGTCGCATCCACCGATTCCTACACCAGCCATTAGACATCACGCGCCACGCCGACATCCAACGATGGCGCGAAAGATACCGCGAGCTCGACGCAGAGTTGAACGACTGGTTGCAGAATCTTCCAGGCGAATACGGCAAGATATCTCAGCTCTGCCATTCAGACCCCGGCAGCAGAATCTCGAATTGGATCATGCTGCATGCCGCATTTGTCACGTCCGTCATTCGACTTCACTCCTCGGCAGCATACCCCACGATTAAATCCCCCGTCTTCACACCGTCATACCACGCTATTCAACGGTGCCTCGGTGCAGTGGAGAGCTTACGCGAAATTGCCCAAGACGTGATGAATACCGGTATGCTTGCTCTGCTGGGCCACCCATTCGCGTTTGCCTTGTGGGTGTCAGCCCGACTACTCATCGTACACGCCGCAACCATGGAATGTGAGATCGACCCGAAGATCATGTTCTTCATCTCCACACTGGAACAGATGGGACAATACTGGCAAGTTGCAGGAACATACGCCAGGATTCTGAATGACGTGGTCCAGGAAGGGAGTACTGGCTCAGGAAGAACTTTTACAGCCATGAGGAGGTGAGATATACTGACCCTTCCCAATGATCCTTTATGATCCCCACAGAGGTCTGCGGTTTCCTGTTTGTGTTCGATATTAACGTCTTTCTCTTGCCCAGGTCTGCATACGAACTCAATCTCATGACCTCGCAACGACCGCGATCCGTCCTCGACCCTGTGACCACTCACAACTCATCGCAGAGTGAGCTCGAATACCTCGAGGTGTTTGAGTTTTTCAACTACCCTCGCTTCAATGCGATTGCTGGAAGCAACGGGTTCGATCCGTCCGTGTCAGTTACCAGCCAGAATCAGACGACACCCACGCAAGGCCAGCCGCCGAACTCCCGCGCGACGCCAGCCTTTGTGATACCCAATCCGGAGAGCGACTGGCTGATCTTCAAGCCCCCCTACGAATAGTATCGTGAAGCAGGCCGTGGGCTGATTGGCTAGTCACGGCTATTTCGGAACGGGATACCATAACGAGTCTCGAAGCTCCCGGGCACTATATTGCGGATGTCGACTTGCTGAGCTGCGCAGCGTCGGAGTATGACCTTTCTGTCGCGCGATTATGCCAAGCAGGTCTCAGGAAGGAGTATAACAGCACCAGCATCAGTGGTGCATGCCTTTGGGACGATGAGGCAGCTAAGAGGCAGACATGATGCTGCTCAGAACCCAGATGAGCGATCCTTCGGCTAAGACAACCAGTCCCGAGGGCAGGTACATCTGCAGCCAGGCCACCGGCTCGACCCGGCGTGCGGTCCTGACGCTGTTTTCCTGGAAAAGGCCGATAGGATCATCACATCAATATATCCACCAGTCCGAGGCCTTAGCGACTGGTCCGTTTTGGGTATCTGTTAGGCCGCCTGCTATGCTATTCTATGCGATGCTCTTGGGCCATGAGAGGGAAGATGTACCCGCCGTACGGTGTGAGGACAATGACCCGCGCGGTTTGCATGCAGAGAGATCGCCGCACAGTCGGCATAACCTGTTAAGAATATGCTACTCATGGGTCCACTTTGCGCTCCGTGCCTGACTAGGCGTAGAGGCGACTACTATGTAGGCAGGATGCATGTCGCAAGTCACACATATAGCTTGTGCCGTATCGTCATGTCAAGGCCGGCATGTCGTACTCGAAAGCCAATGGCGGAAGATAAACACGAACAAAGACGTGGATGTTGATGTGAATATGAACATGAACATCTCTTCATCACTCTTTTAGACGCCCGCTATATATGTAGCCCAATCATCAGTATCTGTACCCGAATACGTGTAACATAATCTGTACTTTGGCGCCTCTTCCCTTTTTTGGGAGCGTTCAATTTGCCCAGCCCTTACTCATCTGCACGGCCTTCTCCCACTGTGCGAATCTCTTGTCGCCATCCTCCTTGGAGATCTTGGGCTGAAAACTCGTCGACCCCTCGGTATTGACCTGCTTGAGCTCGTCGATGCTGTCCCACACCCCAACGGCCAGGCCCGCGGCAATGGCGGCGCCTAGCGCGGTGGTCTCGCGCATGGCCGGCCTCTTGACCGGGATGCCGATCAAATCGGCCTGCGTCTGCATGGTGAGGTCCGAATTGCACATGCCGCCGTCGACGGCGAGTTCCGCAAGCGCGTGGCCCGAGTCCTTCTCCATGGCCACGAGGATGGCCTTTGTCTGGAAACACGTGGCCTCGAGCGTGGCGCGCGCGATGTGCCCGCGCTGCGTGTACGCGGTGATGCCGAAGATGGTGCCCCGCGCGTCGTCGATCCAGTAGGGCGCAAAGAGGCCCGAAAAGGCCGTCACAAAGGTGACGCCGCCGTTGTCGTCGACCGTCTCGGCCAGCTGGCTGATCTCGGACGACTTGTCGATGAATTTAAAATTGTCGACGAGGAATTTCACGCTCGAGCCGGCCACGGCGATGGAGCCCTCGAGGGCGTAGTTCGGCTTTGTGCCCCCACCGAAGTCGTACGCCACGGTCGTCAAGAGGCCCGATTTGGAGATCACGGGCGTTTCGCCCACGTTGTATAAGATGAAGGAGCCCGTGCCGTAGGTGTTCTTGGCCAGGCCTGGCGTGAAGCCCTTCTGCCCGACGAGCGCGGCGGACTGGTCGCCTAGGCAGCCTGTGATGGGGACGCCCTTGAGGACGGTGGACGCCAGGAAGCCGTAGGCTTCGGGGTCGGAGGAGTGGACGATCTTGGGGAGCGCGAGCTTGGAGGTATCTATGCGGAAAAAGTCGAGCAAAGACTCGTCATAGTCGAGCGTGCGTAGGTTCATGAACATGGTGCGCGAGGCGTTCGAGGGGTCCGAGACGAAGACGTTCTTCTTGGGGCCTGTTGTCTGAGTCAGTACTCGATCCGCTCTTTGCAGTGCGCCGGGCCACGTCCGTACCTCCGTTGAGCTTGTACACGAGCCAGGTGTCGATGGTGCCGAAAGCTAACACGCCCTTTTCATACGCCTCCTTGACTTTGGCCTCGTTCTCGAGCAGCCAAAGCAATTTGCCGACCGAAGGGTATGTGGAGAGCGGGACACCCGCGAGCTCGATCAGCTGGTCGGCGCCTAGGCGCTGCTTCAGCTTCCGCACGAGGTTCTGATGCCGCGTGTCGGTCCAGACGATTGCGTTGTAGAGCGGCTCGCCGGTTTCCTTGTTCCATAGGACGGTCGTTTCACGCTGGTTGGTGATCCCGATGGCCTTGATTGACTGGGCACTGTGGCCTTGGGTTTCGAATTGCTTGACTGCGCCGTCGATACACTGCTCAACCGACGAAATGATCTCCAGAGGGTCATGTTCGTGCCAGCTTCACCCGTGAACGTCAGGAGTGGACTGATTTTGTTCGGATGGATGGTAAACTCACCCAGGATGCGGATAAATCTGCTTGAACTCCAACTGATGTGAAGCCACGGGTTCGCCGGCCTTGTTGAAGATGAGGAATCGCGAACTCGTCGTGCCCTGATCGATCGAGCCGATGAAGTGTTCGGAAGGGCTGCCCATTGTGACAACTTTTCTCAACAAATTCATCAAGGCTCGTAAAGACTCGTACGATCAATTCCTGGAGAGCAGCTGTTGGAGACCGGGGTTGGGGGCCTGGAGTGGCTCTGTGGCGGGGACGAAGCAGTGTTTATATGACCAGAGCGGGGAGAGACCGAAGCGAAGCATGTGGGCCTCGACGAGCTCGAAGCACGGCACGCGTGACCCTTGCTCTTGACGGTACATGCAGGTGTTCGATCCCATGAGCCGCCGGGTTACATACAGCTGCATGCTTGACCTTGCGTACCAGTAAGATGCTACACGAGCTTGGAAGCCATGCCTCGGGGTTCGTCGTCATCTTGTCCGATCCTGGGGAACAATAGCCCGAAGTGTCAGCTTCCAGACTCCTTCCATGCACGAGAGGCGGGCGCCGACCGCGTGGCGGGGAAACGCGTGGGAGAGGAGATCTGCTACGAGCACGAGACGAGCCTAGACATGCTTTCGCGGAGTAACTACCTAGTACTCTGTAGTTTACTCGTACTCCTGTCGGGCTCGGACTTCTGAACAGCGAGATGCATGCCGAGGCTGATGATGTGAGGCTTTGCCCCGCCACCCCGCAGTTCCAAGAGCGAATGCGACCTTGCGCCGAAAAGGGATTAATGAGGCATCTGCTCCTCCGTAGCAAGATTGCTGCTGTCTGCCGTGTGCTCCGCTGACTGCCGGCTTCGGTATCAGTTCCGCTGGCTGCCTGGCCTCCCGATTTTCATTCGCTCATCAGCTGGTCACATCTCAGTCTCACTTCTTTCCTCTTCTGCAACGTAGTATTGTGCATGTGTGCATAATACTTTGGGTCCACTGGAAGCTCAAATGGCATACGTCGTGCCACCGACAACACGATTGAATCACGATTAGGACCACCAGCAGCTGACACCCTGTACTGGTCCTACCTTGACCGCTTGATGACTCTCCCCACAATCGGTTTCAAGCACGTTGTTTCCCTTTCCTGAACTTTACGCAAAAGGAGATTGCACTATCTTGTGCATGTTCAATGTCACTTCGTTAGAAGTCTCTAAGTTCAGGATGGCAGTACTATGCAGCTCGGCGTGGTAGGCCCGACTGAACCTTAGGCATATCGGTGTCCGGGTGAGCGAACTTCGGCCGCCCTGCTCGGGAGGCCAGGCTGAAGAAAAGCCAGGTGAGTGGCAGGAATTCTTTCATCCATCATCCCGCATCTACGCCACGAGTCGTGTCATGCAGCAGCGTGCACGGCCGTCCCGGCCCCATAACACTTTTTGGTTCTAGACGCGATACAAGGCACGTAATGAGCACTACTGGATGCTCCCTGCATGCTCGCCTCCAGGCTTTCGGTATGACCTGTAACGGGTCTCTCATTCACACAGTGGAGCCTGAAGTATTGCCGCGGGAAACCTGGGGGTGTATCACATAGCATCCGTCTATATAATCCCGTTTCAGTCCCCCATGGGCAGTTCTTATCAATCTCCGTATCCACAAAGGCAAGAAACCCTGCCCCCCCTGCCGCCGTCAGCAATCATATGTCGTCTTCCTCTTCCTCGGCGTCACCGGAGAAACGAACACTTCAACCGCACGACATGGGCAACATCACTCACCAAGAGCATCTTCACGTTCCGCAGGATCAAAGGCGACGCACTTCTGTCCCTGAAGCCCCAGCCTTTGCCGAGCACGGTCCCCTGGTCGATCATAAAATCCCACAAGCGGACGTCGTTCAACAAGAGCCAGACTTAGCATGGAGTCGAGTCCGACACTTTCTCAGAGAGCCTCTGTCAGAGTTCTTCGGCGTCTTTATTCTCATCCTTTTCGGTGACGGAGTTGTTGCGCAAGTGGTCCTCTCTGGTGGTACTAAGGGTGACTATCAGTCCATCTCCTGGGGCTGGGGGTGAGTTTGACTGCTTTCCTCGACTATTGCCTTTGACTAACTTTACCAGCCTTGGTGTCATGTTAGGAGTCTACACCGGTGGCATATCCGGTGCCCATCTCAATCCTGCTGTGACGTTTGCGAATTGCGTCTTTCGCAAGTTTCCTTGGAGGAAATTCCCCGTCTACATGCTCGCACAGACCCTCGGTGCCATGGTAGCGTCTGCAATTGTCTACGCCAACTACAAGTCAGCAATTGATGTGTTCGAGGGAGGTCCAGATATCCGCACCGTCGGTGGCGAGACTTCAACAGCTGGAATTTTCTGCACCTATCCCGCACCATTTATGACAAAGACTGGTCAATTCTTCTCGGAGTTCATCGCCAGCGCCATCCTCATGTTCCTGATCTACGCACTGAAGGACGATGGGAACATTGGTGCAGGCAATCTAACCCCACTCGCCCTCTTCTTCGTCATCTTCGGCATTGGTGCTTGCTTTGGGTGGGAGACCGGCTACGCCATCAACCTTGCTCGAGATTTCGGCCCTCGCTTGGTCAGTTACATGATCGGCTATGGTCATGAGGTCTGGTCCGCTGGCGGCTACTATTTCTGGGTAAGACTATTCCGCAATATCGTGGGCTGTGAAAAGGACTGCGGCTAATGATGCTGAAAGGTCCCAATGGTTGCGCCCTTCTGCGGTTGCACATTCGGAGGCTTCCTCTACGATACCTTCCTCTTCACCGGAGAGAGTCCGATCAACACTCCTTACATGGGGTTGCAAAGACTTGTTCAACCTAAGCGATCGGTCTGGTCGAATACATACAACTCTGAGGGCCAGGTGTGAGTTACGGGATTTTTAGAAGTGTCGCGGGTTGATCGCAATACGAAGATCGAGGACGTTCAAGAGGGCCTGATTACTGTTCGTTGTTGCACAGCAGTTTGGCGTGTTATGATATCCACGGGCGCTGTGCCACCATGTCACCGCAGTCTTGGTGCATTTAGATTGGAGGCCACCGTTATACGGCCATTGGCCTTGATACGGAGTGCATGGTGATCCACGAAAATTGATCGATTCTTTTACGCACGTTGGACTTTAGCCGAGCTACTCTGATGGACTTCGAACAAACAGGTTTGCAGCATGTGTTCGGTGTAATTAGTCTGCCCACTCGAAGAGCCATATGATTCGAGCACTGTTCCCTCCCCCACTCACTGTGCCTTGTAAGCTGCAAGATACGCGACACTGTTGGGCTAGCTGCCGCAAAGCAAACGTCGTGTTCATTCCTTCGACTTGAGCCCCTATGAGACTGCATGGGCGGAACCGCGCTCTCTCTCAACCATGAGCACCCTCGACTGCCCACGCTGACCATCGATGGCTCAAGTCGAGAGACCCCACCCCGTCCCGCGGTCTTCTCTGAAAGCCTGCTGTAGGGCTCTCTGACAGTTGCGCTCCAAGTAGAAGGATACTACAAGTCGTTATCTCGATCACTGGCAGATTTGGTCACAGCGTTAAGCATCAACAACGATAATCCAGCCAACCCTGGTCAATGGGTGTGTTCATCTCTGATTGTTGGGGGGATCCGCATACTCTCATGCCGTTGCGGCTGCCGAGCGAGATACCTCGGATGATCACTACTGCGTCCCTGCAGACGAATCCAACCGGATTTCGGTGAGAACGAGGCGGATCTAGTACGGCCCGAGACTTTTGTCCAGCTTCGAGCGACGGCTTTCTTGCTCTGGAAGTACATGCCGTATGCCTGGGATTGGAACGGCCGAAACACGCTCGATGCCACGGAGGACCGGCTTGTACGGCCGTGCAGAGACTTCGAGCATAGAAGCCGGAAATTCCGTGGTCTGTCATAAGGTTCAAGAGCAGTGGATGCTCGTGAGAATGCGAGCAACCTTGCCTTCGTCCAAAGCTTGTTTCCGGATCCATCGCAGATACTACGCTGGTGGTTAGAAGCCGCGGCAGAGGCTGGGCCTCCCAGATCTGGATATTCGTGATAATTTTCCTGCCAGACGCTTCTCGGGTTTCGTAGACCGAAGTGCTGCCAATTGACCTTGCACGTGACATGGCAGCCACAATTCGGTCAATTACAACCGAACTGCGTAAAGTTTGTCTCCCCGCCTCAACCGGGAGCTGATTTGGACTCTGGTGACTGCATAAACCTACGACAACCTGGCACCCATCTGGTGCATGATGAGCAAACACGAGACTCTTAGCAGACTCAAAGCTATAGGCTCAAACCACTGCATCGCGTTTGACAGGTCTCGGTCATGGCTATGCCCCGAGCACTCGCTTCGCAAAGTCATTCCCCCTCGCGATGAGACACTTTTCATGCGTCGATCAGGAGCTGTCAACTTCCTTCAAATACCGCCGCTGGAGCTCCCTTGACAGCTATCCTCAATACCTCCGTGAAGCCAAAAGGTAACTTCCTCGTCCATTGGGGTGAGTGACATTACCATACTGTGTTGGCACATGTTCAACGACCTACTCTACTTCTTTTGAGCTCGGGTTTGGTATCACTTGTTCTTTGATTGTTATCCCAGCATGGCATCACGCTTCTCAGTCCGCAGGCTTCTGAAGCCGTTGGCGTATGGCACCGGCCTCGCTGTTGCAGGCGCTACAGGCATGTATATTGTCTATCGGCCTCGGAACTTGCCAGGAGCAGAATCACTGGCCCCGAAACCCCCGAAACGAGACGAGAACGGGGACATCATCCCCCCAAAATTCCCATACATCAAGACACGAGCCGAACAGATCGCTGATCTCAAAAAATCCTCCTCGGGCCCCTCCTCTGAGATATATGACCTCCTGGTGGTCGGCGGTGGAGCCACGGGCACAGGCATTGCGCTTGACGCAGCCACAAGAGGCTTGAAAGTTGCGCTTGTGGAAAGAGACGATTTCAGCAGTGGCACGAGCAGCAAATCCACAAAGCTCGTCCATGGTGGCGTGCGATATCTCGAGAAAGCCGTGTGGAACCTGGATTGGAACCAATACCAGCTGGTAAGAGAGGCATTAAAGGAACGGAAAAGCTTCCTGTACACAGCACCTCATCTGTCATCGTGGCTCCCGATCATGCTGCCTTTACAGGCATGGTGGCAAGCGCCGTACTTCTGGGCCGGTACCAAATTCTACGACCTCTTAGCCGGGTCGGAAGGCATAGAGAGCTCTTACTTCCTACCTAGGAGTAAAGCTCTCGAAGCATTTCCTATGCTAAAGAAGGACAACTTGATAGGAGCGCTCGTCTATTATGATGGTCAGCACAATGATTCCCGGATGAACGTCTCACTGGCCATGACCGCCACACTGTATGGCACGACCACAGTCAACCACCTTGAAGTGACGGGTCTGGAGAAAGACGCAAGTGGCAAGTTGACGGGCGCCCGCGTCAGGGATCTCATTGCGGACAAGGACGGCCAAGGAGCAAGCGGAGAATTCACCGTGAAAGCTAAGGGCATTATCAACGCCACAGGCCCGTTCTGTGACGCAATCCGGCAAATGGACTCGCCCAGCGAAAAAGAGATTGTGGCTCCGAGCCTCGGAGTCCACGTCGTGCTTCCTGGCTATCTCAGTCCCCAGAAGATGGGCTTGATCGACCCCTCCACTTCGGACGGCCGAGTCATCTTCTTCCTCCCTTGGCAAGGCAACACGATCGCAGGCACCACGGACGCGCCCTGTGCCATATCTCAGGATCCGGTAGCAGGCGAAAAAGACATCGAATGGATCTTGGACGAGATCCGCACATATCTAACTCCGGATATTGATGTTCGAAGATCGGACATTCTTGCTGCATGGTCAGGTATGTTTCAAGCCTACGGCTACATCGGAAGGAATTTTACTAATGTAGCCTACAGGAATTCGCCCCCTCGTTCGAGACCCCAATTCAAAAAACACCGAGTCGCTCGTTCGCAGCCATCTGGTATCGGTCTCTGACTCGGGCCTTCTCACCTGTGCCGGAGGCAAGTGGACGACGTACCGACAAATGGCGGAGGAAGCAGTCGACAAAGCGATCGAGGTTTTCAAGCTGCAGCCCAAACCGGTCACTTTCGTGCCAGACCTTGCTGGCATTAACGGCATCGATCCCTCGGTCCGCTTGTTGGACGGCACATGTCAGACCCATCGGATCCGACTAGTTGGCGCGCACGGTTATTCGACTACTCTCTTCATCAATTTGATTCAGCACTTCGGTCTCGACATGGACGTCGCAAAGCATTTAGCGTCGGACTACGGTGACCGCGCGTGGGATGTTGCCGCCTTGTCTGCTCCGACCGACAACACGGAGCACTATCCTCTGCGCGGCCAGCGCCTCTCCTCGTTGTACCCTTTCATTGACGGGGAGGTCCGGTATGCCGTCCGCAGCGAATACGCTCAAACTGCGGTGGATGTCCTTGCAAGACGCACGAGATTGAGTTTTCTGAACGCGCAAGCTGCTCTTCATGCTCTTCCCAAGGTCATTGACATAATGGCCGAGGAGCTCAGTTGGAGCAAGCAGCGAAAAGAGGCTGAGTGGAGAGACACGGTTCAATTTCTCGCCAGCATGGGTTTACCGAGAGACATGCTACAAATCACTCGCGAGCAAGTCCTGCGAGGAGAAATGGCATCGAGCATTCTTGCACCAGCAAAAGGCGCATCGAAGGGAGTTGTGCCTTTAAAACCAACGCTTGAGCCAGCCTCGGAGGCGCATGGGACGCTGCCGTGATCCCAGGATACTAGTTTTGGATGAGTTGCACTTCTCTGCATTGGTATGATATATCGTGGTCCTTATTGTTTACTGGGATTTCACCGCTGGAACAAAAGCAGGGAAACTAGAGTGACGTGGCACCACTTGACGGGCAGCAAGGTGTTTGGAGTTTGAGTCCTGCTTGCGCAGTATGGATACGAATATTCTCAAGATCCCGGTCTCGTTTTCAGGAAACCTTGTAAGCCTACAGTTCTCGTCACTTGGAGAAGGAAGAGCGCAGCTAACGCCAAGTTCGTTGACGTCCAGGGTGCAAACCTCAATTGTTCTGATATATCTTTACTGTATGATATGCATAACTCTCATACCCCACCCGGCACCAACATTTCTCGTCTGCGCCGCAATTGCACCAATACCATAAGTGGTCAACTCAAGCTTTTCCAAGAAGCCTCGAACGACATGCGCGTCAGGCTAACAGGAGTACAACGTAACCATCGCATTGCTGCCTTCCGGAGGTAATGAAACCTCCGCTATGATAGGAGTGGTGTGCCGGTCACCTATGGGAATTGGAGAAGCCCCAGGCCAGAAAGGACCGAAGCATGACCCCCGGAGGAGGGCCCCAGGTTCACAATCCTTCGACACAAGGTGGCTGATCGGAGATGTGGGGCTTGAGGTCATTGGGGCTTGGAGCATTGGTATTCGGGGAAGCGGCTTTTGCCATACAGGATCCTCCCCGCGATGCCAGGACAGCTCTTAGGCACGGAGTCGAGGACGCCGGACGTGCTTTTTGCCCTGGATGCGCAATGAAGACAACGATCAATATAAGAACGGCCGAACGCCGCGCCTGACCTCCCGGTACTTAGCTTGCAGCCATCGGATCACCATATCCAGCCATTCAACATGCCATTCCTCGGCATCCTCGACGACACCAAGATCCCTCATGTCCCTGGCACGGTGATACTCGAAGAAGACGCGGCGCACTCGCAGGACGTGACGGGCGGTCTCAAGCATGGCACGGGACGAAATGCACACATCGTCCTTGTGCCGCAACCTTCCAACGACCCCAATGATCCCCTGAACTGGCCCTACACCAAGAAACTCACAGCCCTGGGCATCACCTGCTGGGGTTCGGTGCTGTATGCCGCGGTCGTGAGCGCCATGCTGAACGCCGCGTTCTTCGAGATGTCGCTGGAAATCAACACGACCATCTCCAAGCTTGTCTTGACTTCGGGGTATCAGACGCTCGTTGTCGGCGTGACGGGGCCTTTATTTTCAGCGCTGTCTCGAAAATGGGGCACTCGACCCATCTTCCTGCTGGCTTCGATTTTCTGCCTCGTTGCCGATATCGTGGGATCGTGCGTCACCACGTACGAGGGCGTGCTCGCGTCTCGAATTCTTCAAGGCTTCGCGATCGCGCCCTACGAGTCTCTGGTATTCACGCTCGTCAGCGACATGTTCTTCGTCCACGAGCGCGGCGTCTACGCCTCGGCCATCAACTTTATCCTGGCCGGAATCTCCAACCTGACAGGTGTTGTTGCAGGCCCGATCGCGTCGAACATTGGCTGGAAATGGCTGTGAGTTTTCGCCACGCGCAAAGCTTTGCCGGCTGCGACTGACTGACACGTACAGCTACTACCTCCTCGTGTTGTTCGGTGGCATCCAGACGATCCTCCAATTCCTGTTCGTCCCGGAGACAAGTTACGTCCGCGACCGCCGGTACGAGATCGACGAGCTGAGGAACGACAACCTCCAAGACCTCGCCGCGCTAGAGTACCAGGATAGACTCGACATGGAGAAGCCCGGCATTGCAAGGCATACCGAGGAAACAGGTGGGACCGCGATTACGACCCCTAGTCCCGCAAACGGACCGCACGTATACCGAAAGAAGACGTTCGCGCAGGACCTTGCCATCTTCAGCGGGACCTACTCGAACGAGAACCTGCTACAGCTCTTCCTGGCGCCCTTCGCAGTCGTCCTCAACATCGCGGTCTCCTGGATCCTGATCATCAACTCCATGTTCGTCGTCCTCTACGTGGTCATCGCTTTCGTGCTGGCCCAGCTCTTCGCCCCACCCCCATACCTCCTCAGCCCGGCCAGCATAGGATACTTGTCCCTCGGCCCCTTCGTAGGCGGTATCCTCGGGTCGATCATCATGGGCGCCCTCTCCGACCCGTTCATCAAATGGTGCGCCCGCCGCAACAACGGCGTCTACGAGCCCGAGTACCGCCTCATCCCGTGCCTGGTCGGCGTCTGCGCGGGCGTCGGGCTCATGCTCTTCGGCCATCTCGTCTCCGCCGGCGCGAGCCCCTACGCCTGCGCCACGGTCCACGGCCTCATGCTTTTCGGCGTCATGTTCGTCTGCATCGGCACGTCGAACTACGCGCTCGACGCGTACCGCGGGATGGCGAATGAGATCTTCATCGCCAGCATGGCTGTCAAGAACGTTATCCTGTTTGGGTTCAGTTATTTCGTCAACAACTGGACCGCGGAGGTCGGGCCCCAGCATGCCTTTTACGTGTGGGGCGCAGTCGCTTTTGGGCTCGTCGCTACCGTGCCTTTCATGTATGTCTTTGGAAAGAAGTACCGGAGTTATTGGGCGCGAAATAATCTGCTGGAGAGGATGCATGTGCGGACGCATGAAGAGTAGCGAGCGAGCTAGCGAGGTACAGTACGATGGAGAGAAAATCCGATAATAAGAAGAAGACTTTTGACACAGTATCCGGACCACGGCATGGCAGATCGAGGTAGCCTACACTGGATTGAAAGACAATGGAAGGGGGACTAGACCTAGACCTAGAATTAGAACTAGAATTAGAATCCAAATCCAGGACTACGACTTAATTACCGGAACAAGTGAAATGTATTGCAGCTAGAATATCTCTGTTTACAGAGGACGTACGGTGTCCAGCACCCAGCCCCCGCCATGGACACTACTGTTAACGGACAAGTACGGAATACCGACCAGGATAACCCCCTCCTCCAGAGGCTGGTGGTGGGCGGCATTTTATTTGTCCCGAGAGGTCGTGGTTTGGGGTTTGCACGAGCTTCGGTACATGGCACTGCCACTTACTGCACCGTACAATACAGCAGTCTTGGGCGAAGGCCCAGATAGTAGAGGGCAGAACATACTGTGTAGGACTGGACGTGTGGATGGCGCGTCGAGGTTGTGATGATCGGGCCTCGACGTCAGTTACTGTAGTTAGTATTGCTTCCGCTGGACTTGAAAAGCAGCTCGAAGCTACACGTCTTGCGGCGGTTCCACGAGTCTGTACAGGTACAGATTGAAATTGGGGCGAGTAGTGATTCCATCAGCAGATATCAAGAAACTGCGTTTAAAAGATCCGAGCGCGGCATTACTGTGTGCCAGGTACATGTCATCTCCATGTGGATTGTTAGTAGCGGGAGCCTGAAACTCACCAATCAAGATCAAGACACGTGGTTGACTAGTACGAGCTAGGGGTACGAGTACCACAGTATTGCGCATCTGAGTTATGATGGTAATTATGCATCAGTACCCAATTGGGAAAATGAGCCGGGTAGGGAGTCTTTCGTGGCTTCCGGCCTCCGAAGTCACTCCTCTCGCGCATTGCATCGTTCGAATTGTTTCCTGTCGGCTGTGCAACGCGGATTCCTGACCCCCTTCAATCAGTACCTGCGTTCCGTCCGTGACCTATGCCTTTGGCTGAACGCCAACACCGAATGGGCGATGCAGGACTGTTCCATGTCCCGAAACACATCGACTCTGCTGTCAGCGCGTTCTCGCATAGTGCTCTGGAGCCTCCTTTCCATTTCAGACACATGGTATCCCGACAGGGTGCATAGTATACCCTCTGCGTCTGTTAATTGAACAGATCTGCCAAATATGGGCAACCTCTGGTTCGAGGAGTCAGTGGATTAATGTAGAGCCTAGGTTTCCGCCCAGCCTCGACATGCCTCTGCGAGGCCGAATGCTACTTACCCTTGGTTCCCACCCTGCACAAAGATGTCGGCAAGCTATTTCCGAATGAAGAAGGTACTTGATCCTTTTCAAGGTTGGTATGCGGCCAGGCCCAGCTTCCTATTTGCGATACTATAGCACCCAATCGGCGTTCACTATGTACTGGAGTCAACCACCGGTTAGAGTGACAAGGGATTCGACAACCATCTCCACGGCTGCCAAGGAAGGGAGCGTATTCTCAGTCAGCACAGTCGCTACGCGCGCGTGATCGCGACGGGCCGGTGTGATGAGAGCAGGAGGACTTCGCTGTCGATGGCGTCGATATTTTTTGCCTTCCCACGCTGCAGCCAGAATGTTAAGCCAGAGTGTCAAGAAGCTGTCCCAAGCCGTAGATATCAGCACGTGGACCAAGTGGACCGAGCTTTCCGTCCTCCAACAGCACATCTACCTCTGCGAGATAACTCTACCAGATCGCCCTCTCATTCATGTTCGACAAGGATCATAGTCGGCTCAACATGAACGCGTCCCATGAGAAGATAAATGATTGCGTTGTGGCGGAAGGAGACGAGAAAGAAAAAGAAGGTGCCTCTGCCGGGGTTCACCACCAAGCAAAACCCCATGCTATCCAGTCGTATCACCATCCCCAACAGCAGCAAGATGATGCTCATAAGGAGAAAGACCATCATACCGCGGAAATGGAGCACACTCGTCAGTTGAAAAGTCCTAGCATACATGGACATGATGACGTTCAGGGACCAGAACATTCTGCCGCGCAATCGTGTTTCTCCCTGCCTAACGCTAAGAACATGATGATAAGAAGGAGGGACATCCTGCCGCGTATCCATCTCCCCATGCCTAGGCTCGACACCCCACAAGCAACCAACGCTGTCGCACTTTCAGCCGCCCATGTCCCGACCCAGCACCAACAAGCAAAACATCCCGCTGCCCCATCGTCTCCTCAGGCCCAACATCAAGAACACGAGGATGGTAAGGAGACAGAACATCATACCACGGAACCGTCTTACCACCACCGACACCAAGAATATCCTGATGACACCGTGGGGGAAGGACATCACTCCGTCGCACGGGCATCCCAGTTCCCGAATCTTGGCATTATGCCGTGCATGGGTACCATCCCCACGCACGCAATAATGATCAAGACTTTGAAGGTGAAGGTGAGGAATGCGGCAACGGCGACGAATACCCCAACTAGGGTACCTCGCACTAGAAAGGAGGGCGAGAGCAGGAATAGAGGACGGAGAGCAGGATGAATACCGCGACAGATACCACAAAGGTCAGCGCGGCCGACACCACCACGGGCATCACGGCGGACACAGCCAGCATTGTGAGGTCTCCTCGAGCTGGGGCCGTCAGAACGCGGACCGCGGACAACAACCACACCTAACGTTTGTTTGGGAAACTGTCATACTGCACGGTATCATACTGAGCGAGCATACGCACGGGTCCTCGTAAAACTGCCTAACCATGAATCAAGCTCAGCCATCGCCCCTGCAGCGATGTGAAGTTCAGTCAACTTCAGTCAAGAAGTCAATCACAGCCCGAGTCGAAACCGTCCCACAATCTCGTTCAACCTGTCGAACCCAACTTTCTCGCCGACCTCGAGAATCGCCTTCCCACGCCCGGTCTCCAGCGAGTCCGCATCCACAACTTTACTTGTCGCCGTGGCCTCATCTCCAGCGGACGGGCCGTATACCTTCGCCGCCCGGTTCTCGGGAGTATACCCATCCCACGGCTTCTGACCCGCCACGAACCTCATCCAGTCGAGGCCCATCTGCTCGGCCGCGGCGCGCTGCGCAGGGCTCAAATTGTGGTTATGATTCTGGAACAGAAACACCACGTCCAACACGTGGGTGGCGCGGCCCTGGTACACGCCCGGCCAGGGGTTGGGCTCGTTAAAGAAGAAGGCGTAGATGTTCGACTCGCCTGCCGGAGACGCGGGCCAGCCGCGCGCATAGGCCGTGGTGGCGGCGAAGAAGCTGATGTCGTTGGCGAACTCGAGGAACCGGAGGAAGGCGGCGTCGTCGTTGTCGCTGTCGGCAGCTGACGAGGAGCCGGTGAAGCCGTATGATTCGAGGATCTGGTCTGCGAGGGCGGGATCCGAGGCCAGCGAGGACTTTATGGACGCGGGGAATTTGTCCTTGATCCCGTTCTTCAAGTGGCCCAGCATGAAGCCGAGGACCGAGGCCTGGTAGGCACAAAGGGCGAGTGTCAGTCACCAAACGGACGACGCACGCTTCAGGGGACTCACATCGAAGCCGCTATTTCCAATCATTAGTCCCTCGGCCCACTGCTTCCCGGGCATACTCTGGTCGGACTTATCGGCCACAGAAGCGTACGTGGGTCGAACGGGTATGATGTCGCCATCGAGCGTCGGCAGGAGGGCAACAGAGGGCGGTAGCTTCGCGATCACCTCATCTGTGGGCATCGTCAAGAGCTTCTGAATCCTTTCTTCGGCGTTCATGTTCTCGAGCCCCAAGATGGAGAGGACCTGCTGGTAGGTACGTTCCTGGTCGGCGAGCTCGAAGACAGGGACCAAGAGAGAGGAGCCTCCCGTGGCGATTGCTCGGTTGAAGAGCTTTTCTTTCGAATACAGGTGTAATGTTGTAGCCACTTTCGCGTGATCGGTTAGCCTCTACGGTTCTCTGGTCTTTTAGGACCTTGGTTCTCTTACCTGCCCCTGCGCTCTCGCCGATGACAGTGATGTTCTCGGGGTCACCGCCAAACCCTGCGATATGTTGCCTCACCCAGCGGAATGCGGCTCTTTGGTCGATAAGGCTGTTGTTCGCTTTGTAGCCCTTCTGCCGCAGTTCCTCGGACGTCAGTAGCCCCGGGAAGCCCAGGCGATAGCTACATTTTGCCGATGTGAGCAGCGAAGTCCTTTTGGCTTCGAGCAAGCCGGGAGATGCATAACTCACTTGATCCCGACTCCGATCACAGGAACTCCATTGTCATTCGCAAGCTTGACCAATTTGCCGTGGTCGTAATGCGGCCATGAATTCGCTCCCACGATGAAACCACCGCCATGTACCCAGACGAACACGGGAAACTTCTGCTTCCCTAACTCGGTACCACTTTGGCCCTTTGGGACGGTGACGTTCAGATTCAAGCATTCCAGGTCGGAATGCACCGTCTTGGGCTTGGGCATCGACTGCTGGATGAAGATCATCTCGTTTTCGTACCCATTGGGGGTAGAATACGCCGATGGTCTAGTCAACTCCTCAGCATGGATGTAGCTTACAAGTCCGCGCGGTCAGACTCACCCATGGCTCGTCGCATCAACGGGGCTTTCGTATGCTGTCTTGACTTGGGCCTCAGCGAGCCTGTCTTTCAGTGTTGCATACTGGACGCCGTGAAACTGGTAGACCCCATCTCCTTCGATGCCACGGATCGAGCCTATCGAAGGGTGTTCAAATGTTACCGTCGACATTTTCGGCCTCTCTATGCGCAACGACTATCGGAATCCAGACCACCTCAACGCGGGACGCGACCTGATTTCGCCTGGCTCTTGATTCAGGTGTCGTCAGTAGACTTACTAGACATCCGCCTCATTCTTTGTCTGCATGCCGGTCTGATCCTACCCTACCCCAATCCCACAATGTGGAGGGCCCCACGTTTCCTATCCTGGTCGGCTTTTACAGTACCACGTAAAGCACCACACCCTGATTCGGCAGGATCTTTTGCCTGATACGGAGTACTTCGGCGGGATTTGCACGATCGCTTACAATGACATCTGTGATGCCGCGTTCAGGTTGCACAAGGAAACTGCCATGCAAAATCCCAGGTCACGGAAGCCCATGGCGGGTTCAAGTCGATTCCATGTGAAGTTCCGAAACGAGAAAGGTGTGGCCGGGCGTGTGAGATTGCAATAAAAGACCCCTAGATAGCCGGAGGCGTTCGCCTGAGATCGTGTGAGCTTATCTGCGCGCTTGTCTCGACTCGAAGATCAGCGATGCGTGTAGTGAAAAAATTGTCATCCCTATACCATCTTAAGAAAGTTAATCTCAACGGCTATTTGGACTCCAAGCAGTGCTCAACTGGCATAGCCCGATCCATGAGGTATGTATGTGGTTCACGCTTTGTGCGAAGACTGCGTAGGGGGCATACCACGACATGAGGAGCTCATTGTTGTAAGTTGCTTCGCCGTTGCCCTTTCGGGCGATGTGGCCCTGGACGGATCAACAGCACAGTATGACGAGGTGCTCCTTGTCCTAGGGGGATACCTACCTACAGCTTCTTCGTTGACAACAGTTTCTAAGGATGGGTTTCATCAGCCAGACGCAGTGCCGATGTCGATAGGCCATTGTCCGGAAAGGCAGCGGTAACTGGCCGTCAATCTCCGCGCTCTTTGGGCCCGCGACCAGCGCCTCTGGCCTTCTACTCATTCTCTGTGAGCACTCGACTTTCAACAGTCTGAAGGGGTAGGATGTCGACCAGGATTTTCCTCACTTTCCTCCTGCCGTTAGTTCCAGTCATCCTTTTTAATCAGTCACGGCAACTGTGGCGATTAGCTGGCCGAGTTGAAATCGACAAATCGCGATTGGTGCGGTGGGAAAACAGTTCACATCTCAACAACGGCGATTGCCGAGTCATCGACACTGCCAATGCCTGTGAGGACGTGAAGATACACTTTCCGTCAAAGACAGCATTCCTCGCCTGTGGAGACCCAGTTGAGAGGACGCATTGGTATCCTCCTTCTGGCGTGCGAACTGTTTCGCTGCGCGCCGAGTCTTCCTTTCGTGAGCAACTGTTCAAGTATGACCTGGTGACTGGTGACACTACTCAATTGCAGCTGAAGGGCCTCGAAGGAGACTTTATCACTCATGGCATCGATATCTTGACGTTGCCTGAGGACCCTTTACAAGTTGGACAGACTGACACCCAAGTTCGAGTTCTGGAGCTGATAAATATCAGATACGTATCTACGCCGTAAACCATGCTCGAAGTGGCGACTCCATCGCCCTCTTTAGCCACCAGCTGGGCACCGATGTGGTTGATTTGGTCAAAAGCGTCAAACATCCAAACATCAAGACTGCGAATGGAGTTGCAGCGATGGGACCCTTGTAGGAAACCCATCGTCTCGACAAACGCCAGGAAACTGATTCTGGCAGAGAGTTCTTCGTGACCAACGACCACTATTTTGCCGGCGGCCTCTTACGGGTAGCAGAGGAGGTCTACGGGCCGTGGAGCTGGGCAACAAATGTGCAGCACTGTAACGCAGCCGCCGAGGTAAGCCCTGTGCTGCCGGGATCCTGGGCAATTCCTGACATGTTGAGACAGAAGGTCATGTGCAGGCAGGTGTCGGGCACCTTCCCTGGCGCCAATGGTATCAACCTGTGGGAGGATCGACTGTTCGTAGGGGACTCGAAAAACGGGACAGTCACGATATTCCAGATCCACATGGACCGGACATTGACACCGCTGCAGGTAGTTGTAAGTGTCCTCTCATTCCGATGTAGGGCAAGGCACGACGGGGGCTAATGAGTGACGTCGCAGGATCTGGGCGCTGCAGCTGACAACATCAACATCTTGCCGACAACCGGAGACCCAATCGTCACAGGTAGGAGATGATGGAGAAGGTACTGTTGCATTTGTTACTGACTCCAGACAGTCTTTCCCACACTCGAGGACTTGCCGACTTACCTCGAGAACGTCCGATCGTTGGGTAAGGATTTCTTGGTCCCAGCTGCAGCGCTCCGACTACGTAAGGACAGAAACTATGCGCTGGAATTGGTATACTTCGACGATGGCTCGAAGGTCAGTTTCATGACTGCAGCGGCTGTGGACCCATTTGAAAATGTATTCGTTGGCGCGAGCGTCCTGCAATTCGCCGGCTTTGCGGTCTGTCAGGTGGCTGCGGCGGCGTTTCGGTAGATAGAAGCCGGACGAGGCCAATGGAAAGGGAATCTTGGTGTTCGAATCATGGCGTAGATGAGCATTGACGTGCTGATGGTGATGAGACATCAAGAGACACATCGGGACCCGTTTACGCGTCAAGGATTCGCCCTAAGATCCACCGTATCATTTCGTGCTACTTGTACGTACGGCGGAGCATCTATTACAGTAGTTCTTTCCTCGGATCAACACGATTGCCTCTGCTTTCTGTCACACGATGTGTCCCGAGCAGCCTCCTGCCACAGCACCATGTGGTCAGTGAGAGACAACAGGAAATTGACCGAGAGGCGCCGAGCAGACTATAAACCGTCTGATTGCGACAGACTTTTGTGGTTTGTGGAAATAAAACAACAGAAAAGGGACTGGGGCGATTGACCTTGCAAAGACCATTGACAGACAGATGGCATCGGCCAAAGCTGTTGAGGAGCAAGGACAGAGGCAGCCTATAGAATTTTTGTTCACTTATTGTGTGTCGTTGCGCCTGGGGCTGCATAGCTGTTTCATTTGAATACTAGCACTCATGAACCTCAAGTGACAGCTGGTGCCACGATATAGTACCTACAAACGGCAACCTCCAATGTTGCAGTGCTTGTGCCGTAGCAGTCCGCCTTCACTGCTCGACCCAAACACGTCGAGACGACCCATAAGCCATTTGCGATGCGAAAACAGGCCTTGATCCCTCATATTGGGTCCTGGGGCGGCAAAGTGCCTCCGCTGAATATTTGCGTGCTCCCGGACCTAAGTTACTGTATCAGCAATCGAGAAAACGCGGGCTCCAAGATTGAAGCAAAACCATCCCCTTCTCAGCATTAGCTGGAGCTGTGGAACCATCCCTTCTCCCAGTTCCATCTACAGCTCCCTATAATCCGCTTGCCGTGGCCTCCTGTTCCGGTTAGTATGTCGATGCGGATTGACCGGCTGCCGCATGTAGGCGTTGTCCTCCTCATTGCCCGTATGCCGCTGCTGATTCGAGAACTTGCCCCCGGCTGGTCCTGACGGTGGGTAAAAGTTCTGCTGGTTTTGGTTCGGGTTGTACTTGTGATTTTGGTTCTGCTGGCTCATGGCCTTCGGTCCGGTGGGCACCCCTACGAGACCGGCGGGTTGTTGTGGTGTCGACGGTTTTGAGGGAGCCTGGAGGTTCTGGTTTCGGTGGGGACGATTGGGAAACTTGTTGTAGCCGCTGATTTGGTTTTGGTTCATGTTGTTGTTTAGATTCTGGTTCATGTTCCCATTCCAGTTCTGCTGGTCTGAGAAGTTCATGCCCATGTTTCCCATATTGCTCGGGTTCATGCCGTTCATGCCGTTCATGCCGTTCATCATCATCGGATTCATAAAGTTCATTGCGCCCATCCCGTTCATCCCGTTCATGCCCATACCCATGCCCATGCCCATCATCATAGGATTCATCATGAATGGGTTGAAGCCAGGCATCATTGGCAGATTCATGTTGTTGCTCTGTTGCATTTGTGAAAAATCAGGCGGCATCATATTGGTGGGCAGCACATTAGCGGTCTCAGATGTGGAAGCAGCCTCCTTGGCGCTATCATTATTTGGTCCCTGAATGCCATCGGGATGAGGCGTAGACGATGATACCGCGTCCCCGGATTTTTGACGCTTCATAGCCGGAGCCGCGAGATTGCTGATAGACGTAGAGCCGTCAACTTCACTCGCACTGCGCTTCTTAGCCGAACCATTCGTCGACTGAGGAGTACCAGTACCATCGCGGGAACCAGGTCTGGAACCAGCGGGTGAAGCATTGTCTTCCGGCGAATTGGCTGCTAGTGTAGGGCTTCGAGACCGTTGCTTTGAATCAGCCTTTTCGGCTTCATATTCTTTGATTTTCTTCTTCATCTCCGCATCAGGCTCGAGGCGCTCAAGGCTGATATTCTCTGTCTCACAGCCAGGGCATGTGAGATCATTCTCAAGCAATGCGTTCTCGATACAGTCATGACAATATGTCTTCCCACAACAAGGTGTCTTCATTGGATCTACAAACAAGCGCTTGTCGATCGGGCATTCCAAGCCTCGATCCTGCAGCTCTCGGTCACCAAGGTTTTGTTTCTTCTGGGCCGCCTCAGAGGCTTTGACTTGTTCAAGATGCTTTCTCCAAGCTTTCTCGTCCGCTTGAGCAAAGACATATTCTCCTTCAGCATTTACCATGAGGTTTTGTCTTTGTGCGTCGTCAAGCTTGTCGATATCTGCTTGGTCGATCTTTTTCAGCATGGAACGAGGAATCCCAGTCGTCCGTTTGATACGGTTCTTGTTGTCATATTTGGTGTCATCATTCGTTGGACATGCTTGGATCCAATGGCCTGTTACGGTTAACGATGGTCTGAATCATCAATATTCGGAATGATGGCCTACCTTTCTTGCCACAGCGGTAACAAATGTACCCATGAGGTGGTTCGCCTTCCGGCACGTTCGCCTTCTTGTTGAAGGGCTTCCCTTGCATAGGTACCCGAGTTTCATGTGACATTTCTTCCTGCTTTTGTTGCCATTGCGCATCGGTGAACTGGAGCATGGCTTTTAATTTCTCCTCCTCCGTCATTGCTTTATCCATGTCCACTGTCTTGACCACTCTGCTTGCTGAAGCCGCCACAGAAGGCTTTGCACTGACAGGCGGTTTTCCAGACACATAACGAGCAGCACGTCCCTTGCCTGGGGCCGATGCGGGTAATCTTCGAGCAAGGACTGTTGAGTCTTTGGGGATAATTTCGGTGTCGTCGGTGTATTCTGTCAAGCTTCAGTGACAATGAACTTAACAGCGCGCAAAGATCGAGCTTACCTTCATTGCTATTTTCTTTGTAGATCTTGAGGTCAAAGTCGGTGCCGTCTCCTAGACGGGAAATGCTGATGATTTCACGCTTGAGATTCCAGACATCCGTGTGAGGTCCATCAATGGTTACACGCTGAGGCTCCTTTTGCGACTTGAATTTGAAATATACGTAGGAAGCCATGGCGGTTGAACCAACCAGCAACTGTGGGTGAAGAGCAAGGACGGTCGAGGTGTTCGTCCAGTTAAGGTGACAATGAGCACAAAGCTGAGAGTGCTGCGGTCGTGGTGTAAATAGATTCCGAGGGGCAAAAGTCAAGGAATTGCAGGAAGAAAGGAAGATGTTATTGTAGGTAGACGAGTAATAGAGGCCTGTTTGAGGGGAACCGAAGTCCAACTCAGCAGGACCTGACGATTCCTTCACCAACCCTCTTGCGTAAACCCGCCGCCGCTGACAACGGTGCCACGTAACTTCCGCCTTCCCAACCGCAACTCAGCTCCTGAAAAGGAGTATGTTTTGCACTCTCCGACAGTTGCTGCAGGGAAGCAAACTAAGCTCTGGCACGAGGGATGCGAAGATCCAGGAACCCTAGTCAGAAGCGCCGTCTGGTGTGCAGGCCGCCGTTTGCAGGCAGTGATGCGAATCTGAACACACAAAGAAATGCCTAATCAATCGCAACGACAAACTGTGGTTACCAGTGAGAAAAGTTGGGGGACGTCGTTCTCCAGTGAAGACAAGATGAGGTCGGGGCAAGTGGTGAATGAGAAATGAGAAGATGGATGAGAAATCGAAGGCAAGTTGGAGACCTCAAGAGGGAGAAGAGGCTGGCTGCGCATGAGCCAGCAGTGAAAACGCCGGATTCTTCTGGTACTGGGGCAGGTCTGCCGAAGCCACCACGTGATGCCGGTATTGTCCGTCCGTCTGGTACGTCACTACGGAGTACGTTATTCAGCATAACTTTAATGCGTCGCAAGGACGGGCAGAGGCGGGTTATTCAGCTTTCCAACTCTGCAGCTCGTTTGCACAAGTCCATATAGCATTGATTGATCCCTTGGATCACGTTGAGGGGCCCAGCGAGCCCATGGGTATGTTACTATTCTGCGTTCGCAGATGGGCCCTCGAGCCTCGAAAGAGGCTCTGCCAAATGAACGCTTCACTCAACAGCAACTCAACATCCTTTTCTGTCCATTCGCGTGTCGGGAGCGCTTGCAAGAACATTAAGATCTCCTGAAAGTTCATCTTCATCAGCTTTTCCGACCATTTGACCAGGAAAGCTGCGCACACGTAGAGGTGGAACTCGGAGAAGCCGTTCTCTTCCGCCTGTGATATAGGTTTAGCATTTTAAAGAATGGCAGTCATGTATGCTCTTACCATATATGTATCCCACATCCTGATCACACTTCTGATGCTCAATTCTCGCATCAACAAACAATTCATCCACCGAAAACTGAACTGCATGTATTCCACATGCTCGTTCTCAAAGTGCCTTGCAAGACCCGAGTCGATCCTGGTTGTCAGGTCTCGAAGCGCGGCAACTTGGCGATGAATGCCGGGCTGCGCTACGATATAGTTGTCTTGTATGCCATCCAGCAGCTTAGTCAAGCACCAGAATGTGTCAGCCTCAACAGCGTCCAGGACGGGTCGGGGTAATTGTCCAGGGTCCATCCCACTCTCAATATTCAGGTCGGTGATATAGGTCCCCAGAAAAACCTGCCAGAATGGCGTGGCAAGGTCGTTGATTCCTTGCACGTAGCCACTAGCGGGATGTCGGATCGCCCAGACGTATAAAATCCGTTCGAGGGAACGCTGCGTGGCCTCGAAGCCGTACAAGGGTATGTGCGGATTCGTACGTGGTACGTCGATACTAATTTGATGCCATATAGCCTCATCCAGTCCTCGTCGGCGGCCTGGCTGTGACGCAAGGCCTGGAAGACCCGTGCTTGAGGCACTCCGACTTGATGCATGGCCTGTACTGAAAGCTTGGCTCACAGCATCGAGATACTCTTTCCGCTTTCGCTCAAGAGTTGCAACACGACGTTCACTATTGGTAGGCACATGCCCAAGTAGAAGCTGCCATGTGATGGCACGGACTTCTTCGGGAACCCCTGACCACGCTGCGGCTCGTAAATCCGGTAGAGACACAGAGCTTGCCTGTAAGATTCGCTTGAACTTATTGATTCGTGATATTCGTGTGCTATGGGCCTCTGTTTCCTTGGGTGTTGCATTCAAAGGCAGCGAAGGGTGGTTAATCAAATGGAGCGAATTTGCTGGGTCCCTTAGGATGTCTTTATACTGAGGCCTTAGGATCTTCCCTTCTCCCTTCTTCGCGCTCGGGTATGCCAGCGGGTTGCGCTCCTCAGCGATATCAAAGCTGTTCGACCTGACAGGCTGGGCAAAGGGCGACGGAGCCAAAGTTGGAGCGGACGTGGTTTGTAATAGGTTGGGGTACGATATTTGGTCGGCTTTCAGCGTCATGGTCTTCCTACTTCGTTTCCGCCGCATGCTTGTGATGCTGGGGAGCCCGAACTCGTCTTCGTCATCCTCATACACAAGGTCATCATCGTCTTCATCGTCCAGGTCTCCACCACTGCCGACGTCCCAGCTCTCGCCAAGTGCGGAAGAGGTGTAGCCTGTGTACGGTCTTCTCTCTGGAGACTGAATATTCTGCCTCTCTAGCGGGGGTGTCTGCGACGGTCTATGTGTCGGTGGGGGTGGCGTTCTCGGTCTCGAATGAGGTCCCAAATTCCTGGCATGGATTAGTTGTACGCTCCCATCTTCGCTGTCCATGCTCTTACAGTGATTCGAACTTCAGCATATCCGCATGGGAGTAAGACGCGCCAAAGACTTTGGTAGACTGGCCCGATGCTTGCCGAGAAGTGGAAGGCCGTCCTCTCCAGAAGGGGGAGGATGGTCGCCTACAGAGCGTTAGCAAGGACTATGGGGAGATGTTGCAGCTGGCTTGATGGTCGTACTCTGTTCTGTCTGCCGGTCGACCAGGCGTTAGTCAGAGTCCCTGCCACGAATATATGTAGCAAACAAGGAGACACAAGGAGGCACGAACCGACCTGGACCATCTCCTGCGGACGGTCAGTAGGAACTTGTATACAGCATTTATGGCGAAGATGTTACCTGCTGTTGAGTCCTCTTTTGAGCCATTTTGAGTCAACTTGGGATTCAGTTGCCGCGAGGAAAGCCTATCGAGGTTTCCTCCTGATCACTTTTGCATGAGGCGGAGAGAACATGCTTGTATCCTGTGGATGACAATAGCGATCATTGCAGGCAATGTGTTTACAAGGCGGGTGTGGACGCAGGCGGTCATTCAGGGCCGCACGTCAGTGCCGGCGTGGTGTGCCTAAGGTACATCCACAGTAGTTCGTAGGCGGTGCCTCGGGCTCCCGCCCACGCCAACGTGATCACTATCCGCCGATATTGCCAAGGCTATCGGAGCCTAGACCTCCGGCTGCGCTTCTAAACAGCGCGTTCATGGCCTCACCTTCAACTGACCTTGACCTGTCACCTCACTCCATCCTTAGTGTACCTTTTGTTCTGATTCGTTCTCAACCAACAATCACTATCCATATCCTCCCTTTCGGCTGTGTACAGGCCGCGCAGCCACCTCGTCTCTTTGCTTCGGCTCTCAGATATATTCGCCTAGGAAAACTTCTGAAGTCGACTCAAAGAAATCCGTGAGCGTAACTCACGCACCTGATCACGCTTTTGTAGGTGAACAGTGAAGATGGCAGAACCTGACGACGTGGAGGAAGATCTCTTCGCAGATCTGTAAGTTTCTCCGACCTCATCTGTTCCACTGCTCTCCCTGAGACGGTGTTTGGTCAGATGCCGCTGTTGCTAACGTCACCTTTCAGCTACGACGGCGAAGAGAATGTCGCTTCGAATAACAATGCAGCCGCTGCCGTTCCTGCAGCTCCTGCTGCACCGCCTTCCTCGAGCGACGCTGCCATGAAGGGCAACGATGCTCCAGGCTATGGTGAAGAGCCAGAGGTCGCTTACAACGACGTGTCCTTTGAGACGGAACCTCAGGGTCAAGAAGAATCGGCCAATGGCACCAATAATGACGTCCAAATACAAGAGGCACATGACATGCAGCCACAGCAAGAGCGTTACAATGTCAACATGAAAGAGGATGGGTGAGTCAAATGTGTTTACCAATGGCCCCTTTGTTCTACCTTATCTCTCCCCTTTTCACGTTTTGAAGTCTGTCATGTCCTGTTTGGGCAGAGTAGAAGTCCAAAGGGATGGACCACGCCGAAGAGAGCACCATGGGTAACAGTGGCTTGGAATGTCCTTGAAACAACCGATCTCAACAGTGGCCGGCATGGAAGAAGCAAAGCTGTACACGATCTGAAAGACAACATCAAACATGTTGAAGATGCAAGATTGTCTCCTGTTCGAAGACAAGAGATCTTTATACTGGCGGATGTGGATGGTCTCTTACATCTGTTCGGCAAGGGATTATGGGCCATGCAATCACCCATACTGGCAAAGGCCGTGCATACCAGGGACGGTTGCACAGGGCTACTAGCATCTGCCAGCCTCTTTCCTGTTGAGGCATGCTTGGGTGGCTGCGGTCGAAGATTGTCGGACCTATCATGGCATGAAGACTTGTCGGATATTTGCACCTTACGTCAATGGTTTTCCACATATTGCAACACCTAGCAGAGAGTCAATCTTCAGTACCGAAAGTGGTGGTCCAGGCGCGCCAGGATAGTTGGCAGTATCTGCTCCCATACACGAGATATTCCCAGGCAGAGCAACGTAAAAAGACAAGTCAGGCAGGTGATAGATGCTATGGAGTGTCTGTTGAATCTCAGAAAACGCCAACGAATCTTTGCCTCAGTCGGCTAGAAGTCAGAACACTGTCGACTACCTCAAGTTGCATGCGGGACGGAAGTCGAGGAGTACAGATCATCAATATTGCTTCCTATGCGTCAGATGACAGCTATCGGTCAATGGCATGCGTGCCACCCGGCGCACCTTGATGCGCTACAGATATGCCACAGTCACAGAACAGGTCATGGAGTCGGTGGTCGGGGTCTCAATATTTGCAGCCAGCGGCAGAGCGTTCATACGAATAGTCTTGGCACATACCCACCTTGATCCTCCCGGTGCTGGCTGGCCTATATCACCGCGCTGTGCTGCAACAGGCCGCTCCTCGATTGCCAAACAACAAAGAAGTCCCCAAGCCATGATATCTGCTTCTAGACCACACTGTCCGTGGGCGGATACAAATTTCCATGCAGTGTCTGCGTTGGGAATCTGCACAGTCGTGGAGGCGTGGTGTAATGCTGTTGTTGCAAGGCTGTTGGCCGGCCAGTGGTCCAGCAGATGAAGGATTTTATGTGCCGCACTCTTCATCGCTATCCCATTGTCCTTGTCAGTTTCACGCTCACCTCATGAGCTTGTCGTGGCATTGAATTCATAGCTAACATAGTGCTATCTGCAGAAAAATGTTCATAGGTGGACTCAATTGGGAAACGACCGACCGTAAGACACTGTCCCAGTCCGCTGAATCGACGCCAAATTTCTTCGAGCGATCATTCGGCATGACGCCGCCATGATACTAAATAGTCAACAGAGTCTTTGCACGATTATTTCTCTCAGTTCGGCGAAGTACAAGAATGCACCGTCATGAGAGACAGTGCTACGGGCCGCTCTCGAGGCTTCGGCTTTTTGACGTTCAAGGACCCGAAGACAGTTAACACAGTGATGGTAAAGGAGCATTTCCTAGACGGAAAGATTGTAAGAGCCACCCATTGTGATAAATTGCGGGAGAGACAAGAAACCCTTGAATCAATTTCCCGGAGACGTTCACATTCCCTGCACCGGAAACACAAAGACTTACTGTGTGGTACCCAGATCGACCCGAAGCGTGCGATCCCCCGAGACGAACAAGAGAAGACAGCCAAAATCTTCGTTGGTGGCGTCAGTCAAGATGCGACAGAGGAAGACTTCGAGGGATTTTTCGCCCAGTTCGGTCGCGTGATCGACGCAACGCTCATGATGGACAAGGACACGGGCCGCCCACGAGGCTTTGGATTCGTGACCTTCGACAGTGATGCGGCGGTGGAAAAATGCTTGCAGTTCTATCCGCTCGAAATCCTCGGGAAGCCCATCGAAGTGAAGCGTGCTCAACCAAGAGGCAAGATGGGCGAAGATGAAGACTTTGGTCGTGGCCGAGGAGGACGCGGAAAGTTCGGACGGGAAGATCGTTTCGGCAGTAACGACAACAACCAGCCTGCACAAGCTGCACAGAATCAAACGCCGAATATGATGGCCGGCAATTCCGGCATGACGCCGCAAATGATGGCTCAGTACTGGCAGAGAATGCAACAGTACTTTTCCATGATGCAGCAACAGATGGCAGCGAATATGATGGGCGGCATGGGTGGAATGGGGAATATGGGTATGAACCCTCAACAGATGCAGCTGATGCAAATGATGCAGCAGCAACAGAAGATGCAAGGGGGAAACAGTCCCAACGCGCAGAATGCCGGCATGGGCAACATGCAAGGCATGAATCCGCAAATGATGCAACAGATGATGAATATGCAGCAAGGTGGAATGAACGGGATGAACATGGGTGGGGGACGTCCACCCATGGGCCCGGCCAGTATGGTTGGAGGGCAACGACAATTATCGGCACAAGAGCAGCTGGCGTTTGAGCAACAGAAGTATGAACAACAACACGCGCGGCGCCAGGGTGGATTCCCTCATGGTCCGCGTGGAGGAGGCTTTCAAGGCCAGCACGGACAACAACACGGCAGTGGGCCGCAGTCGTGGGAGGGCATGTACGACGACGTCCCTCAACCAGAAGGCAACGCTGGAGGCAGAGGCTCCGCGGGACCAGTTCGTCACAATACCCCGAAACCACCAAAAGGTCCTGGCGGACCTGCGGCACCAAGTGCTCCAGCTAATGCGCCGACTGGACCCAAGAATCCGGGAAACAAACCAGGGGGAGGATTCCGGGGAAGAGGTCGTTACCATCCATATGGCAGATGAAGATTTTCCAGCCGCATTACAATCAACCAGTGGTCTCTGGTGCTGTAGCCGATGGGATGGATGTGAAGCATTTTGAGGGCGTCGAGGATGTCGGGAGCGAGCCTCTCACGATTTGTCCATTTCTTCGAAAGAAGAGAAGTAGCCAGATTTCTGACGAGATGAATAGCGCGTGCATTAGCTCTTTTACACGACAAAAGTGTACGGAGCGCTTCTGGCATCAGGAAGTGCCAAGAGGGAAGAGAGCCAGAAAATGTACACTAGAACGATAGCACATGCTTGTGCCTCCCTGAGAACAGCTGCTTGAGTTGCCATGCCAGCCTCTCCACATGCGATAATGAAGCCTGAAGCTATGAACCACAGCTCTTTCGAGTGAATGTCCGTTCGCCTAAAGGTGACGAGGCTGTGGTCGTTCGAGTCGTGTGATCTTTGGCTCAAGAAGTGGCTCCAGCTATTAATAGGACCCCGATGGGCGGGTCTGCGTCTGTCATAGTTAATGCTTTTCGCACACCACAAGGCCTATGGTTTTATTTTTCTTTGAAAAGGCACTTCCTACTTCCTCGTCAGCCGGCCTGCAAATTTGCGATTCATGTCACTCGAGGGTTCTCGTGCCTTGCATGTCTACGAAGACGGTGACGAGAGGCCTGACATGCAGGTACCAAAGACAGAACTCGACGGATTCATCGAAGGACGCCGAGAAGGAGTTCGGCGAGGCGCAGTCAGCCGAACGCTGGCGCACTCGGACGGATTGGCGAACCCGCAGTGGTGGGGCATGTCTTGCATGGTTCGGGCTGCGCCTCACCACCGGAGCTGCTTGAAGGGGATCCACTGATCTGCTAAACCGTCACCCGTCTATCGATTTTCTGATGGACTACACGTACCAGTGATCAGAAGGTCATGCGGACAAACAACAACGCGGCCATTGACCAGCTGGCAGGAAGGATACCCAGTGGTCTCTGCTCGCGATCATTCTCGCAACGAGTAATTGTGTATTATGCACAGCAGCCGAAGGTAGCGTGACCCTACGAGGAGGGAGTGGTGGGAGGACTTTGGGGTGCCATTCGCAAGGCCCAAGCCACCGCGAACTGTTGTGCGACTGGCTGACGCCCATGCTCGGTGGGCACCGACGCCCCCTGAGGACCCAAAAGCTTGGTTACGCAAGCAGGAGCCACTCACCCAGTCAAACACCACCAGAGTTTTTCCCTAAAGCGCCACTTACAGTACCCCGTTAATCCACTTGCCGACGATGGTTTTTGGGCGGACCTTCCAGAGACTGTCGTCGCCCTCCAGGTGCCCACAGCCTGAAACGGCGTCTGTAAGCGAGCCTTTCAGACATAGGGCCCATCCTAATCCAACGCGATGATGAGGCATATCTGCATCGTTCTGCCCGCAATCGAGACTTCAGCTGAAAACCCAGTCAACTCAGTCCTTTTCGTCGTTCACACATATCCTGCGTCGCTCACTTTCCCACGACTTCATACGTTCGCTCTTGCCCATTCGTTTCCTTCCAGCTGTCACTCGCTCGACCTTTCCACGCCTCCCCAGCTTTTGCCTTGCACACACCAGGCTCCCGTCGACCAGAAGCCCATCTGACCTCCGCCCTCATCGTGCCATTGGAATACACATGGTTGGAAGGTGGCATTGAAAAGGGAAATTTCCAATTCGTCCTTTGACGGCCACAATAGCGCGTCATTGAATACACAGTACACATATCGCCATGTGGAGGACGTCGGTGGTGGCATTGGCCTCGCTGGCTCTGCTGCCATCTGTGCTGGCAACAGATATATTGAAGACCAATGGTTTCTCGAATTGCAACAACGGCTCATCGACGATCAAAGTCAACAATGTCGATATCTCATTCGATAAGTCCACCGAAAAGATTGACTTCGACGTTTCGGGTACCAGTACCCAGGAACAATTTGTCACAGCCGAATTGATCGTGACGGCCTACGGCGTCAAGGTATACAACAACAGCTTCGACCCCTGTGCCGATGACACCAAGGTCGATCAACTATGTCCTGGTAAGCCCACTTGCTCACCACAATTGCATACCATTCTAACATCGTCCAGTACCTGCGGGCACATTTGCCGCCAACGGATCACAAGTCATTCCTTCCTCATATACCTCCCTCATCCCGTCAATAGCCTATTCGCTTCCCGATCTCGATGGAAATGCTCAGCTGGTTCTTAAGAACAAAGAAGGTTCGGAAGTGGCTTGTGTACAATCAGGTGTTTCTAATGGGAAGACCACGGATGTACCGGCTGTATCGTACGTCGCCGCTGCCATTGCTGCTGGTGCTTTGGCTGTCTCGTTGGTGGGTGCCGCGGCCAGTGGTGCGCACCCTGGCACCACCAGTTCGAGCCCTGGTTTCTTCGACGTGATGTTCTGGTTCCAGGGGATGGTGATGAATGGTATGCACTCAGTCAACTACCCTGGCGTCTATAGCAGCTTCGCCAAGAACTTCGCCTTCAGCACCGGGCTCGTCTCCTGGGGTGGCTTGCAAACATCAATCGACTCATTCAGATCGCATACCGGAGGCAACTTGACAAATAACAGCTACGATTACCTCAAGAACGCTACTTTGGTTTATCCTGACGGCAGTACAGCCACCACATCAAGCGGCATCGCAAAGCGTGCACTGCTCTTGGTGGCACGCCAAGTCACCACGTCCGTCAACGGCACGAGCGACGAATCCAGCTCTAGCGACTCCCAGGAATCTCACCTCGTTCAGGGAATCCAGGGCTACGTTGAGCAGCTTACGATCCCTCAGGCCAACACCTTTATGACGGTGCTCTTGATCTTCGCTATTGTTCTTGCGGCTATCGTCGTCGGTATTTTGCTATTCAAGGTCATTCTGGAAGCATGGGCACTCTTTGGAAAATTCCCCAAGTCCTTGACGACCTTCCGGAAGGAATACTGGCGTATTATGTTCCAGACGATCACCAACTTGGTATTCCTACTCTACGGTGTATGGACACTGTACTGTATCTTCCAATTCACCCATGGCGATTCTTGGGCTGCAAAAGTCCTCGCAGCTGTCACACTCGGCACGTTCACCGCGCTGCTCGCGTTTTATACCTGGAAAATTTTCACCGTGGTCCAGAAACTGAAGAAAATGGAAGGTAGTGCCGACGCTCTTTTCGAGAACAAGGAGACCTGGAAGAAGTACAAGATGTTTTATGAGAACTACAAGAAGGGTTATTGGTGGCTCTTCATTCCAGCCATAATCTACATGTTCGCGAAAGGATGTGTGCTGGCTGCTGGCGACGGCCATGGCTTGTTTCAGACAATCGGTCAACTCGTCATTGAGTCTTTGATGCTCATCCTTTTGCTCTGGAGCCGACCGTACCAGCGCAAATCTGGCAACTGGATAAACATCATCATTCAGGTCGTGCGAGTCATGTCCGTGGTCTGTATTTTGGTCTTTGTGGAGGAGCTCGGGATCGCACAAACCACCAAGACCATCACCGGTGTCGTCTTGATCGCCGTGCAATCTGGCCTGACCGCTATCCTTGCACTGTTGATCGTGATCAACAGCATCATCACGTGTTTCCGGGAGAACCCTCACCGCAAGCGCCGCAAGGCTGCAGAGAAGCATCTTTCCCGCGACCTCGAAGGCGACGCATTCCTCATGCAACCTACTCCCTTCTCTTCGCCACCTCGCCACGATCGCAAAACGTCCGAGCTTGGTGGTTACGAACAAGTGCGTGCGCAGGCTTTCTCACGCTTCGGACCCCGACGGGATGAGAGCCAAGAAACGCTAGTCACCCGTGGTGCCGAGATGGGCAAGGCTGGCTACCGCAGTTTGAGCCAAGGACGAAGTGACCATAGTGGAAGTCCTCCACCCTTCTCGAGGGAGCCCAGATTGCCCGACCTGGCCTTTGAGCAGTATCGGCACAAGTAGTGGGAACCAATGGCGTGGATGGTTTTGTTTTATTGGCAAGCGTTGCTGTGCGTACATATCTGGGATATGATTCTTACGTCCGAAGCATAGCGTGGTTTGCATATATTTGGTTACGAGAGCTCCGGGGCCGACATTGACGATAGCCACGATGATCTCCTTGGTGTCCTCTGGGATATAGATTACAACCACTAATAATACATTCTGCATATACTACAACGCTTTGTTTCCGATGCGTGCCGCGGCGACCCTTTCCACTTGCACCTCTACCCCGGCGGGATGTGCGCACACCCTGTCTTCACGGGGATACAGAAGCAACTCACCGATGTAGCAGTTAGGAATGTGCATTCATCGATGTGGTACGTAGTTGTTGGAAATTTGTGTCCAATGATCTAGCGATTAGAATGGTGGCTGAAGAGGATAGACAGTACAAGCCTATCGAGTCATCATGGACAGGATACGCCTCCTGGGTCACCGTGGAAGGAAGGAAGGCGGAAGGAAGGAAGGAGGTCCATGTTTTCCGGTTTGAGCGTCAACCATTCTTTGTGAGATTGACTTTTCCTTCTAGTCTGCGGAGGTTGATGTTGATGTTGATGTTGATATCATTCATGCTACATACAGGATCTGTCTACCTGGCGCCTTGCTGTATCCATTGGCGGGACAGGACATGCGCCGGCTTCTCCACGTTCTCGTCAAGGACCTCCTAAAGAGCTAACTTTGTCATGTCTCTCCCTTTTCTCTCTCACACATGGCAGACCTTTCGTCTGCCCTCTTTTCCAATCTTGGGCCTCTCATCCCTCGTTTGCGTGCTATCCATCATCTCATCTCGTCTCGTCGTGTGAAATCGTGAATATGGTCGTCAGAACAGAACTCAAGAACCGGATAACGTTGCCTGCGGTACATGGAATGGCCGAGAAGCTGTACCCGACATCTCCTTCGCCCGAGACCAATGGCAGTATCGTCTCAAAGCGTCATTCATGCCCGAAAAATAAGAAATGCACGCATGCCACAAGGTGTGTATCAACACATCAACCCCAAGCCATAGAGACCAGAAAAATTGCCGCTCGCTGCTTTTCACGTTGGTATCCCAGCTACCAACATTCCTTTCCACCTTGCTGAAGGGAAATTCCCAATCTGTTGCCTCCGGCTATGCTGAAGGCGACTCGGGGGGTATCAAGTAACTTTTGTTGGACTTTTGGTGTTCTTTTTTTTCTGCTTTGCTTTTGCCATCAGAAAAACGGCTGGCACACATCCTTGCCCAACAGGAGAGCAGCAACGGCGACGCAAGCACAGCCAGCATCGTCAAGAGTGCAGCTTGCCTAGAGGATCGAATACCCAAACAGCCGTAACAATCCGGGAAGTGACTGACCCCGAGTGAAGAGCAACAAATTAAAAGGATTGCAGAAACGACATGTCAGAATAGCCAACCAGCAGATGGACAAGGAGGAAAATGCGCTCAGACGGCCACCCGTAGCTCAAAACACATGCACAAAACGTATGTCCACCCATTCGACCTCATCCTGCCGCATAGAAGTCGTCATATTCTCTGTTGTAATCAATTTCCCTGCTGTAGTCGACGCTTTGTCGTTTGGAGGAGTAGTCATGACTGCCTCGACTCATGCTCGGTGCACGACTAGGCTGACGGCTGGATCTCAGACTCGTTGGGACACGATCTTCCAGCTGTGATGGTCGTCGAGAAACGGGAGGTGGCATGTCTCGACCTCTAGGGTTGGAGACGACGCTACTGGCAGCACTTCTCTTGGAAGTCCGGCTGGCCACACTAGGTGCCCGTTCGATTCTCTTCTGCTCTTTGGGGCGCTCGTTCTCTTTGCCTTCTGCAGCGACTGAGACGACAAGTCCCCCAATATTGATGCTGAGAGGGCGGCCGTCTCTGCTCATATAGCCTTCAGGAATGGTCACGTTCATTCCGCCAGGGAGCATGATGCTGGTCTTGGCGCCAGCAGTCTGACTTCGATCGCGCCCAGATGAATCTTTGGATGACGACTGATGGCTGAAGTTGCTTCCTGTTTCGGATTTGGAACTTGAAGTGCGCTGATCGAGCTTGCGGAGGGCTTCGGCTGTCAAGCCACTGGCAGCAACAGCCGCGCTGTTTCGTTTCGCTTGGTACTCTTCCACCTCGGCCTCCTTCTGTTCGAGAGGTACGGTCATACGCCGAGGCATAGCGGGCGATGAAGATGATGCTACCTTCGTAACGGTGGCGCCTGTGGAATATGAGACGGACTTTCTCGCCGGAGGTCGCTCGCGAGGCTCCGCATGTGTAAGGGGACGGTATGATGAAGGTGGACGGGAGGACGACTCTCTGCGTTCACGAAAAGAGGACGGAGGCGCGGCACGGATATGCCCATTATCACGATCATCATCGCTTTCATACTGGTCCGGCTCGAAGACGACCCTCTCGCGGACAGTAGGCTCTTGCGGATGATAGGTCTGGGACCTTCTGGTGCTGGGTCTCCGTCCGAGGACGACCTCAGGCTGCTGCGGTCGAGGTGGAGGTAGCATCTGTCCTCGATCAACGTCGGTACTACGAGAAGACCTATGCGAAGGAAGTGCTGGTCGACTCTCTTTCGAAGGCCTACGTTCGAGAGACATCATTGCTGAGTCGGGCTGGCTCTGTCTGATAACGGGTTCGCCATATGCGCTTGCTCTTCGGACAGGACTTGGATGTCGACTTGGCCTGGCTGATCTTGGCTCAGGTAATTGGTCGAAGTAGGAAGGCGGAGGCAGATAAGTCGCGTAGGATGGTGTTGGCAAGGTAGGCGGAGGTGCGTACGAAAATGGCATTGAACCGTAAGGGCCGGATGGTGTAACTGGTGTCGCATAGCCTGATGTCGCAATACCCGGATGTGGGTATGCAGGATACATGGCATATTGTATCGGCATCGGAGCATTTGGGGGCAACATGTTCACTGGCGTGGGTTGCTGATTCGACGACAGCCTTCTGCTCTTAGTGGTCGCAGATGGGTCATCTTTGGCGCTTTTTGCAATTTCCTTCTTCACAGCCCCTGGAGAATTTGGCGGACGAGCTACCTTAGCTGCTTGCTTTGGCTCCGAGTGCTTTGTGTAATGGTCGGAATATCCTCTCTGGGGAAGATCATCTCTTACTCTGGTCGGGCGTTTTTCGGGTGAGGGTTCTTTCGACTGAGATGAAGACTGGCGGCGAGTTGGTGGTTTGGGGACAGCGGTCTGAGAATATAGATAGGGATTCCGCTCCCGCTCGCGAATTCCAGCGGTGTCGAGTTTCAAGTCAGGAATCCTGCGACGACTTGAGGACGTGGATTCGCTAACTGTAGTTGCAGCGCGGCTAGCATATCCCGAGTCTCCGCAGTCGGTGTAGAAGTTGTTCGTCTCCCGTTGTCGAGGAACAAGGTCATGGTCGGAGCGTTTGGTGGAGACATTGGCCGTTGTTTGGGTGCCTGGACGGGTTGTTTGAGCATCTTCGTCCCACTCCTCGCAAGTGGCGACTCGGGGACGGCGACGATCAGATTCTGGCATAGGAGCGGCGGTGAGTGAGAGAAAGCAGCCTTTGGCGAAGGTGCAAGTTGTTTGTTATATTCGATCAAGCGCAAGGGGCTGGGTTGTCAGCCTATTCTTGGACGTGGCCGAAGAATGTGGTTGTAATGGGGGTTTGAGAGATGTGGAGAGTCAGGGTCCCTGCTCTGGCCACGAATGACTATCCGCTAAAATCCACGGTTCAGTTAAGTACTTTTTGCAGGGGCCTGTAAGGCCGGTCAGGGTTCCGGAACAGCCAAAGACTGGCAACAAGCCGCCGGCCGTGCTGTACTTCTTGAAAAGTGATGACCAAGGTTTGGGGCGGCTCGCGGCTGGTGGCTCGTCCCGAAGGGTTTCTTTGCTGAAATAGTGATTGATATTATTGTCTGGTCTCAGGTACGCCAGGCGTCCGGGCCTTCAGCTCTGGTCCAATTGACCCTTTCTAATTCGGTATTTCTCAATCCTGGAAGTATTGGAAGGCATCCATCCCGAATGCTTTTCCGTCCCGGCCGCGCAGTTGTGCGCTTCGCTCGCTCTTGAATCGGGGATTACAGGACAAGCCGATGTTCAAGTTGCTCCGGGCTTGTTCCACCTCCCGATGCTGTGACAATGGCTTTGTAGATATGATGCAAATCTCCGGTCGCACAGGTGTCTGCGCTTCGGCCAGTGCAGTGTCCTGCGGGAGGGCGACGAGCAAAAGGCTGGTCTCGCAGTGTTTCAATGACGATCTTTAGTGAGTGAAGCGGTAATCGTGTGCGATCTTGATTTGCCAACCAAGAGTGCGCGCCTGTCAATGCAAAGGCAGGCCGCAGAGATCTGCCAAACACAAATGAAAGAAATTGATATGAGATCTTGCTGGTGATATGGACAGATGTGCAGGCAGAGAGGAACAAAAGATTTAATGGCGCCTGTGCTTGGATTTCTTTTGCAGAGGAGTCATGCTTGCTCAACCCCACTACGCGTCCCTGGAGGCAGAGGCAGAAGCAGAGGCAGACGACGCGGAGCAGCGAGGGGCAAAGAAGATAGAAAGGATTCACTTGACTGCCTGATGATAGCCTGCGGGATGACGAACAGGAATCGGAGGCAGCAACAGGCAGAGCAGGGGCCGGGCCTCGAGTGTCGAAAAAATAGCGCGGCAAACGAGGGAAGAGTAGAATGTGCGTGTGTGAGAGAGGGGCAGGTGAGCGACAACTGAGGGACAGGTGAGAGCCAATCCACCGACCGGTGTTCAAAACCCATCAGCCCTCGCACCTGTTCATTGTCGCAACGCTCGCCAGTCAAGGCACCCACAAGGGCTGGCCAGAATTAGTTGCGTGATGTGCCGCATTAATGAACAATTGCTGCAACATGAGTGGCAAATACAGCCCAATGAGCTGCCCAACCTACGCACCACGCACATCGCAGCTCTAGTTGCAGGCACGAGCGGACGAGGACAACCACTCGGGGATTGTGACTGCCCCAGTCTGCCACCCCCTGCCACCCCCAGTCATCCTCTCTGCCACTTCGGTGGTCGACTTCGTCGCTTCTTAGCCCTCGTTGCCATCAGCATCTTGCGTTCGCTTGCGGTGATTTCAACCACAACTCGACGTCAGCGGGGACCTTGTCAAACGCGATCAGGTAGCCAAGGTCGGCATGAATAAAGCAGTGCTTGCACCAGCTCCCCCTCTCAAAGTGTGACTGACAAGTGAAGGGGTTGCCAAAGGTATTTGTGTATCTGCCTCAATCCATCCAGCTCGCTAGCATCCTCCCAGTGTCACACGAAACGTGGAGTGGCGTTTACAAAGGGGATGACATTGTGATACAACACCATGACCCAGACTGTTACACGGCAGCCTATTTGTTGGCCAGCAGCAAAGGCGGGGAGCCTACGCGCAGCGAAGGGTCGATCCAAGATTCATTCAATGCAGTGCCCGTGCTCACCCTCGTTGCTGCCTCCCCCTCCATGCATGAGATTACCCCTCCAGCATTGAATCAGATTCCACGCTGCATGGGCCTTTGGTTCATGGCCTGCATGCAAGGTTGGAGCTCACCAAAGCTGTCGTCGGTCGAGCAGAATGCACTCTGGCAACCTAGCTATCGCACTTTTACCAGCCTCGAACGCTCCCGCTTCTCATGTCGCGTCTTCATTGTCAATCTCAGTACGTCAACGGCACGGCGTCACGGCTCCAAATCCGGTCCGGAAGAGAGTGGTGGCGAGAAAGATGATGATCAGATAGGTGTAGGTGCCCAACGCGCTGTGACGCCTGCATCGAATTTTCGCCCTGACTAAACCCGACTCTGTCTTCGTTGGATGCACCCTCACCACATTCAGCCATGGGCAAGACGAGATCCCATCAAGTCTGCCTAGGTACGAGTCCCTGGTATACCGCGCGTAATGCTAGTTTATGCAGCTGCCCCGTCTTCTTATCAGCCTGATGTCCGGCTCCTAGTCCCCTGATCGGCCGGTCATCCGTGGTTCACGCTTGTCCTGTTGCATGAACCCACGGCCGAACTCCAGATTGAGGAGCAGGGGCATCGATCCTTCAGAATGCGCACTCCGGAATCTCCCGCTGAAATGCTAGACCAACCCCTGTCCACACAATCAACACTACTACCAAATTTCCACTTCTCTTGATGTCTGTTCTTACATCCTCTCGACCGGGGTTAAGCCGAGCAAGGTCATGCCATTCCACAACACTTGGCGAGCAGCTTCGTACAGTGCCAATCGAGCTTTCTGCAGCTCAGGTTCACTTCCGACCACCTGCAAGTGGTCGTAACTTGAGCTCAGCGCATGGGCCATCTTGAACAAGTAGGTCAGCACGGTGGCCGGTTCGCGCGTCTTGAGCGTGTTAAGGACGACATCGGGGTACTGGGCAAGGGATCGTGCTAGGTTGATAGCGTGAGTCTCTTGCAGCAGTGACAAGTCGGCAGACCCCAGCGCACTGAGATCTGCGTTCGCCTTGCGTTCGATCGAGCACAACCGCGCGTGCGCATACTGCAGGTATGGACCGGTGTCTCCCTCAAATGCCGTCATCTGGTTGATGTTGAATTCGTAGCCGTTTCGAACCTTGCCTGTCAAATCCTGCACCATGATCGCCGTGATAGCCAGAGTGTCGGCCACGGCGTCTGGATCGTCCAACTGTGAATATTTCTGATCGTTCTTCCTCATCACATCAAGCATGGTATCCTTGACCGTCTGAATGATGTCGTCCAGAAACTTGACGGTGCCTTTGCGTGTGCTCATGCCCTTGACCATGCCGAAGGAGACGTGCTCGCATTTATCGGCAATGTCCTTGTGCCCACTGATCTCGGTTGTCTTGAAAAGCTGTGCGACGTGTTCATTCTGCTGGTCTGCAACAACGTAGATCATCTTGTCGAAATGATAGTCATTGTATCGCTCCAGGATAGCAGCCAGATCTCGTGTCAGGTATAACGGTGTGCCGTCCTTCCTTACGATGATAGCTTTGTTGAGCTTCTTAGCGCCATGTTTTGCGAAGTCGATCAGGATTGCTCCATCGGACTCTTCTGCAATCTTTTTCGCCATCAGATTGTCCAACACCTGCTTGATTGTCTCTTGCTTCACCTGGGACTCGCCCGAGTAGACATCGAATGCGATGTTCAACCTGGCGTATGTCTTCTGGTATTTCTTGATACTCAAGTCCCTAAACTGCTGCCACAACGCCAACGCTTCCGGATCACCCTCTTCCATACTCCGGAAATACTTCCTCGCCTTCTCGTCTTCGCTCTCTTCCACTAAGGGTGCAAGCTTGGCCTCCAGTGTAGAAACATCTTCGCCTTTAGCTTTCTTCTCTTTTATTTCTTTCTTCAGCTCGTTGATCGGACCATCTTGGGCTTCTTTCACCTTGTTGATCTGGACATAGACCTGGAACAGATGTGCGATCGAGTTCTTGTCTAATTCTTCCTGACTGCCAAACTCTTTGAAGCCGTTTGCCAGCAGACCATACTGTTTGCCCCAGTCTCCCAGATAGTTCATCCTCAATACCTCCCAACCCAGAATTTGATAGAGCTTCGCCAAAAAGCCGCCAATGATGGTACTTCGAAGATGGCCTGCGTGGAATTCTTTGGCAATATTCGGAGATGAGAACTCGACGATGATCTTCTTTTGCCCCTTGGATGGGTCCGATGGGTCTTTCAGTCCCGGAGTTGGATTTGAACCATACGCCTTCGTGTGTGTGAGGATCTCTTGAATGGTCGTCTTGATGATATGTTCTGGCTTCGCGAAAAACTGGACGAATGGGCCTGCCTGGCTCACTGTGACGAGGGTATCATCCGTCTTGGGGAACGCTTCAACGATTTCTTTGGCTTGATCCTGGGGCGGCTTGCCCTTCACTCTCAATGCAGGAACAGCTAGCACAAGATCCCCCTTGTCTAGTGTCATGGGCCACTGTATTAATGGAATGAGTTCTTTCTCTGGTCGGTTGACGATGGGTGATAACTGCTCGGCGATGTACTGTCGGTAGAAGTCCATGGGGTTCTTGACTTTCGCCATTTCTTCGAGCGTCAAAGGTGACACCCGACTGTCGAGTTCACCAGCCATTCTTGATCTTGCCGGTGAGCTGCCACAATAAAGTCGGTGTTGTTGTTTTACAAAGATTGGAGAATTTGTTGAAATATGAGTTCCTCGTTGGACACACCCTAGTGGGCTTTTTATTGGGGGACTTCGACGTCTTTGTACTGCAAAAGAAGATTTTTTGAAAGAATTGAAACAGTCTTGTCTTAGGAAGGAGCGGCAGCAAAAGGACATCTCTTTTGAAGAGTCACATCTCCACTACCAATGCGGTCCAAGTTCCGGTTTTTGAGACAGGAACTGATATCTTGGCGTTCCGGCACCGGAATAACTTACCTCCGTTAAAGGCACGCCTTCTGGCTCCTGGCTCGGTCGTCCTTGTTTGCGCTGAACCATTTCGATTCTCAGTGCAGTGCCCGCTTTCCAGGGCAGCAGTATCGCCTACGCGGCAGCGCTTCCAGACTTTCTGATCGGGGTTTCATAGACTTGGGATGCCTGAGATGCCCTCAGAAGCCACATCAGAAGAGCCTGCAGCGGAGCGCGGCGAAACTGATGAGAGACCGAAGCGCTTCCGCTTCAAGTCCAGGTCACAGGATGCCCGCCATAACGAAGTCAGCTCGAGAAGTCACAAGCGTCGCAAGCACCATCATTCGTCTCATGGACATAGGAAGCGCCACCGGTCCTCGAGACACTCTGACGATGCGACCCATGTGGAGAATCTCGATTCGAGTCATCTCCCTCCGGACCATGCATTTCGAGAATCGCTATTCGATGCCATGGGCGATGATGAGGGCGCGGCTTTCTGGGAGACTGTCTACGGCCAACCAATACACAGCTATCCTAACACATACCGAGACGAAGAGACTGGTGAGCTTGAACGCATGACTGATGAAGAATATGCACAGTTCGTTCGGCGAAAAATGTGGGAAAAGAGCTGGGAAGGAATTGAAACTGCGAAGGAGGAGAAACGGAAAGAGTGTGAACGTGAAAAGCGGAGAATACGGGAGGAGGAGACAAGAAGAGAACGGGCTCGCCAGGCTCGACATGAGGATCGTATCTTCGACATTGAGATCGAGAACAGTCTAAGGCGAGGCGAGAAGCGGAAGGACCGCAAGCGGTGGCAGAGACTGTGGGAAGACTATCTCCGCCGCTGGGAAGACCTTCGGAGCATGGCTCAGAACCGGCAGAAGTCTGGGGACGACGCCGAGCAGGTCTTTCTACGAAACAAGATTGCATGGCCCGTCGAAACAGGAAACCGTAAGGCCGTAGCCAGAGAAGAGATCGAGTCATTTGTCAAAAAGGGTACCAGTAGCTATGGGGCTGTTGATGGAACAGATCCTTTTGCCCATGCCATCAAAACCGAGCGTGTCCGGTGGCATCCCGACAAGATCCAACAGCGCTATGGATTCATGGATATTGACGAGAATACCCTTCAGGGTGTTACGGCGGTCTTTCAGGTATTCGACGATATCTGGAATGAGATTCGCCATGGGGTGACGTGATGGGAGGACTTTTGAAGCAAGGCTCAGTCTACTCTCTATATCTTTCCATTCTCGCTGTCGTCCAGAAGTTAATCATTGATAGGATGGTCGCCACCAGTCCATTCCCCGATAATCTCGTCGGGCACGTCCCTTACTAGGACGTGAACGTGCTCCATACCCGGCACTGACTGCAAAGCAGTCCAGTTCTTGAACCAAATAACCTTTTCCTGTTCGCCTGGCAAGTCTTTGACTCGCTCCATAAACTTGGACTGAATGAATTCTTCAACCTGCTGTCTTGACTCTGGAGTCATATCACCTCTGGTAGGCTCTGACCCGAGTCTGACCTTCAACCAGACAATGATATGTTTGATACCAGGCGCCAATCCATACGGCCAGTCATTGACCAGTATCTTGTAATCCGCTGGGTCTGCAAAGGGAACCGGGTTTCGAACCTCGAATTTCGGTCCTGACTTGGACGAAGGCAACGGAACCCATTTCAGCCTTTCCTTCATAACAAAATTTGGCACACTTCCATAGGCAGCCTTCGTCTCGGCTGACCATTTCATATAGCGTCTCAGGTCGGATGGCCATCTTTTGAGGACGCTGAGATTGTGCTCAGCTATGTAGTCATTCAGTCAGAAAGACACTCTGACCGCTCAATCATGATGATCACCGATAGCACACACCAATAATCTGTTTGAGCTCGTCCCATGTGTGAGGATGAAATTCTTCATCCGTCATGGCAAGAACAGCACGATCCACCGCTGTCAGCGGAAACGGGGACGGCGTATTGTCGGAATCTGGGGGCACCGCCATATCCCCGATGGCTATCGGAAAGTGATTCGACTACAAACGAGCGTGGTATTTTGCCGGATTGGTTGACCGAAGGTTGTCAGTGGTGGTCTGCTCTTTGCATTGATGGAAGCTACGAACAGATCCGAAGGCTGACGTTCTGCACCATTGCAGCCACTCAAAGACGCCAAAAGTCGCAGTCTGACCCAAGAACACGCTCGCCCACGCTGCACTCTACGTGTATCTGATGCTCGCCAACTCCAGAATGCCCGACGAATCTGTTGACGGTTTGTGGTTGACGGAGTCCAGAGGCCGCCGTGCTCGCCTTCTGTCTGGTGCATCTACAATTGCCGCTCTTACAAAGTATATACTGTAGAATAAAATAAGGCGAGTGTATCCGGCCAGGCGATGACTTTTTTCGCGACTGTCGGCTGCCGCTGTGTGCCTTCCGCTGCTCGGAAAGGCCCCGCGCTTTCTCACCAAATCCAGGCAAGCGACCCCCCACAAAAGCCGACAGCAGGGACTTCGGACAAGATGGGAGTGTGTTTTCGCTGCTGGTCAACGTTGGCCAGGTTAGCATCCCGCAACGAAGCCCCACGCGCCTCTCTCACCGTGGTCCCTGCCGATGATCGCGGTCGAGACCTGCCAATTTCTCCAATCCCGATATATTTTTGACCCCAACCACAACACCGTGCGGTGGCCCTCTATCACTCCGCTCTCCTAGTGTCGAGGTGAACTTGTCGTCGTCGAGGTACGCAGAGGAGAGCACTGGTATCAACGTCCAAACAATGGGGTAGGGCCTCACTCATCCCCCAAATCCCCTTCATCTCTCGCTCACCTCTTTCCAGGAAACCAGCATTTTCTCAAGCAAACATCAATGGGGTCTATATCCCTTCGGTGCTGCTGATCGTCGGCGTCGCAATCATTAAGAGAGAATACGTCCCCTACGCAGTTGCTTTCGCTGCGCTTGTGGGAGGCTACAAGATCTTCGCCAGCGGGCCTCGTGAGTGACCCGAGAACTGTGAACAAGTGTGAAATGCATGTTGACTCTTTACCTTGCAGCATCGTCGAGGAAAGTCCTCAAGCCAGACACCTTCCAAGAATTCCCTCTCACAGACATTAAAAAGACCTCGCACAATGTCGCCATCTATCGCTTCGGTTTGCCCAGGCCAACCGATATCATTGGTCTGCCCATTGGTCAACACATGTCATTGGCAGCAACCCCGAAGGGTGCCGAGAAAGAGGTCGTCCGCTCATATACCCCAATCACATCCGACGAGGACAAGGGCTTTTTCGAGCTCCTGATCAAGTCATACCCTCAAGGCAATATTAGTGCACACATGGCCACACTCAAGATCGGAGAGACCATGAAAGTGCGAGGTCCAAAAGGTGCCATGGTTTACACTCCGAACATGTGCAAGCGCATCGGTATGATTGCTGGTGGGACAGGTATTACGCCAATGTTGCAAATCATCCGTGCCATCAATCGCGGCCGGCCCCAGGACACCACGAAGGTGGACCTTGTTTTTGCCAATGTCAATCCCGATGATATCCTGCTGAAGGAGCAGCTCGATGCCTTGGACAAGGAGGACCCCAATTTCAGCGTGTACTACGTCCTGAACAACCCGCCAGAGGGGTGGAAGGGCGGGGTCGGATTCGTGACTGCTGATATGATCAAAGAAAGACTGCCACCCCCAGCTCCCGACATGAAAATTCTGATCTGTGGTCCTCCACCTATGGTCAGTGCCCTGAAGAAGGCGACCGAAAGTCTTGGATATCAGAAAGCCAGACCAGTCAGTAAGCTCGAAGATCAGGTCTTCTGTTTCTAGACCGCGCGTTCAATATTTCGAGACGAGATGGCGCAATGGTCACTAGGACAGAAGCGGCAAAATTGCACGCAGAAGATGCACAGGCGGACTGTTTACTGGCTTTAGCTGGAACGAGCGGGGAAGCCCAGTGTTGCTTGTGGTGAGCATACTGAAGTTGGAACGAGCCCTCGAGACTAACACGAAGGGGCACTAGCCATTCACACTATATGGAGGAGAACACAGTGGCTGAAAGAGAGACGTACGGTACGAGTACATTCAACTTGCGCACGAATACCTACCTATGGCTTTGGCTGTGGCTGTGCGCCAATGAACTTTGTTCCATCGCCACCATTTACACGCTCACACGCTACGAGTGTGCACACACTTCATGCGGAGTATCTTATCTTATCGCCTGGCCTATCAATCACTGACGTCAACGTTGTACTCGATTCGCCCTCAGCTTATCCTCACCTACGAGGTATACAGTAACTCTGAGAATTGGCAGCCAAGGTGCAAGTTAGTCGTGCATCAGCGTCTTCCTGCATACCCTTTCCTCACACATTTGACGCATTGACTTTCATTCGTCAATTTCAAGCAAGCCCACGTATCTCGAGTGTGGCGCAAGCTCTGGGCGCATGTCTTTCTGCCATTAGAATACCACCGTTCTTCCTGCCCAAGCGTCTTGATGATCTCCTGCTCAATGATGTCGTCGTCGTCTCTTTGGTGATATTCTTGGCTAGCAGTTATACTAGATATCTGCTGGTGGTCCAAGTCCCAACGTCCCAAGGTATGTCCAAGAGCCATCCTGACTATTACACGCCGTCCTGCAATTTGTATCGTGTGCCGGTATCGTGGTTTAAACCCGACTCGACGCAAGCCCGCTGAAGTCGTCTAGAATACCCTCTCTAAGCGTTCTGATATTGTTCCATCTGCACATTGTTATCGTCCTGCAGCGGCCAGGGTAAAACCGCACAGGCTCTACGGGGACCCTCCTTGAAGTTTCGTATACATACACATATACATACAGACGACACGACCGGGCGAATGCAACAGCATAGCACACTTCCCCAGCGCGACTGAGGAAGCGATCGAACTTCGATCCTAGAGCCTATACGACAAAGCATTACCTTCTATACCTCAGCCTTTCGGGTCCTGCCTGTCCCTTTTTGGCGCACAGCACAGTCATTTCGTCAAGATGAAATCATCGTGTCCAACCTCGACATCGGTCCTCCTCCTCCCCCTCCTCCTCTCGTATCTTCCTTATTGTATAGCTCAATCGACGAACTCGACCTTCCCCAAGCGCGGCCTATGCTACATCGGGACCGACAGCTCCGAACGCGACGCCTCGATCTTCACCCACGAGAACAGTCCCCTGACGTGGTACTACAACTACAGCCCCTGGCCGGGCCCCAGCTCCTCGCTCGCGCGCTGGACCACCGAGTTCGTCCCGATGGTCCACTCGGCCTCGGACGCCCACGCCGCGGTCGACACCATCCAAAGCATCCTGAACGGCTCACTGAATGTCGGCATCGCATCAAGCCCCAGCAGCCGCCGCGGGAACCACATCCAGCACGTCCTCACGTTCAACGAACCCGACGGGGACACCTCGTCCGGCGGCTCCGACTCGTCCCCCTCGCACGCCGCGCAGGTCTGGCTGGACACCATCGCCCCGCTACGCGCGCCGCCGTATAATCTGCGGGTGTCGCTGCCCGCGACCACGGGGTCCGGCCGTGGTCTCGAGTGGCTTAGGGACTTCAATGCGTCGTGTTACCGCCTGAACCGCATGGCCGGGTGCGCGTTTGATTTCGTGGCCGCGCACTGGTACGGCGATTTCGTCGGCCTGAGTTCCTGGCTGGGCCAGCTCCGGGAGGTCTACCCCGATAAGCCGATCTGGGTGACCGAGTTTGCGATCCCCAGTGTGACGGACGACGAGACCGAGGCGTTCATGAATCAGTCGCTGCCTTACCTTGACGGGTTGGATTACGTGGACCGGTATTCTTGGTTCGGCGCGTTCAGGGAGGACGAGGCGAATGAGTGGACGGGGGATGCGGTCAGTCTGTTCGATCGCCATGGAGGTTTGACTGATCTGGGGGCTTTGTGGATGGGTGGGCTGCAGAATGGGTTCGAGGAGGGGACCAGTGCAGGTGATGACGATGATGATGATGGCGGTGGTGGTGGTGATAGTGGTGGTGGTGTGCTGAGGTGGGATAGTCGGTTGTTGGTGCTATGGTTGGTGATAGGCATTATGGGGTATATATGGTGAGTGGCGACCACATGGGCAGTATGCTGCACCATGCATGGAATGTGTAGACCTTAGGATCAAGACAGGATAGGAATTACTGATTGATGACCATGAAATTCTCGTTCCATCCTGTCCTTCTGACCCCTGGGGTATCTATCTTCGTGACATTTTCATTGATGCGTCTCGGTCGTTGCAGACGGGCGTCCAAACCCAGACGTTTCGCGCTGGGGTTGTCTAATGCACAGACGTCTGCGTCCATTCTTCGCCATAGCCCAGTCCACAGCGCCCTGGATGTAAATGCTTCATTCCGGATGCCCCGGAAATGCGCAAATGTAGACTCTTCTTTTGGCTTCGCACGAGCAATGGCTACTCTCCGCCATGCTTGATGCCCATGAAATGAATACCCTCCAGGTTAAAGTGGTAGAGGAGTTTTAAGAAGTCTGCCTCGTCGCACATGCGGGCCCTCTTATCTGCCAACGACGTCTTATCCTCCAGGACTGAGCGGACTTTTTCTCGCACGAGGAGAAACACCTTGTCGCGCTTCTTACGTGACGGTGTCCGCTCCGGTAGCTGGGACTTTGATGCGTATTGTTCTTTGAGAAATGTGGGAAGAGAGTCTTCCTCGTCGTCCACATCCATGAAGCCACCCCATTCCTCTGCTTCATCACCATCGAGATCCTGTTCTGGATCTTCTTGAAAGTTTTCCACTTCCAACATTGTTGATTCTTCGACCGGCCCTTCCTCGATAGGGACATTGTTTTGAGCACAAAACGTGCGGTAATTCTGTTCGAGCATGCTCAGCACACTGCTTGTGCCCAAGAAACTCGCCCTCAATGTCTTGTTTTTGCGCACGAAGCATATCCGCAATAAGCCATCCCACTCCTCGTAGCTGATGTTCGGCCTCGGATTCTTCGGCACCAGCCTCACGACGCTCGACTCGACCTGCGGCGGCGGCTTGAAGTTGTTCTTGCCTACTTTCATGATGTGGTCGATCTTGGCCCACATTTGCGCATTCACGCTCAGCCGACTGTAGAGTTTGTCTCCTGGTTTCGCGAAGAGGCGCATGGCGAATTCGCGCTGGAACATCAAGATGCAAACCCTGGCCGGCGGGTTGTGGGCCAATAGTTTAAACACCAGGGGACTGGAGATTTGATACGGCGTGTTGGATATGCACACGTCGAAGTAGGGCAGCGGATCCGTCTTGATCACATCGCCCAGCACAACGTCTAATCGCTTCTGCATACTCGTGCCTTGAACTCTCTTCGTCACTTCGGCGGCCATGCGGGGGTCCAGTTCCACGGCGATGCATTTCTTCGCCTGTTCCAGGATCTTCACGGTGAGGTTGCCGCTACCTGGACCGACTTCTAACACGACATCGGACTGTTTCAGGGAGGCTTTGTCGACGATTGCCTGGGCGACGCCGGGGTTCTTCAGCACGTGCTGACCAAGGGTCGTGTTCATGCGGAAGATTGCGTTGGAAGTGGAGGAGGGGGCTGCGAAGGGCGGTTTATTGTACGGCGAGGACGGGGACGAGGACGATGCGCCAGGGCGCTTGCGCGAGTTGACTTTGGGCATTTGGGCGGCCTCCTCCACAGGGAATTCGGACGGAGAGACACGCCAGCCTGAGACGCGAAGTGTAAGTACTGTGTAGAGAGCCGCAGATCAAATGCGACGAGGACGGGCAGGATTCCAGGTGCTGGACTTTTTTGTGGGGTTTGTTTGGCGGTGAAAAATGGCAGAAATATTTGGGGCTGCGGATCGAATCGACGTTGTGTACGCGAGCCTCAGCGTCAGGTCAAGGCGACAGGGACAGCAACTGCCTGCTTGCCTGCCACCGACTCTCTCAGTGTCACCGTCCTTCGTTTCCACTCCACGTCTGCCCCATTCTCCGTTTTGGTCTCACTATCAATCTCGGGGCGAAGCCTGACGCCGCCTGCTGCTTATCATGTCGCGACGTGATTTCCTCAACCAGCAGGCTCCCGAAAACTACGTCGCCGGTCTAGGTCGCGGCGCGACTGGCTTCACCACACGATCGGATCTCGGCCCTGCTCGCGACGGTCCCAGTGCGGAACAGATCCAAGAGGCGCTCGCCAAACGTGCTCAGCAGCTGGGCACTGCACCTCCCACAGCATACGGCGCAACAGCAAAGAAAACGGAACAAGAAGAAGAAGCGGACGATGATCGATTCGCTGATCCGGACAACGAAACCGGCCTCTTTGCTTCCGGCACATTCACCCAAGACGATGACGAGGCCGACCGGATCTATCAGGATGTCGATGAGAAGATGCTCAAACGCCGGAAGAGACCTAGGTTAGTACTACACCACATCCCTCGTGCTCTTCCCTTCCGAGTCGAGACACCTGGTTTATCTTTGCCACTTGTGAATGAACAGATTACCGACGTGATACCTTCGCCGTCCTCTAGGGAAGAACGAGAGCGAGAAGAACTCGAAGAATATAACCGCAATAATCCTAAGATCGCTGAGCAGTTCGCCGACCTGAAACGGGGTCTCGCATCGCTGACCGACGACGATTGGGCGAGCATTCCTGATCCAGGCGATCTGACGGGGAAGAATCGGCGCGCGAAACAGCAGCGGATGAGCCAGCGGTCCTATGCTGTGCCTGACAGCGTCCTTGCGAGGGCAAGAGACGCTGGCGAGCTCTCCACCAGTGTTCAAGACGGAGAACCTGATGGTGCCATTACCAGTGCGGACAACAAGGACGGGACGATGACTAACTTTGCCGACATTGGTGCTGCCCGAGACCGAGTGCTTCAGACTAGATTGGACCGAGCAGCAAAGGCCGACGCAGGGACAGGGACTGCCACCACCATTGATCCGAAGGGCTACCTCACGAGTCTCGACACCGCGGAATTCGACCCATCCAAGGTCCAACTCGGCGAGATCGAGAGAGTTCGAGAACTGCTTGACTCGGTGATCAGAACGAATCCGAAGCACGCTCCAGCTTGGATTGCGGCCGCGCGATTGGAAGAATACGCCGGCAAGATCGTTGCGGCACGGAAAAAGATGGCTCAGGGCTGTGAGATGTGTCCGAAGAGCGAGGATGCCTGGCTGGAGAATATTCGTCTGAACGAAGGACACAATGCGAAAATTATCGCAGCAAATGCCATCAAAAATAACGAACGATCAACCAGGCTGTGGATCGAAGCTATGAAGCTGGAGACAGACCCTCGGGCGAAGAAGCGGGTTCTTCGCCAGGCGATTGACCACATCCCGCAGTCCGTCGCGATCTGGAAGGAGGCGGTCAACTTAGAAGAAGATCCAGAAGATGCGAGACTGTTGCTGGCAAAGGCCACCGAGATCATACCGCTATCAGTCGAGCTCTGGCTTGCGCTTGCGCATCTCGAGACGCCTGAGAATGCTCAGGCCGTACTCAACAAGGCTAGGAAAGCCGTGCCTACCAGCTACGAAATCTGGATTGCTGCAGCACGATTGCAGGAACAGATTGGCAACGCTAATAAAGTCAACATAATGAACCGTGCGGTCAAGGCGCTGGTGAAGGAAGGGGCCATGCTCAAGCGCGAAGAATGGATCGAGCAGGCCGAGAAGTGCGAAACCGAAGGTGCCATCCTGACCTGTGGTGCCATCATTCGAGAAACTCTTGGTTGGTCATTGGACGAGGACGACGATCGAAAGGAGATCTTCATAGACGATGCCAAGGCGAGCATCGGACGAGGAAAATTCGAGACCGCTAGAGCAATCTACGCATACGCTCTGCGGGTGTTCCCTACCGCGAGATCGTTGTGGCTTGCAGCCGCTGATCTGGAGAGGAATCACGGCACCAAACAAGCATTATGGCAGGTGCTGGAAAAGGCCGTCGAAGCCTGTCCACAATCGGAAGATCTTTGGCTGCAACTTGCGCGCGAGAAATGGCATGCTGGTCAAGTGGACGATGCCCGACGCGTGCTCGGCAAAGCCTTCAATCAAAATCCCAACAATGAAGAGATTTGGTTGGCCGCGGTCAAGCTGGAAGCTGACGCTAAGCAAGTTGACCAGGCACGGGAGCTGCTTGCAACCGCCAGGCAGGAAGCTCCAACTGAACGCGTGTGGTATAAGAGTGCAGCGTATGAGAGACAGCTGGGCAATATCGATGTCGCTCTGGATCTGGTTCTCCAGGGTCTGACGTCGAGGGTAATGGACAAGAAAGAGACTCGCTTTCCCCGCAGTGCTAAGCTGTGGATGATGAAGGGCCAAATCTACGAGGACAAAGGCATGGTTCCGCAGGCGCGAGAGGCTTATGCGCAGGGCACGCGGCAATGTCCCAAGTCTGTACCTCTATGGCTTCTTGCCGCAAGGCTCGAACAGAAAGAGGGCATCATCATCAAAGCTAGATCTGTCCTCGACCGAGCACGACTCCAAAACCCGAGAAACGCAGAACTGTGGGCAGAAAGCGTCCGGGTCGAGCTCAAGGCCAAACCGCCGAATGTCCAACAAGCCAAGATCTTGATGTCCAAGGCACAGCAGGAATGCCCGAAATCAGGGCTTCTCTGGTCAGAAAACATCTGGAACTTACAGCCGCGGACGCAGCGAAAACCACTTTCGCTCGAAGCCATCAAAGCGGTGGACAACGACCCCATTCTATTCGTCACAGTCGCGCGTATTTTCTGGAGTGAGCGCAGACTCGATAAGGCAATGAACTGGTTCGAGAAAGCTATCGTTCTCGATGCCGACCTGGGGGATACGTGGGCTTGGTACCTGAAGTTCCTGATTCAGCACGGGACCGAAGAGAAAAGGGAGGATGTCATCGCCAAGTGTGTTGCGAATGAGCCCAAGCATGGTGAGGTCTGGCAGCGAGTGAGGAAGGACCCAAAGAATGCATACTTGAGTACGAAGGAGGTGTTGTTGGAGGTGATGCAGCAGCTGGAGCAGAAGGAGTTGATAAGTTAGTGATTGATAGACTCGTGCGGAGCACCTAGACTCCGGCCCGACGCTAGGGTGGAGGCTTCGCGAGACGCCGCAAATCGCTGCCATTCATTGGTGCACGAGCCTGCCACGATCTATGATGTCATCCGAGGTTGGGCCCTCCGGCCCTGGGGAAGTCGAACTGGCGGAGAACGAGCAGCAATTGGGGTCGCAGTCAATGCTGTCATGGAGTGACTGAGGGCATCATCCTCGCCGCGATAGGGCATGATCTCTGCTGTCATCATCCTGATGTGACACTACTCGTCCGAATGCATAGTAGCTCTCATCTCGCAGAAAGACACACGCAACCAAATGATTGCTCTCCTGTGACGTCCAAGCTGCTCCACCGGGTCATAAATCCGCTGCAATAACTTCGTGCGGCGAGCCAGTAGCCGACGAAAGTGAAAGGATAGCTCGTAGTGATCGTGTGCCTGTGGTGAAAGGTTCATCTGTCCTCCATATCTCCTTCAAGCAACCCTTGGCCCAAATTACTTTGTTCACTCATGAACTCCAGAATAACTCTCCGTTTTAGTAGCCAGCTGCAACCCCAGAGATTGTCCACAGCACAGCTCAACCGCACTGCTCCTTCATTCCTGAAAACCTCTGCGAGATCACACACCTCGATCTCGCCTAGATCCCTTTCCTGTCATCACCGCCTCACTTCCTCTCACCCTTCTCAACTCCAACGTACCTTCGCAACCACCAAAATGAGCAAAGAGCAAGACTACAAGTCGTCGAAGCAAACAGGAGAAGGCGAAGAGTCTCACCAGCACCAGGCCGGTTCTCGGACCGATCGCGACATCGATGAGTGGAAGCATCGCGAACCCTACGCTGTCCACGACGTCGAGAAAAATGAGAAGTTCGACGTCAAGTGGGAGGGCGCGTGCCATTGTGGAAAAGTCACATATCAGCTGAGCAGGGAGAGGCCGTTGGCGGCGAAGTACTGCCATTGCACGACTTGTCAGAGATTACATGGTGTACGTCCAATTTCTCCCTTTCATACGCTCATTCAGCCGTTACTTGGCTCGTTCTATTTTGATTATGAGACTGACACCATTTACAGGCACCGTTCCAGTGGGCCGCCATCTTCCACAAATCCGACATCAACTTCACCAATGGCCACCACGAACTAGGCTGGTACGACCCCACCTCTAAATCGACCACCCACCACCTCCCCTGCAAGGTTTCGTGTGCATACTGCCGGTCCCCAATCATGGACGAAGGCCGCAACATGATCCTGCTTTTCCCACCACTGATCAAGAAGATCAACACTCCCGAAGGCCGTGAAGCCTTCCGACCCACCTGCCATATGTTCTATCCTCAGCGCGTTGCAGAGGGGTTCAAGGGTGATGGTCTTGTGAAGTGGAAGGGATTGGACAATATGAGCGACTTGCTTGACGATGACGAGAATGTATTGGTGCAGTGGGAGGATGGGCTTGACGAGAAGAAGATGGACGAGAAGAAGAGAGAGTTCTTGGAGTTCACGCAGAAGGAGGGCGAGGTGAAGCGAGTCAAGAAGAGCGATTGAGTATGTGCGTCGATATCAGACGTGGAAGCGCCTTTCAGGAGTGAAGGGGTTGCCGTAGCCTCGGTGCTATGACAGCAACATGTCCAGAGATGGATCGAGCAACACACGTGTACGTGTGTCAACCACGCGAGAGCAGGCGTTGCAATCCAAGAACGGATTCGAAGGATGAGCAAATTAAACATGTCGATACCAGGCGGGTATCCCATCCACGCGGTGTCCCTGTCACTTCGCACACTGCCGAATCTCCCTCAAGAACAACATCAGGGATTTCAATTCCATTTAACAGCACATAAACCCCGTTCTGTACCATTGCTACCTTTCTAGGGACTAACTCACCGAGAAAACCCTCTATTGCACGTCGCAGCCACGGAATCCTTCACGAGGAACACCCTTTCATTCATATTCGCGGCATTCGAGGGATTCGTTGGAAACGCTCTTCCGTGTCGCACGCATGTTGCGCCATGTCGACGTGCAAGCCATGTCGGTACACGAATGAGATTGGGTGGAATGGTTGTGGCTCAAAAAACTTCACTGCCCTCTTCGAACTCCGTCCGCTCAGACCGCTCTGCTTCTTCCTCTGCCAACTCGGTCTCAACGGGACGCACATCCAAGCTCAGCATGCGATTGCCATACTCTGCCGATGACCGTGATCCTCTCATTACCATCATCCGTCCAGCGTTAGTGCCGGCAACCTGGTCCAGCTGTTCAAGGCATAAGTTACTGACGTCTTGCCAGGCTGTAATTCTTCCGAGTAATGAGTGAACGTCTACTGTCCCTGTCGGCGAAGTCATGAAGCGTAGCCATGGATTTCAGTTCCCTCGTGCACATCGGGTTGTTCCGATTTTTCATTATCTCATACAGTACCTCGCCATCCGACTTCTCTTCCCACGAGACATGCCTCTGAAGCGTGAGCTGCCTGCCACGCATACCTGCAGCACGTATTGTATCTCTGCCCCTTATCCTTCCATTTCTAGCTGCAACTGCTGATATTCATGAGAAGCCAGCTATAGGCTCCAATTAGAATGAAAAGACCACCGTCTCCTTCGAGAAACCCTTAACTCTCTTCATCCTTGCACCCAGGAGGTGAACCTGATCTATCAGCGAACCCGTCCAAGCACAATACCTGCGGGGTATTTCATGCGGCCGTGACGAGGACAGCGAAGAGTGAGAATGGACATGGACACGTTCTCGGCACCGAATTGGCCACTTCGCCACAATCAGTTGGTGCTGCGTGCGTGGCTACGACAACCCAGGACTGATCACTTGCTTATTGACCCATCACTGGCCAGTATTGAACAACACTATCAGAGCTTGCTCTACTATCAGACCAAACCTTTTCCTGCTCACACCGTACACTCCACTAATCGTACAACAACGTGATCGTTTTGATACATGATTGGCCTGGACCCAAACTCTTTTCTTCATCGCTGAGCTGCACTTCTTTAGGCGCCTCTTTTAAACCAGCCACCAGGAAAGGGGTATCAATGCATGCGAACAAAAGCCAGAGGCATGCTGCCGACCACCAACCGCCATTTCTTCATCCATCAAGCAAATGCTGCACACAATTCATCACATATATTGGTGATGGCCGTCCTGCCGGCCTCCAGGATCGCATCCATTGACGGGAAAGGATGTGGCAACTTTGCCACGACATTCACCTTAGCTGGGATGCCATTGGCACTTAGCTTCCTGGCGTATTCCTCCCCATCGTGTCTCAGCAGATCCAGTTCTCCGACGACGATATACGCCGGTGGTAACGTCTTGAAGACATCATCTGAAGCCAGCAGGGGGGATGCGCTCCAAGACGCCCAATCTGACAAGTTCGGCAAATAATAGCTCCGATACCAGAGCATCTTCGCCGCTGGGAGCTGGGCTGTGAATTCAAACTCCTTCCAGGAAGGACTGGATTCGGGGGTTGCTGTGTTGTCTGTTATAGGCACAACCAGGACCTGCAAGACTAGCGACACGCCAGGCTGCGGCCTCGATGCGGCCTTCTGAGCAGTGACGGCGGCGATATTGCCGCCAGCGGACGTGCCAACAATCGCCACTTTCCGCAGGTCCAAGTTGAGGACCCTCTGTGCTTCCGATACCGTCCACAGATACGCCTCCCATGCATCATGGATAGCGGCAGGGAAGGGGTCCTCGGGCGCAAGCCTGTACGAAGAGGGCAAGTCAGTAAACCCTCAAATACAGAACAAAGAGTATGTGGCAAAGCAGCTCACCGATAGTTTGTAGATATTACTACTGCGCGAGACCGGACACACATATTACTGCAAATGTTCATTTCGGTATCGGCCTGCCCGAAGACCCAGCCTCCGCCATGGTAATAGAGCGCAACTGCCCAGCCGTCGCGGGGCGCGTCGCCTGGCGGAACCAAGCAGACGGCATGAACGTCTGGACCAGCAGTCTCCCTTCGGGGTATTGAAAATTCGAGAATCTTGCCGACGGGGAGCGGTTCGCTATGCGATTGTGGAGGGGCTTCCTGATTTCGAGCCTCGGTGACTGTGCAGTGCCATACCGGTTTCCTGTGCGCAAGATGGGTGTTGTAGAACTCCAGGTATACCGGATCCAATCGAGCCTCTACGGCAGGATCAAGTCGACATGGTGATAGTCCGTCGTCAGCCATCTTGGAGTTTCAATACATTTGTGGTTTGAACGCAACAAGACAGAGATCTTCGTGTTCTCCTCCAGGACCTATGGTTTGAGCTGAGCGGACGTTCAGGGCGTGCGGCAAAACTCAGGCCGTCGTGGTGACGCTTGGGACTGTTCTCACTGGCGACATACCCGGGTCGATGGTGGTCAGTCAATGGTCAATGGTACTTGACTTTGTATTCATATACCATGTTAGCCCTTCGTTAATGCAGGCACCGCTACAGGGAGGATCTGATCACCCCGCACTCAGCCAATGATGCATTATTCCGTGCCTTTGAGATCTTCCGTTGCACCAGTGGCGTCAGTCAATCACGAGCTCCACCACACCCGGCTCCGCTTGATTCGCCTCAGACCCTTAGGGCCTCGGAAAGTACAGGTGGGCCATTAGCGGGCCAATGGCGCATCGATCATCAGACCCACCATATATTCGCTAGCTGAACACCACGTTTTTCGGTTCGATTTGTGGTCGTGACAGCTGTGAAAATTCGCTTGGCCAGTACGAGTGCTATGTACCCGTACCACCGAACTTGAGACCGCGAGGGGAAAACACCAGACAGGCTACTCGTACTATCTACTAGGACATGACGGTCGAACCCTCCGGACAGGTACGGCCCCCTTCATATCCGGGCGAGCTTGTTGGAAATTCGGATCGCAAAATCCGCATCCGAAGTAAGGGAGCGAAAATCGTTTCTGATCTCCTCCCCTCCGGATCTCGCAATCTCTTACCACCCCTACCCCTGTCCTTACCGTAGCGGCTGGATCGGACTTGGTCTGGCATGGCCGTTCATGGTCTCACAAGGCTCCCTCTGGTCTGCTCGGGGCATTGCTGGTCCTTGACAGCCGCCACATTCCATATCACCTGGCCTTTCTCTGCAGCAACTCGCCTAGTGGCAAGATGCCATCCCCGGGGAATTTGGAATCCGCCATCTTGGACAAGCTGGATCAAATACTCCATTTCTTATTCCAAGTTATTATTTGTCATGATTCATCATGCCCCTTGCAATCAGCTATTTCCATCACATGGCGCTAATATCTATCCGCGTGTGATACAAAAGCAAGTGCCCTTCGATCTCACTTTGTTCCCCACCCCTCGCCATTGCCCTCCGCAGCTTTCACCGAACTATATTTATTGATCCCAGACCTGTGCCGTCCTCGCTGCAGGTGGCTAATTGGCATCTGGCGAGACGCATGGGTCACGCACGAGAGAGTCGCAACAAAGATACATCTCAGGGATTTTAGTCAAACCCAAAAGTCTTTTCACCCTTACCTTCGAGATCGCACTGGATGACAAGCTGATCCTCGGAAATGCGGGCGCCCAAATGACGGACGAGGAAGTGCAAGGAAGGTTGGATGCAGAATCCGCCGCAAGTCTGAACAACCTCAAGGCGCCATCCTTGTTGAAGTTTGGTTCCGTACGTGATCTCCGTCCCCAAACGCGTGGCGATCGATCATCAAGGTTCGACCCTCACTTGCAGAGCGTAAATCCCCCGGATTAAGGACGGAAGGCGTGCGCCTGCTGAGTGAACTTTATTCTTTGGGTCGGCAATCGGTTCCAAATTCCTGGGACGCCGGACCGAATCGTCAAGGGTGAGTTCATCTCCCGACCCAACTTCACCAGATGCAATCTACCTCTCTTTGACATTGCTCCTTATTTAGACTTCAAACTTCTGTGCTGAAAAGAATTGGCACTCCCGAAATTTCATCCTCTTCGGGTCCGGTGAGCACTGTGTGCGGGAGCCAACGAGTTCAGGGTCAGGTCCCTTATCCCTTTAGCCTCATTCAATTGGTGGATCGGTCTTCTGATGGCCTGCTAGCCCGTGGGCATGCTGGCCATGAGCAAAGTATATCGGTCGCCTCATACCTTCCGATATGTGCCTGGACGGGAAGGTGGTAGGGTAAGTTTCTGCGCCGGGACAATGCTCCGGAGGACTCACATCATCTCGTGGTCGCAACCTTTCGTCAACTTGACCTGTGAAGCCTCATGCAGATTCAGGGGCATTTCCTCAGCTTCGGTGAATCAGCCAAGCTCATTGAAGGAAGCAGAATTGCTGGTCGACCGAGACGTCAACTTCGCCTTGTACTCTGGCGACGCTTTCCAGATCTTGATGAGGTGGTCAGGATCGGTAGCACGGACGTGCAATGGCGCCCCTGTCGGTTTCGCTACTTGAGCGATCCGATGGCCTTGTCGTCACAAACGCCGCCAAGGCCCACAGCCTTCCACAATATTGGGGTCGTCAGCATCGAGTCCAAGGAACATCCTTCCATGTGCCGGCACCACTGCGCCACATTCTCGGAAAGCCATTGGCTTCGTTCCCTGCCGTCCACTGATCAGCGACACGCGCAGAGCGAATACTATTCGCGGCCGCTGTCTCGTTCTTTTGTTAGTATCGAGCTGAAGAATTCTGGAGCTTTCCCCACGAGGCCTGGTGTACACAAAGCGCAGCCCATGTCACGAGCAGAGTCAATGGCTTTAGCCTTTCTCTTCTCAGGTTGAACTTTCACACGGTAGCTTTCTCAGATCGGACACCCGAAGGCATATGCGCCTAGGCTCCCAAATCCCACCTGTCTGTCACATCATTGATGATGGTACCTAGTAGTCGTGATCTCAGAGGGGTCCGTTCCCAGCAACACGATGAATCGACCCTTTGAACATCTTGTCGATCTGACCACGATGTATGGCGGGGATCCAGGGGCTGTTAATCGCACGAGGTGCGTAGGGCCTCCCAATACTCCCGCAGATGTGTCATCGATTACCGAGGATGCATCTCTGTCTGTCTGTCAACTGCCACGAGTACCACATGATGCCCATTAAAGGCGGTCTACTGTCTGCCAGGTTAATCCCGCCCGTGTGCCCGTCTCTCGGTGCATAGACGAGGGTTATCGACCCGTGATCCGCACTGTCTGTCTTCCTATCCGTGTTACGGTGTCCTGGGCCGACCTTCCGATCACATATAGCCTACGGGCCGTGACGGGTGGGTGACGGGCCAGTATGGCCAATTTTGGGTTTTCCACAAACCTAAAGCCACAACCTTGCATGCCACAATTCACGAAGGCGTGGCAGGCGGATAATCCGTCCGTGCCGCGGACAACGTATCTATAGTGGTGACATTGGTGCCCACCACGTGGCAGATTCTCATCCGCCATCGTCGACTTCTCATCGCCCTTGTACCAGTACCGGTACGAGTACAGCTCGGGGAAGAGATCGCACAAGTCACGGTATAGTACGATACAGACAGCCCTGGGGGTGCTGGGAATGAGTCTTCGGGTCCAAGCCACCCTCAAGCCTCTCCGACCCGAACGAATGCCGGGAGAGTTGACTATCAGGTTAACCAGGCTGGTAGTCGCGGCTGCAGTGGTTACGAGGTACATACGTACACAGCACTGCGTGCGTGGCCATGAAGTTCGATAACTACATAGCAGCGTGTACAGTTCGCCCGCTACTGTACATGTACTACCCAGCGACGTACGCCATACAACAGTACATAGAGTATGTACTGTACTCCGTACTGGCGCAGCACCCAGTCATTCCGTGGCATCAATGTCGCCCCGCCTCCTTTCCCGACCAGCCAAATCACATACACAGGTAAAGGCAAGCCTGCAACGCGCGGGAGCGAACCAACCTGCGTAAGTGTGACATACTGTACAGTGCAGGACAGTAAGTACTCTGTGCGAGTAGACTACCTACCTACCTCACCTAGCTATGTCGGCCTTTCGTACCGTCTCCCGCTAATACGATCGATGGTCGGTCTTCGATCATGGAGATGTAAGTAAGCTGACTTAATTACCACGTTATGTTGAGTTATTGTTGATTCGCATGTGGGGTGCGTTGAGTTGCTCGCCTGTCTGTTCTACTGGACGGGCTCTAGTGATTTCAGTTGGGCTTGCGCCTTTTGTACCGTCACCGTTCGCACTGTTTTATATATTGGTGCGCAATCGCAGGGGTGGCTAATTAACTAGGTAGCTCGCCAGCTACGTTACCGCTCGGCGCTGATATTGATCTTGGGCCAAGCCTCACAGTTAACATTCATCGAAAGGCAAGTCGGGAATTATGGAATCGACGTTAGACACTCGCTTGAAGTGGCTTGAAGATCTGCAGACTAATTCATTCATGCATGGGAGATCCGATGGGTTGCACATAAGGCGCCCATCCCCACCCACGGTGTAGGTTACACGAGGCCTAAGGTAAACTCGACGTGGCGGGAGACATTTCTTGCTTTGGACGTCCAGAAGTCCAAGCTGCTGTAGCCGATGTGAGAGACTACTCTGTACATCGCCTCACTTTGTCCGCAGCGAGATATACCCTCCACCATTGGGTGAGGATTCACTTATTCGGACCGACGTAGACCCTCCCGTAACCGGCTCCCTGAATGTCATACTCCGAGCCATACCCGCGATACTGCATCATCGGAAACTGCTCCTGGCCCTGCCCTGGCGCCTGCATCGTATAGACCGGCCCAGCCTGGCTCGCAGGCCTGTAAACGCCTCGGCTCGCCCGCTTCCTCCTAATGACACAACAGCCCACAAGGAGGAGGAGCACCAACCCGCAAAAGCCGGCAATCGCGCCGATGAGGACGGTCCTGTGCGCCGAGAACCAGGACAAGGTATCGTTGAAATCGGCGTCGCCGCTCGTGGATGTCGATGTGCTGGTCGCCGAGGACGTGTCCGTGGCAGTGCCGCTACCGTACCAGTAGTCGGAGAAGTACCGCGGGAGGCCCGCGATGGAGGTCGCGTTGCCGCCGTAGTAGGTTACCATCATGGTGTCGGTGGGGCCGACAGTGTCCGTGCAGGAGAGGTACGTGTATCCTTCCGGGCCGCCGAATGTGGCTGTCGCGCAGAGCGGATAAGCTTCGTTACTGTGCGTCGGTCAGTCAGCTGATAATTCCTCATTCCTCCATAGACAAGCAGGGATCGAAGAAGATCCGCTGACTTACCACACCGTGTTCAGGTAATTCGCCTGGCATGCCGAGTCGCAACCGTTGTCCACCATCGAGTAAGGCACGCAGGACGTGACCCAGGCGCAGTCCGTGGTGGAGGGACCGCCGCAGCATCCCACTGCGTGGAGCTCCGGTGACCATAGACAGGGTTGATAGTAGGGATAATTGCAGACGAAAGGAGTGTCTGCGGAGAGGTTAAGAGAGGCGTCAGCAGATAAGTGTGCTGGAGTCGCAATAGACTGAATGGACAACTCACTCAGATCGCCATTCACCCAGCCACAGGTGTCTTCACTGACCGTCTCGTCTCTCCTGAACAGCTCACGCTGGTGCGTTAACGAGGGTGCAGCAGTAATAGGGCTGGCTGGGATGGTCGTCGCGGTAGGTCTTGGAATCCGGGTAAGGGTAGCAGCAATGTCTGCCATCTTCAACGGACAGGCGTCAAACGTCGCTCTTGCTTGGACTGGATTGCGAAGCTTCAGACAGGAACAGTCTACGACGACACAGTATGTGGGAGTCTTGCCTCACCTAGAGGGACCGGGCTCAGCGGCAGACTTATCTTCATCTTTGGCCCTGGCGCTCAAGCCTGGAATAGATAGGCTTCGACGCTTGCGGGCTTGCATGGCCAAGAACCGGGATTCCAGCGTTCGTCAAGCCAGATAGGGAACATGCACGGGGATGGTGATCGTGGGCCAAAAGTCCATTTCTGCTCCGGCCGGCTCGAGACTTGGACGTTAGCGAGCGAGTGCAAAGCAAGGGCCAAGCCTGGACGTTCAAAGCTTCTCGATAAGGTGCACCGAAGCTCTGGATACAGGCGAGTCCAGTGCAGGGCTAGTTGGTCAGAGGCGGCGAGAATGCCTTGTGCTCGTGTTCTTCGTCGACCACGATTTCTTGGCACCAGCGAGCATTGAATATTGACCTGCTTCGTCCAATAGAGTAAAACTTGAGCATTTAAGACCATCGAGCTGAAAAAGAGACGTGGAAAGTAAAAGCGGAGTTTTGGAAACAACTTTCGGGCTGTGTTGGCGTTGCCCAATCACCTGACACCACAAGCGAAGCCGACTGGGGGCTGGACGAATCTCTCGTATCCCCTCCGCCGTCTTTGAGCTCACGGCTCGCGTTAAGCCGCACTAGTGATTGTCAATAGGGCTGAGTATGTTCCCTCCATTGCACGGCGCAGTGCGCTGAATCGAAAGAGACAGCTTGCGGATACGCGCTTCAATGCTTTCGCTGATGTTGATAGTCACGCTTGGGAAACAGTTGATGCCATGGCCAAACCGCTCCAGACATCCAATCTATACCTCTTGGATGTAGTTGGCAGGGACACTCCTTGTCTCACCATTCTTTTCCACGTCCGCCCACCCGTCACCCGTGCCCATGCTGATGAGGATGAACTTTTCGCCTTCAGTCATGTCGAATTCGGCCTCACTCTGGGCTATGTAAGAGTACAGAGCCTCGACGTATTTGACTTTCTTTGCTCCACGCTTGGGTGCCACCGCCGGGCCTTGCTTTTTCTTGGTTGCCACGGTCGACGAGGCCAACGAGGCGCTTGAGTTGGAGTACAAGGACGGTGGTCGTTCGAGCGCTGGTGTGCTTGCAGGCGTGGGCAGCTCCTCCAAATAAGCGGTAGGCACCACGCCTTCTTTGCCCAGTCCAGCTTGAACTTTTGTCCAGCCGCCGTCTGCTGCTTGTCAGTACAAGTCGACAGGAGGTCGAGCTCACTTACCATCAGGTTCTAGTATTTTCACCTCTATGCCTTCTGACAGCGACAATTCACCCTCGTCCCTTGCTTCATATGAGTAGAGCATTTTACCTCTCGGGTGAGCACTCCCGTTCGAAGACAAATCCGGGACGGCTGCACTGACATAGGCCGATGGAGGCGGAGCAACAATTCGGTTCCGCCTAGGGGCGCCGCCTGCTGAAACAGGGTTCGATGTCGCTTGCGTTGACGGAGAGCTGGCAATTTGCTCATCCATCGTAGATATCCTCGGGACTCCAACCGATAATGATCTCGTAGCACTCGCCGCATACCCGGACGACAGACTGTTCATGGTGTCTTGTCTCGTCAAAGGTGGGGGCCCAGCGGCGCCGTTCTGGACGGGCGAAGGAGCTGCGACAGCGGCCATGGCCGCTGCTTGACGTTCGGTCTTCAACTTCTTCTTTTCCTCCTTCGTCTGTTCCCCTGGGCAGTCTGCTGGTACTCTCATCTGACACTTGCTATGGCACGTGAAACCGCAATCGGTACAGATGAAGCCCTTTGCACTCAAACCCCATATGCGATCGCCACAGAGGTCACAATTGGTCGGGATCTTGAACGTCTCGGACTTGAAGGCATGGCTTTTGCCATACATGCTAAGATCGCCCACGACTGAAGTGATGGTCGACGTCTCCACCTCTGCCGTCAGTCGTTTCCTCTCGATGGCATGCAGGTCTTCCTGGACCATAAATTGTTGAACGACGCAGGCGACTTCATCACGTTTGTCTTTACCTTCTCGGATGTTCCGGCGGGCCTGCTTGACGTTTTCCAGTTCCCTTCGTTTCTGAGCGGCATCTGCCTTTAGCGAGTTGATGAGCGGCTTGCTCTGCTGGAGTATGTTACGCAGAAATACTTTCGACATGTCATCTGTCATCATATGATCTTGATCCAACCAAACTGGAGAGGGCTCGAAGACCATGTCTGGCGGTTCCTGCCACTGTACAGCATTGTGCCGGACAAACATGTTGCTGTCAAGGCTCGGATTGTTCCTGGGTATTTCTGTCGAGAGGCGTGTCATGTGCTCTAGACTCCGCTTCAGGGTGTTGGTCTCCAGGGTTGCGGCCACCAGCCATATCGAGTTCAATTTGGAGACACGAGTCTCGTTGAGATCCTGGAGTGAGTCCAGCAGTTCCGGTATGTACTCGTGGTAATAGCATTCTTTCATCTTGTTTGCAACATTGATCCCAATCAAATAGGTGTTCTTGACATTGTTCATTTCCATCAATTGCTGGTTGTATGTGCTCTGCGCCTTGCTCTTGTCGAAGGAGGATTCGGCCTTCTTTCTCCGGTTTTCGACCTCTTGACAGACAGAATCATACTTCTGCTTCAGCTTCTTGAGGTCCCCATACGACGAGTCCCTCTCCCTGACCAGTTTAGCATTGTAGTCGGCATGACTTTTCCGCAGCTCTTCGAGTTTCCTCGCATTGTATTCAAGCGGAGTGGCAACCTGACTCGTCAGGTCCTGCGAGAATTTGGCATGTTCATTTGCCCGGGCTTCGAGCGTTGTGAGCTGAGTAGTCCACGTTGTCAGAGAGGCCGCCTCGAGAGAACCGGGCGTGAGGGCGGGATTGTCGCCAACACTCAGGTTACTGGACTTTTTGGATTTCTTGTCATAGTATTTCTTTGCCAACGCAGTCAACTTCTGACTGTATTCCTTCTCGATGACCGCGCGTTCTTGGTAGAATTCCTGGATCTCGGTGAGCCAGTTGATGCCCAGGCTCACCCAGTTGTCGACCGGTTTGTAACCGTCCTGCAACAGTGTCAGTATATGTGCCGGCACCGGCCGCTCCAAACCAACCTTGAGTTCGGCACCGAAGCTGACAGTCGCAAGCTGAGCCATCGTGATTGTAGAGGATCAATCTGTCCGAGCAGCATCATTCAGCGACCCGGACGCAGACGCGGCAATCCTCCGATTTATATCTGTCTTAGGAGCAGTGCGGCGTGAATGGGACGCTGCATCTGAGGCATGGCACAATACAGTAATTGGCGGGGAAGCCCATTCAATCAAACCACAGCCTCAGGCACCACGTCGGCGGCTCATCGGAGCATTCGTAGAGGCACGGGGCAGAGTTGCCGCTGTACGGGTGTCCCCAACGCGTTTGGTCCAGGCACAATCCGCCTAAACACACTAACAAGGGTACAGCATCACCCCGCATCCCGCCCGCACCAACGTAGTAGTAAATTTTTGAGCTGCTTTTCAAGTTTCATGGTAGCAGCCTGGTTATTCACGGTGCATTTGACAATCTCTTTTCAGCCTGACTGAAGTTGAGGCAGAGCACAGACGCGAGGAAATACCAACAAGCAGATCAAGGGCAATTTTGATGTATTTTTAGCCGGCAACAGGTCTCTCTTTGTTTCACTTTCACCTCAGTTCCTGCACTTGCGCCGTTCAAGCCACTTTCACCACTTCTCAAACAACTCACCACTAAAATCCGAGATCAATCTTGCAACAATCAAGGATGTCAGAAACACCCTCCGGTAGCGGCTCTCTGGCAGACCGCGTGACGAAACCCGAGTCCACCTCGTGGGCAGATGAGGTCGCCTCTCCCACCACTGAGAACCCTCCCACCACCATCGATACAAACGGCAAGCAGCCAGAAACGGCGCCGGCGGACAATGGACAACTTGACGGAGCCACAGAGCCCTTTGGAGGTTCCGAGCTACAGGAGCCGGAATTCGATGTCGAGGTCAAGTTGGCGGACATGCAGGCAGACCCCAACAACCCTCTATACTCTGCCACTTCATTCGAGCAATTAGGCTTGTGAGTTGCGTCAAGGGTGTGCAGCGTAGGGGAATTCTGACCGTTTTCAGGAGCGACGAAATCCTCAAAGGCGTCACCAACATGAACTTCCGAAAGCCCTCCAAAGTCCAAGAGAAAACCCTTCCCCTCCTCCTGATGAACCCTCCCCAGAATCTCATCGGTCAATCACAGTCTGGAACTGGTAAGACCGCTGCCTTCGTGCTGAATATCCTACATCGTCTGGACCTCAGCAGCGAAGCTATGCGCAAGACTCCGCAAGGGTTGGTTTTGGCGCCGAGTAGAGAACTCGCTCGTCAGATTGTAGGCGTTGTGAGGGTTATGGGCGCGTTCATCGAAGGTCTCAAGGTTGAAGCCGCCGTTCCTCAAGATGCAGCTGCACGCTCCCGTAGAATTGAAGCGGCAGTGATCGTTGGAACGCCTGGCACAGTCATGGACATGATCCGCAAGCGAGTCATGGACGTCCGACAACTCAAGATTCTGGTTCTGGATGAGGCCGACAACATGCTCGATCAACAAGGCCTCGGTGATCAATGCATCCGTGTCAAGGCGTACGTTCTGCGCTTCTCTGGCCGTTTGTGCTTCTCACTAATGACCTTGCAGACTGCTGCCCAAAGGCGTCCAGATCGTTCTCTTCTCCGCCACATTCCCAGACAATGTCGTCCTCTATGCTCAGACATTTGCTCCTAATGCGAATCAAATGACTCTCCAACACAAGGATCTGACTGTCGAAGGCATCAAACAGATCTACCTTGACTGCGACAGTGATCAAGCAAAATACGACGTCCTGGTCAAATTCTATGGTTTGATGACGATTGGCTCGTCCATCATCTTTGTCAAGGTAGGAAGCCATTCATTGGGAAGAAATCCTGCCTGCTAATCATTGCCTAGACTCGAGAAACGGCACTCAACATCGAACAACGCATGTCAGCCGAGGGCCACAAGGTCGCGTCACTGACCGGCGGTTACGAAGGAACACAGCGCGATCTCATTATCGACTCATTCCGTATGGGCCACGCAAAAGTCCTGATCACTACCAACGTTCTTGCTCGAGGTATCGACGTTCAGTCAGTGTCCATGGTCGTCAACTACGACGTTCCCGACAAGTTTATTGGCGGTGGTAAATACGCCGCAGATCCCCAGACCTATCTTCACCGTATTGGACGAACCGGTCGATTCGGACGTGTCGGTGTTGCCGTCACTTTTATCAGCAACCGGCAGGACTGGGAGAAACTGATGGAAATTCAGAGATACTTCAACACCACAATGACGAAGGTCACAACCGACGACTGGGATGAGCTGGAGGAACAGGTCTCTAGGATCATCAAGAGTTCCAGGGCGGGTTCGAATTTCAAGGAAGGCGCAAACATGCAGATGTGAAAGAGTGGAGGATCCATTGTGTATGAGGATGAGATATCACCACAGCACAATCACAAAGCAGGATTGAAGCAGCCTGGCGCTAGGTGCTTGGAACACTGCTTCATGGGAGGTCATAGATAGCATTTCCAGCGTGGAGTTGAGATACCCAACACAGACGGCACGACAGAATGACAGGGAATGAAATCAGACCCAACAAGGGAAAAAAGACCGCGTTGAAAAACTGAGCTTGCCTCACCTTTCCCCCTCGACTACCAGTCACAGGCCTGTCCCAGTAAATCTGCTATTGCTTCCAACCCCTTTTGATCTTCCTCATCGAAGCCGTCGAGTTCCGCACAATCGATATCAATGACGCCGACGACCTACAACACATGTCACGACGTCAACTTCGACGCATCCCTGGTTGCGAGCGAGCGAACAACGGCAGCCGCTGCGATGCGAGAACCGCAAACCGCAACCAGCAGCCACGGAACCATCCGAGGATCACGAAACCAATTCGCTGGCTGCTCAATACTTGACTCACCTTGCCATTCGTGGCCCTTATCGGCACCACAATCTCACTCCGACTCTCGCCGTCACAAGCAATATGCCCAGGAAACGCATCCACATCGCTCACCAGTAACGTCTCCCCGCGACCACTGCCGTCTCTGCCCACCGCCGCCGTGCCACAGACACCCTTCCCCAGCGCGATCGTCTGGCAAGCGACCTTGCCCATAAAGGGGCCCAAGATCAGCTGCTTCTCCGGCGCAGACGGGTCCAGGACGTAGAATCCCGCCCAGTTGACACCAATGCCACTTCCCGGCTGAGTGGCAGCTTCCCGCTCCCGCGGCGGTGGCAAGGAGTGGTGCAGATGCCACAGCAGGGAGGCCGCATTGGCGAGGTTGCACACCCAGTTCCGCTGACCTTCGCACAGGGATGCCAGGCTGGCGAGGGCCTGTTGGTAGGCCGCGGGTTTGGTGGTCTGCGCGCCGGGTTTGGCAAAGTTGGAATGCTCGGCGTGAGGCTGGGGGCAGGTGATCAGATTAGATGAGAGTAGAGCGAAGTAGAGCAGCGCCACGACAGACCACACCAGAGCATGAAATTGCTCTGGAGTGGCTTGTGAAGACTGGAGCTGTGCTGCAAAGGCTGTTCTAATGAGGAGCACGTGCGTACCATGCTGTGATGGCCCGATGGCGTGCGAACCTGACCTACTATATCTCCTTTGTCCCTCCGTGCCTTGATGGTGCTTCAGGGAACAATCCGCGCACGCAAAGCACGATCGCGCAATTTGTCCAGGTTGGGGGCAATGGCGCGGTGATAAATGAGGAACTCAGGGTTAAAGCAACTTAGTGTTATGGGACGTCCGTACGTGCTCGTGTTGAGAAGGCGTCCCAGCTCGATCCACTAGGTACGGCGCTTAGTAAAACCGTAGGTCAGCAAGCTTTCGCACAATGTTGCGGATATAAGTAAATCACAGCCATATGTGCCTCAGATTCTGCCGTGATGGTCGAGTTAATTCCATGGACCTATGGCGCAACGGTAGCGGTATGTGGAAGTTGTTGACTGATTCCTCAAATACAAAACTAATATCATCTACAGCGTTCGACTCCAGATCGAAAGGTTGTCTGTTCAAATCAGGCTGGGTTCATTTTGTTTTTGTAATTTTTTGCATTTCGGGAAAATGTCCTGTGCGGGTATATTGGTGTGCACAAAATCATTACAGCGACCAATTACCTTGTGTCGCACAGCCGCAGTGTGCACTGTGTGTACATGCTTGATCGAAGAGTCAAAGCCGCTACAACAATTGCTGGACATTGGAAGTGTGCACAGTCACAGGCCGATTGATGACTGGGTACAGTACACATCTAGATCCGCACATAACGTAGGGCAGGGCACAACTTGGAACGCGCTGACCCGCGAGCTTTGTCGGTTGCATGAACAAACACGACAAGACACCTCTTCTGCTGGCAGCTGCGTTCGGTCCCACGCGTCGTTTGGGCTCTGCGGGCTCTCTGCCGTAACTTACTTAGGATCAGCGTCGGTTAGGACGTCGCTTACAGTAACCAGAGAAGACGGCCATCAATGAGATCAACATGCTACAATATATCAAGGCTACAGTATCTTTGGCTTTGAAATGCATGCATGTTGCTCAGAATTGAGGAGTCATCATTTTTCGAATCATGTGGCTTGGTCTTCTTGCTCTCTACTGCTCCGTGACTGCATAGCTCAGCTGCAGATACGCTACAGAATAGAACCGGCTTAAAAGCCACGCCATAGGGCAACATCAATTGACGGGCAGTGCGGGCTCACCGAGATTTAGCGGGATTCGTGGCGGTTTTGTGCTAGTCAAGCTCTTCGAGGCTTCTAAACTAGTCCAATCCGTCCCATCAAGCGCCGGTGCCGGCCCGGTCGTGAGTCTTCGCATATCCAGTACGAGTTACGGAGTACTGAGCAGAGCAGCCCACTCCGTACAGTCATAGTGAGTCACCTTTATCGGCCGAATCGGCCGTCCGACCGTCCACGTCCCTCCAAGTGGTGCATCGTGAACGTATACGTTAAGATATACGACACACACGGCCCAAGATACTAACTAATTAGTAGCTCAGCTCCTCGCTACATATCAGAAAACTTATGCCCCTCGAGCTGCATCTCCAACCACATCCTCTTTTCCTCTACCATCTTCTAATCTAAGCTCAAGCTTCAACCGAGGCCGTACCCTCGATAGTACGCAACCCTCGCCCTCGCCCTCACGCCAGACACCACCACCATGTCCTGCCCCGACTGCTTCCGCGGCGCGGTGCACACGCACGCCACGCCCACCGGCACGATCGAAACCGTGCACGGCATCAAAACGTACGTCGCCGGCGGGAGCGATCCGTCACGCTCGTCCTCCACAATCATCTACTTCCCCGACGCCTTCTCCATGAACATCCCCAACAACAAGCTGCTCGCGGACCAGTACGCCGCCGCGACGGGCTGCCGCGTGCTCTTTCCCGACGTGGTCTTCAACGGCGGCCTGCCCGCCTACGTCATGGAGGGCGTCGAGTACTTCACCACCGCGCCGAATACCGTCACTTCGGTGCTGGGCAAGATGTACACGCTTGTGACCGTGCTCCCGGCCGCCATCCCCTTCATGATCCGGGGCCACCCGCGCAACAACTACGCGAGGATCCTCAAGTATGCGCGCGCCGTGCGCGCCGAGATGCCCGAAGAGGCCAAATTGGGCGTGTGTGGGTTCTGCTGGGGCGCGTGGCCGAGCACCAAGCTGTGCGCGGAGAGCCGCGTGGAAGGCGCCGCCGACAGTGGGAGGCTGATCGACGCCCAGTTCAATGGCCATCCGTCGTATATCGTCAAGGAACCGACGCTCGTGGCGGACTGTATTCGCACGTACAGGACGCCGTACGCGAGTGCCGTGGCGGAGCTGGATTTCCAGTTCAACGCCGAGGTGGCGGCGCGGACGGAGGCGCAGCTGCGCGACAGCGTGGCGAGCAAGGGAGATGGCGAGAATGGGTACAACTTCGAGTTCCGCGTGTACAAGGGCGCGAGGCACGGGTTTTGCGTCAAGGCACGGGAGGAGGATATGCAGAATTATCGTGATGCCGTGGCGCAGGCGGTGGGCTGGTTCAAGAAGTATCTCAGTTGAGTGGGCTTTCCAACCAACGTGCCTGAGTGACTGTGGGGTAAAGAGGTTGGGATGGGTTCATGGTGTGTGGAAGCTGCCTTTCACCCTACCTCGACGGAAGCAGAGGAAAACTAACAGATGCGATGGAGGGGATTTGAATGGGTAAACACTGGCAGGCAGGCAGTCAGTCAGCCAGGGCAGCTCGCCTCAGTCGTCCGAGGGAAGAACTCCAGACTCCAACGCTGGCAACGAGACGCAGTGATGAGAAGGAGGACAATTGCTTCGTTTTACACACAAGAAGGCAGACAAGCAGGCAAGAAGACGCTTCTAGTAGAGGCCATGATGCTCCTGTTGTGCGAGCACGCATTAGATGTAGAAACGCCGGAGCAGTGACAGCCTTGCCCTCCGCTCTATATGTAGAGATGGGACTTGGCAATGACAGATTGGCAGCTGCTCAGACTGAGCGAGGTGCTATGATAGCACAATTATCGACAAAAAAACCCTTTGCATCGCTCCCAACCAGTGATTGGTACATTTTCCAGTTGATACATTTCACAGTGACGCCGCGCTCAAATTTCACCGTCTGCTAGGAACTTGCCTCAGCTCTCGCTCATCATCATCGCGCACCACGGCTGGTTTTGTGGCTGCTGCCATGCAGTAGAGAAGTTGTACGGATCGGGAACAAATCCCCAGCAGTCCTTGTAGTAGACCTCCAATTGCTTCTGGTAGTCGGACAGCTGGGGATTCCTGGAAGGCCATGTATTCGTGGCAAGCTCCGGGAACACGGTGGGCTGGTGGTTCATGATGGGCTCCTGAGATATTGTGAGCGCCTGGCTTGCGGATAGGTCCTGGGTGACGTCCTGTGCTATCGTGGACTCTTGATCTAAGGTGAGCTGCTGGGACATGACGCAGTCGTGGAACGTGGTAGCGTGTTGGTACATAGCGAGCTCCTTGAGCATGGCGCAGTCCTGGAGTATGGCGTAGTCCTGGAACATCATAGGGTCCTGGAAAGTGGCAAACTGCTGGAACATGGCGGCTTCCTGGGTGGTGGGCTCCGGAACCATAGCTTGCTCCTGATTTAGGGCGGGCTCGTCGAACGCGAGCTGCTCCGGATACATCACCTCCTCATGAAGCTTAGGTTGTTCGTGGGTTGTAGGCTGTTCTTGCAATGCACCCTCTTTTCGCCGTGCGGGCTTCTTAGGCAACTTGGGCCGCTTTTGTAATGTGGGCTCTTCTGACGGTGCGGGCCGCTTCTGCGACGTAGGGTGGTCTGGCAACAAGGTAGCGTCCTGATACATAGCACACGCCTGGTTCAAAGCTTGCTGGGGGGATGTGACTTGCTCTTCGTCGTCTTCCTGCTCCGTCTTCATGATGTGCTCCGGATAATCAGCAGGGAGCTTGGCTTGCCCCTTGGCTCGCTGCATGGCGCGCTCCTCGGGCTTGGACTTGGCCTGGTGCTTCGTCATAGCGTTCTTGTCGTCGTCAGTCTGGTAGGTCTGGCGGTAGTAGGACCAGGTTCTGTCCAATTGCCCATCACTGGACAAAGTCCAGACTACTCGCTTGTCAGGTCCACGCATGGCGTGGCCCAAGGTACAAAAGACCAAATCATTCCAGGACTGCCACTCGTTGGCGGTAGCTTCACCTCGGGAGTCGGCTGGGTGAAAGCAATCCAGCGTTTGGCAGACGGTCCAGTCCCTCTGGCCGCAGGATTCACCCACAATCTGGTCGTCGGAACGTTGCATGAGGTTCCCACCGAGGCATTGGATCTTGCCGGCTAGGTAACAGCTCTGCGAAAGGCTTGAAGCACGCGACGTGTTCAAGAGGAGGTCGATCTGGAGGGCGGCTGTGTCGACCCATCCGCTCTGTACCATCGCCCGGGATCTGGTCAAGTACATGCGCCTGACGTGCGGTAAGTCGAACTCGCAGGACCCGCGAAAGAGCCATTCACCTGTCATCGCGGACATGGGCTGTACAAGTTCTTCAGTGTGTATGCAGCAGTTCTTGACCGTGGTAAGGTCTCGGAGCTTCTGGAACCATGCATCGACCTGGCCAGTATACCTATCCTGCCGGCTCATAGGGACCCACTGCGCAAACACGACGATGCAGGCGGGCCATGTGGTGTCTGGCTGACCGGGCTGTTCACCAGCTATGCTCTCGACGGGATTGTATGGGTTGTCCTTCAGCTTTGGAATCAGCCGGAGCATAGGAAACGAGGCGCTGAACACGTTGACGGAAAGATCAAAGTTTGGCGGCAGGGATGAGTCGTCAGCCATTGCGGCCACCTCGTTCAAAAGCAGCTTCAAGGCACGCTGGTTGTATCGCCAAACTCCTTTGAAGCCGTGCGGCCGGGCGTTTGTGTCAGGGAAGTCGTAGTCTTTGTCGGCAAAGGCTTGTAATGAGTAGTGCGTGATGACGCCAAAGGATCCCGCAATGCCTCCCAAGATGGCGTGGGCTTTCGGGTCGCACGTAGTGATCATTTCACTCTCCCCGGTGTGGTTGAGTATTCGGATGGCGCGGATGCGATCTCCCAGCAGGCCGAAGCTTCGCGCGAGTTGGCCACCTCCACCTCTCTGGCCATGACCAACAAGTTGTACATCAGCGCATTGTCCGTGAGGCAGGAAGCGGCCGTCTTCACGAAGAATCCGGTTGATATCTCCGATACTCTGGGTGACGCCGACCCAGAGTTGATTCTTGGTTCTGTACGGAACCCATCGCTTTGACGTCGCGAGACCAACATGTTTCGGGCCTATGTACGTCAGGGTGAGGTTGAGCTGGACGTCTGGCTTTGTTGAGGCGTGGACTCCGCCATCGTAATAGTGGCCGCCCGTGAAGACTGAGATGCGGTATCCGTTTCGCCTTGCGTACCTGATGGCGGTGCGGACGTCCTTTTCATGCCGTGGAATGGCGATCAGGGTTGGGGGCATGTCTCGGCCAAGGTTGAAGTTATAGTGCACAACAGCATAGGCCTTAGCCGCGCCAGGAGCCGTGGAGAAGGGGAATTGGGGCCCTGTGAACTCGGGAATTGTCTGCATGTCTGAACGGCGAAGAAAGGCGAGGAAGATCTGTGCTGTCTGTCAGCATCGGTGATGCCATCGGAGACCTTCATGTTATATTCTTCGCTCCTGTTCCTCGCAGGCTGCCAAGGTCTCCTGGCAGAATCGACTCCGAGATTCAGAGCAACGAGGCAACGGCTGAACCGTGTCGAACCGCGGTGGAGCCGAAAGTCGGGGCAGTTCAGCTCCCCGCCACGTCTGCTTAGCCGTGCTCGACAAAGCTAAATTCGGCAAGGTAAGAGTGCGCCATAGGTCCATCTCAGTGCCACTGACACTTCGGAGCTCTGTCATTCAGGACGATACGAGGGAGGTCACCAAGGTTTAAGGAAAATAGTCCAGCTTTGCATCGAATTGGCGGAATTGCCTTGCGTGTTGGATGCGTACGCGGGTTGTGTCTGCGCTAGTCTGAACATGGTTAGAGCGCGCTACTCTCATCTTGGACTAGGGTCCCCGCTAGCACCGTTGCTGCGTCTGGTTCAAGTCATGTGCCAGTCGCATCGAGTTTAACGTCAATCAGCGGGAATTGATATCAGATTGATCGGCGCAGGGGGGAAACAGGGCCGTGACGCACTGGATGGACGGGTTCTGCCACTCGCCAGCACGTTGGAAGCCCAAGAGATGCCTTGGATCAGGAACAAGGCTACGTGAAAATTGTGGTGGAAGCTGAAGGCTGCCTCGGCTCGAAGTTGCAGCTCCTGGTTATGCGAGTTGCGACACTGGACGGCACGAGGACATCGAAAAAGTGGACGGTTCGCCCGCGCACTCCGCGCACTTCATGCCTACTGCGTTACACAAGTCCCAGTGCTCCAGACTGGGCTCTGCACGGGTACGAGGTTGTTGCGTACTGGATCCTTGGATCATCCATGGTTCCTGCCACCCCCCCGACTCCCGAGTCTCCACAGCCCCCTCGGTTGAGCCAGCAGCCCATCGATTGCGCTAGTTTAGCCAGTGTCAAACCAGCTCGCTTGATTTGACTTCCTGCGAGGGTCGGATTTTCTCAAGATGGTCCACACCCATGAGGCGGGAATCTCGTCTACTAGCCTCTTGCGATCCTACATGCTGGTGGATGGGAATCTGACTTTGGGTACTGAAATCGGCAGGTCGTGATCGATCGTGGGAAAATCTCGCCTAAATCGCGCTATACAGAACGATACTGCAGAATAGTGCTCGGTGTCGGAGCTTTGGCTGAAATCGATCAAGCGCTCAGAGCCACCTTCCCATCCTTGCACGGCTTTGCGGCAGCTTCCCCGGCTGCAAGGGGGAGATAGGAAGGGATAAAGGGGAGCTCCTCCGTCAGGGCCGTGTTTGCGCCTAATTGGCATTCAAACCTGCAGAGAACCGAATACCATGCGTGGACTTGACGACACAAACTAGGCGAATCCAGCCTGTACCATCGCCTGAAGCATGAGGATCTGGCTCTATCCAGGTTGGTCCATGCACTGTCCCGTCTCCAGCTCGCCCTGGATTTTTCCTACGTCACGACTCCGCGAGCACAGCTTCAAAGATGGAATGAGCGTCGCTGGTCATCAGGCTGCCCGATCATTCGTGGTTCACATCACCTCATGCCCTGGTGCAGAATATTGGCCCTGCTTTTGTGGGAGTGCTGAGATTGGTCTGATCGACGCCGACGATGAGATGCTGCAGCATATAGTTGCCAAACTTCCAGCACACCATTACCCGCTGCTCCAGCCAAAGGGAAGTCGGACTGCATCTTTGCAGATCCAATGCTGGGTGCGAGAGCACCTGGACATCCACAGCTAGTGCGGGTAACCTGATGCAAGTCCTGCCGCGCTCCATCGATGTTCGAAGCTCGCGCATGTAGTCAAGCCCGCAATGATGACGGACTGATAAAGCAGACACCTCTGGCTAATCTTGCGATAACCAAGTCTTCTCCACACCATTTTTGTCTTCTTCGCTGACGGCGGTTGTGAGACATTGTCCCATCTGGATGTGGTGGACTCCTTGAGAACACCAGGGTCCACGGGGTCGATCCTCCCGTCCGTGCGCGAGAGTCCCTCCTTCTCAAAGCATTGATGACGAGCTGCATATGGTCAATATTCTCGAGTTCCTCCTCAGAAGAAGGTGCATATAGTGGCAAGTCAGGCCCCAGCTCACCCTGGTCTCTGCTAAAGTCCAAGCAATGAAGATCAGCATCTGTACAGTACCATTAGCGACTCTGCCAGAGCCTCAAACCACCTGTAAGAGCTCAATACAGGAAGCTCTGCAGATATGTTATGCACGATCGCTAACTCGGGTTGATTATTCCTCTTGACGCTAAGGAATTTGTGAAGTTTCAATAAGGGCGCCGACGTGCAACCCATCGGCCGACACCTTGCTTCCACGTCGACTCGCTTGGACTTGCTTGGTCTCTGCGGTAAGAATAATTTGGTGACTGCGGTCTGCAGAGATTCAATGCGTGATAATGCTTTGTACCCTGGCCTGTAACGCGCGGGGAGCGGGTGAAGCGCCATGCCATACCATGACACTCGTAAAGATGTTGTCCTTGTGATCGGAGCAGAGATTGGTATGTGAAGCCTGGATGCGACAAAACATGGATAGCAACATATTCGTGACCTCCCCATATCCCAGGATGTAGATGTGTTGCGACGGACCTAATAAGAGCTTCGCGCTCTTGAGTTCAGCACCTCACCAGGCAAATATTGAAGGGCGCCTGGCTCATCTTCGCGCGCCATGATCTCATCTCAAGTTGCGTTAGAACCACAAGCCATGCACCAGAAGGAGGATTGAAAGCGACGTGATGATAAATTCTGGAAATCTGTTTGTCTGAAGAATTCTCAAGCTTCAGCCAAAAGTAGAAACGGCTCTCCCAACGCCTCCAGTTATTGTACTGAACTGAGTGTTTGGCCCAGTTCTCAAATGCAAGTTTGTGTACGTCTCAAAGCATGACAAGTCTCGTAATGGCATATACTATATACAATCGTCGAAGAAATGCACCATCCAGCAAGCTCCGAAGCCCTGCTTGACGTATGCTCGTTCGTACCGCGTGCCCATCATATATGCAGTGATCGTAGACTCTTAAGCAGCCTCGGCCGACAGTAGATCATACCATTTCTCATGGCTTTTCAGATCGACCGACCGTATCTTGTCGAGCGAGTCGACCAGGCGATTGACCTCTGCCAAGAACTCTGGCATGCCCGCCCTGGCTAGCACTTCCGCCGCACTCGTTGTGGTTCTTACCCGCTCAGCTGTGCCACTAGCGGCGAGCCTGGCAAACACATGCTCTCGGAGAGATTTGAGGAGAAAACAAGCAATCTGCTCGCTGAAGACGTCTCCTGTGGAAATTTCGGCAGGGACATCTGTGCTGTGACCGTGAACCGCATCCTCCCCAGTCTGCTCCGCCGCGCTCGCATTTTTGGCTGCAGCAACGGCTGCAGGGAGAACTCGCCCAACAAAGTTGGACAAACCCTCTTTGGTAGCTTCAGGCATCATGTGTGACGTCTCGACCAGCGAGACTACTCGACTGGGATCAACCGTCACAAGATCCAACGACATCAGCCGATCTGCATCTTTCGTCCAGAGTGATTCCCTGTTGCGCCTCAGTCGAATTTTGGTGGTGAGAAGGATCGATGAGACGGCTATCATCTGGAACGCGCGAGCTCTCAGTTTCAGTAGGCGAACGGAGTCCAAATGCAGTGTTTCCGGCAGATCGCTAGAGCTCAAATGTGAGTTGCGTAGAACGAGTTCTGACAGCCCCCTTGCGTAGATGGCATTGCCACTTGGATTTTGTCCGGTTATCACTAATTTGGCATCCGCCCACCAACGCTTCGTTCGTTCGAGCGTATGCAAACCTTGGTCAAGATCTCGCTCGAAAGACGCCATTTCGTGCTCGTGCCCGTGCTCAAGCACCGCCTGCGACGCCAACCGGAATTGAAAGTTGATGTGGTCCAGCGTCATTAGGTCAACAATATTGATTAGCTGAAAAAGACGATCGATGATATCGTCGGAGGTATTTGTTGCAAATGATCTGACAAGCTCGTCCCGGCCAGGGGAACAAATCTGCGAAATGAGACCTGCAATTGTCGCGAAGAACGACTCATATGAAAACATGCCATTGCGAGACTGTTGGGCGATTAACTGTGGATCCAGAAGACCGTCCACTCGCTCGTAGAGGGGATGCCGTGGGCTGATCAGATTCATCAATTTCTCACGAATGAGAACTGCCATAGCATGGGTCCACCTCGTAGTGGCTGCATTGCTCCCGCTTTGCATGCTGTTACGCATGCTGGTTCGAAGTAAATCCACGAAGCCTTTGTGCGCATTCGTCCAGGGTCGCTGCTGCACCTCAAAACTGCCATTGATCAACATCTCATGCGCAATCTCGCGATTCGACGGCAGCACAGTCATTATTCTGGAGAGGCTGTCGGCAAAGACCGGACTTTTCGCGTCTACACCTTGTTGAGCAGGCTGTGGAGTTGAAGGGGGCGTCATGAGGGCCCCTGAAGGAGTTGCGCCATCTCTACTGACAGGCGTCGATCCTCGAGGGACTTGCTTAACCCCTTGCTGTCGCATTTCAGACGCCCTTTGCTTGCGAGCCTTTCTCACGGCAACACGGACCCTTGAAAGCGCTTCTTCTGGGCCCGCGAGCCTCTTCAGACGAGCAAGCAATTTGACTTGCTCCTGTCGCACAGCATCGAGATAGTCTTCGGCCACGTGACCATCATGATCGTTTTTGGTGGCTTGCAGAATAAGATCCAGATTGACAAATGAACTGACCATAATATCAACAAGGACTCCCAGGTCCTGGCTCTTCCAAGCATGGAAGGTTGAAATAAAGTCGTTCAGAGCGAAAGAGAGAGCGTCCTTGCCTGACTGAAGGGAAGCCGTGGGCGACCCCGAAATCAATATCTTGATACAAGCCTCGAAAATGTGAACGAGCGATTCAGCTTTGGTCAGCACAGTCTGCTCCTGTGGTTGACTTCCACCGTGACTGAAGGCTTGCACCGGGTGTGCGGCAATCAAATACCCGCTGAGGAAAACCCGCACAGTTCCTGTTGTACCTTGGTCTGCATCTATGACCCCGAGGTACTTTAGTACTGACGTGGTGGCGGCAGTGGTCCGTTGCTCTGAGATAAATCGTGTCAACTCTTCAAAAGTGATTGTCCTAGCTCGCGTCAAGTTCAGCTCCAGAGCAGAGAAGTTTGCAAGGATCTCGCGTTTGCGGTGGCGTCTCCATGACCGTTGAATGACTTTTGCGGCGTAGACACGGTCTGAACGCTTTAGAGCTGCCGGAGCGACTTTCTTCTCCTCGACTGCCGCAAGAGAAGTGGTGCGTGGCCTCCGCACTCCCTGCTGGTACACGGTCCTCCTTCTGTCTGCCTCAGCGTACTTCTCGGCCATTTCTTCCTTAAGTCTTGCCATTTCGGCGGCCCTTTTCTCCCTGGTCTCTTCGGCGATCTTTTTCGCCCGCCTTACCTCCTCTTCACACCGCGCTGCAATATCGGCGAGCAACTTCTCACGCGCCGCCTGTGCAGCCAGAGTCTTCTCTTCGCTGTATGAGACCCTTTGCGCCGCCTTCGCAGCGGCCGCACGTAATCTGACCTGCTCCGCGTGTGCGGCCCTGTCTGCAAGACGAGCCTTTCTGGATTCAATGATTGAGGCTCGTCGAAGGTGCTGGGCGATATGTGTGCTGTGGGGGCCCCCATGGCTCGAGAGCACCGAGGAATGCGAATGGATCGAGGACAAGGAGCTTCGGCGGGAGGAATTGGCAGAGGATCGCCGGCGCGAGGAAGATCTCCGATAGAAGCGCGCAGCTATACGAGCAGGAGGCTCAACATAGGCGGGTGCGTCGTTCATTTCAAGGTCGGCCTCGATCCCCTCGATAGTCGGCATAGTGGGATCCATGCTTGCTTCTTTGCGAAAGAATGGGTTGAGCGAGGTCAAGGTGACACGAGAGTTGGCAGAGGCAAACTGAGAAGCTGAACGAATAGCATGGAATGATCACCTAAGGCGGCGACTCGGGCTTACTGTCAGAACAGCCGGGAACGTCGTGCAATCTACATACAACAAAGAAACATGAAAGGAATGGAACAGGACACACCACAAACTGCGCTGGTGCACGCAGGCTGGAGTCGCAGAAGTGGGCGGTGTTTGGAGGCTGGGAAAGTATAAAATGAGAGTGAGTGAGTGGTGAGTGGTGAAGGTGAGACGCTGATGAACTCATCGTCGTCATGTTTGGGGGTGCACACGTGGTCGCGCCACCAGCACAAGTTGGCGATGCGCTGAGTAACCAACCGAATCCAATGTTAAAGAAACCCTACGGGCAATGCAATGCCATCAGACTGCGCTGTGCCTGCGCACCTCGGCTGCAGTTGGTTGCGTCCAGCCTCGTGCAACCCTATGTACCTAGCCTCGCCCATCCGGCCACTGTAGTCCTTACAGTCCGGGCGAGGCTCTAGGCGTCACCACCGGTTGGCAGCGCCTAAGTTACCTAAAGTACTGTAGCAGGGCCTTCAGACTCCCGTCAGCCGCGAATCCTGTCCCGTGGCAGAACACACTTCCCACTCGTCATATGGAGTAATTTGTACACTACTACAATATCTTTGCATCTACCCAAACTCCAATTGGCTTTTGTAGGACGGTCTGGCTTGGGATGCTACAAGCTATGGCTGACCTTAGCACGATTCTCTCGAGCAGCATGCGTCCAAGCAAGCCAGCCAAGTGACAACACATCGATCGCATTCAATACCTCCACGTTGTCCACCACACCCAGACTTGCCCATGTCAGCCGACGCCTCGTCTCGCAAATGTCAGCTTGGCTCACCTGGTCAGTCGAATTTGGTCTAAGATGGAATGAAGGAGGTTGGCAGCATGGCAATGGTGGAGTGTGATTTAGATCAAGTTACTCCGTACTTATCGCTCATACCAATCACCCAAGCTTCATCAGATCCGAGTGACTCCAACTCTGAGACCAGATCTCAACATCGACGCCTACCGTCTGATCGGATGATGAGAGCTTTCCCGTAGCAACCTCACCTTCCTCGCCACACCAGCAGAAATGGTCCTCTGAAAGTTTCGATGGAATCATGATCGCTGCGGCACTCTCCCTCACCTGCCCTGCCTTCCTTGACTCGCCTACCTCCAGCACGTGGCACAATCTCGACCTTATGTATGACCCAGCCGCTCCCTGATTTCCTCACAGCTTCGATAATCTTTTTCTTTAGATGTCAAGAAGGCGAGCGCTTGCCCTTCCGCGCAGTCAGACGCTTTCAGATGTCAGCACAGCTTGAGGTGTCCACTCTGTCTGCCGAACCTTGCAACCGAACTGAAGGCGTCGACGCTCAAGGGGCCACAACGTTCAATTCAACGCGATCCCAGTCTCCAAGCCATCCCTCTGAAGCCCAATTTTGGCCTTATCAGCCACAGTCTATGAATCATAGCGGCGGAGCGCGGCGCTCAGGAATAGAAGGCTAGGGAGGGTCTCACCCGCTGCCGTTGCCACGCGCTACTGCTGCGGTATGCGAAGCTGATCTGTCACAAACTCGGTACCTGGATCGCGAAGAGGCAGCTGTTTCCCCTCGAGCTCTGCACTGGCCCTGACAGCCGGTGCCAAAATGCTGGTTTCAGCCGCTTTTCTCTAGCGCTCGTTATCACGTACTGTACATTCCACCACACTTGGACTTATATCAGTATTCGCCGCGTCGGGTTATTGTTGGGTCACGCAGACATGGCTAGGGTCGCAAACCACAATCCATCTCGGAACTGGATTCGTGATTCTCAACCATGACTGTCCTGACGAAGTGAAATTGTGGTCGGCTTGTCATTGTTCCTCCATGCCGTCATATCCAAAGATCTTCTTTGCTGAATCTCCAGGGACTCGTGAGCTTGAGAGCCGCCTAGACCCTATGGCTCGTCCGAAGCTTTTCCTCGAAACCTTCAGACATGAGCCTTCAGCACGATTCGGCTGGCATCCTTTGCGACGGCCATGCTGAGAGTGGCATGTCTGCAGATCTGACCAGTGCTTTGGTACTCTCAACCGGGGCAAACCATCATTCCCTCGCGATCGATCAGGCAGCCGCATTTCCTGTCAACTGATCAAGATATAGCTTTGCCCCAATCAGACGGCACAAGTCCCCCGGTACCTGCCAGTGGCCTGCAATAGGGTCGCCGAGACGAGGATCTAAAGAGCATGGGCGGTTGTGAAGCAGTTTCGTTTGCAGCCTAGTAGTGCCGTCGATAACTTGACAGAGTTTGGTTCTCTGACAACACTATTCGACCATGGGTTCAGTCGTGTATCGGGCCATGCAAAGGACCTTCCAGGTGGGGTATTGTAAGGGAGCAATTCACTTGAGGCTGCCATCATCCACGCTCAACATCTGCTTGCATTAGCAGCGCCTAGGGCAAAGGCTAAATTACGGCAAGTCCCAGATGTTTACTCCATACTCCCTACTCCGTACAGGAAATCCCAGCTAGGGACGTGCAATCAGCCCGCATCACACCGTGGCTGTTGATGGTCAGCGCTCTTTCATGATGCCTAACAGTATATGATGCGACAGATCTTGACTTTTCGGTGGGTCGGACCCTGGACTGCATGTCTCGGTGTTTTACGGTCCTTCTTGTGGGTGGGTAGCCACCTTGGCAGCCTCGGGGCGGGAATCCTTGTTTGCGGCATCTTGTGGTGGGAGGCGAGCCTTGTGGCATGCTTCTTGACTTGGCGGTTCGCCTGGGGTTGTTCAGGGAGTCATGCTGTTGTGGTACTGTGCAGATGCTTATCCGGAATAATGAGCAAATCACACAGCAGCATCTGACGCTTTTCAAAGACACTCTTGCGGCTCATCCGGCCTAGAAGCCGACCACGACTGCGTCGTCGCGCTACTCTGTACGGCGGGGGACTTCCCACTTTCCACATGATCTGCCCGTGGTGTAAAGTTAGTTGTGGCTTTCGAAAGCAGGAGCCAATGAAACAGCTACTTGCATGGCGCACTTCCCTGGCGTTACTCCCACTGGCTCGACTCTATTAATTGCAGGACATCGGAGGACGTTCGGTGAACGTCCTACTCGGACTTGATGTCCCATGCTCGCATAAGTGGCTACATTAGTCCGGACTTCAATGTCAACAGATGGATTACACAGCAGCAATCACTGGTTCCCACGCTGAGATCCGAGGGGCTAAAAGGAGCTATCAATATGTGTGGCTTGCCGGTTTCCGCCTCAGCGCCTAGCACTACAATCCCTGTCATCATGCTCACCGAAAATGATGCGGGGATGGTGTGGATGTCCGGTTGCAAGCTGATGGATGTCACACCAGGGGCCCGCCCCAGCAGTGATTTATCAGTCAAGATGCGCGATCCAGGACCCTGGTATCCGAGAAGCAAATCGATGATAGCATGCACTTGACGATGAGAAGGTAATGATGGCGTCGCCAATCGAGTTTGGATCTGATGGTAATCCATGCAGCCCTGCCTTTGCATCCCAGTCTTCCGGAGTTTTTGTCCAGAGTGTCGTTTTCTTCGGATCCAGCACAAGGGATTGCCTGGGGAGACTGACAGCCGGGTCGAAGTTGACTTGGCCTTCACGACAGCGCCTTGGGCCACGACCACGACAAATGCGGAAGTAGACAGTAGACTCGGCTGCTTCCTGTGGCCATCACAGCGTGTTCCCGTGAGTACTGCCCTTACCAGCGAGGGGCAAGGGAACAAGAGGCACAGCGAAAGCGCCAGCTGAGGATGCTCCCAAGCAAGTTCCTGGACCGGCCTCTCTAGGTTCCCTCATGCCGCATCATGAGGCGATGCAACCTTCGGCTTGTTGTTTGAGCAATCCCTGTCCGATCCCGGCTCCGTCCCGCTACTGGCTTTCCAGACTGGAGTTGTTGAGCTGGGGTTATTCGGGACATGACAGTTCGAGCTCAAGATCGCAAAGAGCGCTTTGCGCACCGTCCATGCCTCACTGACACTAAAGTGGGATGGAATCCATTCCGTCAGCACCTTTTTCCCATCCAAATTCCACATCCTTCATAATCCACCAAGCTTTGTACCGTCTGTACCCATTACCATCCAAACTGCCATGGCCGCACCAGGTGTAAAGCGAAGCAAAGCCTTGAACAGTGCCAATGTTGACAGCAAGAAGCGCAAATCGGACGCTCAAGGCACAGCTCCCGGCGGACCGCAGCTCAGTCGGAAGCAAGCCAGACACACTGTTCCCCCTCTATCTAACAAGAAGCCGAAATTCAGCACGGCGGATCCCAGTTTGGAGGGAGGATGGGCAGGTCGGAAGGGAACCAGTGGCACTGTTTCGGTTTCAGCTGGTGACGTGGAGCGGACATTGAGCAGCGGCAATGGACCGCATTCATATCAAGAGCAAACCAGATCCGTGAACTCTGCTGCCTTGGAGTGGATGAGGACGGGTTCTGTCACGTTGGGGTGGATGACGAGTCCTGCTGCACCTGAATGGGTGCAGCAATGGGCATCCACGCGCTGGCCACCGCCAAGTGCGCTGGACTCAGACCTACCGATGGATTTGTATACTTACCGCTTCCCAAGCACGTGGCCCATGCTAACGGCAACAACAGCTCGGATCCCCAACTCCGGAGGTACTTTCAAAGCAGCGTGCAGTTACCCGCAGCTTCGCCAGCCAGCACGACTTCGTCTATGGCACTCGCATGGTCAGGCCCTCCGACGCCACGATCACCGGGTTTACCCGTTGAGCCCGATCTCCAGAGAGGCTCGCCCCTCTGTTCACTCCAAGGCGTGCCGCTAGAACAGATGTTGTTGCCCCGTCCTGCACTTCCTTCGGCACCCACACCGTGCTGGCAAGCTGTTCCGGACTCATCTTCTGCCCAAGTACAGCTAGGACCACGTCAGCCAGTCCACCAACAGCAGGCTATGGCAACTCGATGTCAGTCTGAGTACGAACAGCAGGCTATGGCAACTCGATGTCAGTCTGAGTACGGACAGCAGGGCGTGCTTGTACCACATCGGCACGGCCGTGAACCGCGAGTATCACTGCCGGAACAGCTTGGCCATTCACCGTGTCTGCCAATGCCAGCGCTGCATAGCTATCGGCCGGTTTTGTCAACACCGGAGCGGTCAAGCTATGGCCCGATCCCGCCAGCACCAGAAAAGCATAGCCCTCAATCTTGTCAGCTGTTACTGGGGCAGGACGAGCTTGCTCTCGACACGCCGTTGCCCTCCTGCTCTATGTGTAATCCCTCATCTGATCGGCTGCCACAACCTGACACAGGGCCAGGGACGACCGCAGCCGCAGGCGCTGCTGAAATATTTTGCGAGGCGCCTCCACGATTACAAGTAACCGAACCCTTTCCGTTTGACAAAATGCTCAGTCGCGTGTCAGCCTATACTTCTGTGCTCGCCAGCGCCGCATCGTCCAATCCGTCACGCAGCCGACTCCGGACGTCGGGCGCCCGACTCGATCCAGTTTCGGATTGCCATCCTCCGTCCCACGGACCCATCACGTCCAGTGAATCTCTCAACCAGATTTTAACGACCAATCTGCCTTCGCGCGTACCTGTACGGCGCCGATCTCTGGTGCATGATAGCCCGTCTCTTCCGCAACGAGTCGAGGTTCCGTACAGCTCCACGTCAATGGTGAGAGGAGGCGGTCAAATTTAGGACTACAAGCCACTCACTCTAGCTTGCTGCAGGCATACGAGGCACAAAGGACCCGTGCTCCCACGTCTCTATGCCCCATTCCACGACATCTATCGTCCAGTCAGGATGCAAACTCGCGACTCGTATGCAAGGACCCCGTCTCGAACAAGCAGGGCACCCGCCCTACTCGGCATCGGAGGATACACATCGCTTATTGGAGAGCTGGAAACAATGGCTGAGAAGTGTTACCGTCACGGCGGACTGACCACATACCACAGTACGGGAAACGGTCCTGTAGCGGCGTAGCGGCGATGGAGCCCACAGAGCAGCGAGCCAGAAAAGTCCGTCTCTGGTGCTACGGATGTTTTGTTGTTCTAGAGACGGCTCGATTCAACGGTCAACGTGCAATGTTGATGCTGATCAGTCCAATGGTTGATGTCTCATGCTCCAGCGAGTCAATCATACACTCGTTAGCTATTTTCGACTCTTCAATATGGTCAAGTTGAATTATCTTTTGCCTGCGTCCTCGATATGACAGCATCTTCATAGCTCCAGTATCAGTGATGGTGCCTAGGGCTATCGAGCTTCCAAGGACTCTTCCTCCAGCGATTCCAAGCAAAGCTGCCCTGGCGTGGGAGCCTTCTATTGTAGATCGATCATTCAATCCGCCGGCCCATCTCCCTCTCCTTCCCCCTCCCACTTTCGTCTATCCTTTCCAGCACCAGCTCACTTTCGGTCCAAGTCCAGCCTCAGAGCACGTCAGGCCAGGTCAAGCCCACCACTTGCATGTCAGGTGCGTGTATGTACCTTGGCCAGAATCTTGACGTCACGCACCCAGCGCGTCCGACGTCTAGCGATCCATAACCTTTGTATCTTACCCGTATCTTCAGAGTACGAGTAGTAAATCGGCGTTTACACAGTATGTCGACATGGTATCCGCGCAAGGAATGTCGGATCACCTCCTGTCTTGCGCTTTCCCTCCTGTCCTGCCCAGTTGCAGTACTACGTAGGTGTCGTGGAATCTCACACTCCCGTCGTATCATGCAAGGTAACTTCCGCTCTGCACTGACTGGTCTGCGTTATACCGCGCGAGTAGGAGTAGGACTCCGCAAACACGACCGACCACGAGGAACTGATCGGGTTGCTCTGTACTACTCGTGTATCGAAGCGAACCAAGCGCGATCAAGCGGAAATAAGCGAGGCGGGATGGAAAGGATATTAGGGGCGGATACGAGGTGCGGATCGAGATGGGAGATCGTAGCTCGTACGTTGTCGTACTTGACGGAAGCGTATCGGGAGGTCCAATAGTCGATTCGGTTCGATGTTCAGTTCAGTTCACTTCGGTTCACTCCCGTTTGGGTTATTTACCTAGGCGGTTTGGGTTAAGCATGGGGATGTTATGGTATTGCATACTAGGAGGTATGATCGGTCCTGTACGGAGTATGCACCCAGTCTAGGTGCCAGTATGTATTGTATTTCATGCTACCTGTACTCGGCAAGGAGGGTGATCGTGAGCATTAGCATCACTATGGGACCGAGACTGAGACTGAGACTGAGACTGAGAACACTCACTACGCTTACACGCGCGCCCAAACCCATACCCGCCCGCCTGTTTGATTGGTACGCAGTGCCTACAGTGACTGGCACATTGACACACATGCGCGCACACATACACGGGCGCGGAGGCAGGCCGCCGAACACGAGAGAGCAACTCTAGACGATGATGGATGGATACTGCATGAAGACCACGAAGACCACGAAGACCACGAAGACCACGAAGACCACGAAGACCACGAAGACCACGAAGACCACGAAGA